>NC_089819.1:14011900-14334400 GCF_029633855.1 Hoplias malabaricus | reverse complement strand
TTACCTGTGGGGCAGTGTGTGTGTGTGTGTTACATGCTGCAGGTGTGGTCAGTTGCCTGTGGGGCAGTGTGTGTGTGTATTACCTGCTGGAGGTGTGGTTAGTTAGCAGTGGGGCAATATGTTTGTGTGTGTGTTACCTGCTGAAGGCGTGGTCAGTTATCTGTGGGGCAGTCTGCATGTGTGTGTTACCTGCTGAAGATGAGGTCAGTTACCTGTGGGGCAGTGTGTGTGTGTGTGTGTGTGTGTGTTGCCTGTGGGGAACTGTGTGTGTGTGTGTGTGCGTGTGTTACCTGTTGGAGGCGTGGTCAGTTACAAGTGGGGCAGTGTGTGTGTTACCTGCTGGAGGCGTGTTCAGTTATCTGTGGGGCAGTGTGTGTGTGTGTGCTTGTGTGTGTGTGTGTTACCTGCTGCAGGCGTGTTCAGTTACCTGTGGGGCAGTGTGTCTGTGTGTGTGTGTGTTACATGTTGAAGGTGTGGTCAGATACCTGTGGGGCAGTGTGTGTGGGTGTTGCCTGTGGGGCACTGTGTGTGTTTGTGTGTATGTGTGTGTTGTCTGCTGGAGGCATGTTCAGTTACCTGTGGGGCAGTGTGTGTTACCTGTTGGAGGCGTGGTCAGTTACCTGTGGGGCAGTGTGTGTTACCTGCTGGAGGTGTGTTCAGTTACCTGTGGGGCAGTGTGTGTGTGTGTTACCTGTTGGGGGCGTTTTCAGTTACCTGTGGTGCAGTGTTGTGTGTGTTACATGTTGAAGGTGTGGTCAGTTACCTGTGGGGCTCTAAGTGTGTGTTGCCTGTGGGTAACTGTTTGTGTGTGTGTATATATGTGTGTGTGTGTGTGTGTGTGTGTTATCTGCTGGAGGCGTGTTCAGTTATCTGTGGGGCAGTGTGTGTGTGTGTGTGTATTACCTGCTGGAGGCATGTTCAGTTACCTGTGGGGCAGTGTGTGTGTGTGTGTGTTTTACCTGCTGGAGGTGTGGTCAGTTACCTGTGGGGCTGTGAGTGTGTGTGTGTGTGTTACCTGCTGGAGGTGTGGGCAATTAGCTGTTGGGCAGTATGTGTGTGTGTATTACCTGCTGAAGGTGTGGTCAGGTACCTGTGGGGCAGTGTGTGTGTGTGTTACCTGCTGAAGGTGTGGTCAGTTACCTATGGGCTAGTGTGTGTATGTGTGTATTACCTGCTGGATATGTGATCAGTTAGCTGTGGGGTAGTGTGTGTGTGCTACCTGCTGGAGGTGTGGTCATTTACCTGTGGGGCAGTGTGTGTGTGTTACCTGCTGGAGGTGTGGTCAGTTACCTTTGGGGCAGTGTGTGTGTGTGTTACCTGCTGAAGGTGTGGTCAGTTACCTATGGGCTAGTGTGTGTATGTGTGTATTACCTGCTGGATATGTGATCAGTTAGCTGTGGGGTAGTGTGTGTGTGTTACCTGCTGGAGGTGTGGTCATTTACCTGTGGGGCAGTGTGTGTGTGTTACCTGATGGAGGTGTGGTCATTTACCTATGGGCTAGTGTGTGTGTGTGTGTATTACCTGCTGGATATGTGGTCAGTTAGCTGTGGGGTAGTGTGTGTGTGTTACCTGCTGGACGGTCCAGACCTGGCCCAGACAGGGGCAGCAGCAGCTGGTTTGTGTTAATGCTGTTCTTTAGTCCCCCTCTTGGGGGGCTGTCAGCTGCCAGCTTCTTTCCTTCTTTCTTCATGTGTTGGAAACAGGATCTTGCCAGCTCAGGACATCATTGTGGGGGAAACGTCTGCGTGTGTCAGTGTGTGTGTGTGTGTGTATGTGGGTAGGCATGTGTGTTTGTGTGTGGGGAAGGGTGGGTTTCAGGTTGAGAGTGATTTTAGAAGGAGGGGGTGTCTGTAAAGGATCGCCTGGATGTCTGGGCCTTGAGCTGCATGGAAGTTCTTTGTAAAGTTAAGAACTGGACAGTGTGGAGGAGTACACCCTTGTGCACTACTTAGGGGTCCTAGGTCAGTGACAGTTGAGTAAGCAATAAATGGGTATAATTTAAACGAATGACACTACTCATTAGCAGACTTTTATCCATACAGAATAGTGTATGTAGCTGTGACTATGAAAAATACCTTGGTGATATTTAACTTAACTTACAATTAAGGTGTTTCACTACGTATAATGTAGCAATACATATGCATATTACATAGTAATACATCACGATTCATTTGAATGCTGCTTTTCTCTGGTGTTATTGACACTCCAGTCCCCAGTTCTCATTAAAAGGGCTACGTTATACCTGCCAACAGCTGCCTTGGCACAGCGTGTAAATGTTTTATGATCTGAGTGCTATGTGGAGGGTATACTCTGACAGTGCCACTCAGAATAAAGATGAGTGAGAAAGTAGCCTTTGTTTGAACAGCTGTTAGTGTTAGCGCTAGCTACTCCTGGCTCCTGTTAAAGCTCTAGGAGCAGCTGTTTGGAGCAGAGTGGGCTTCACTGGTGCGGTAGAGATTCCTCTCATTTTAGAGCCAGTATATCTGTCTGTCAAGAAGCTCCTACAGAGCACCTGGTGCACAGAGTGGAAAGAGGGGGATACGTTTTATTCTGTTCCTTCAGTACTTCTTCTTTCTCTCTCTCTCTCTCTCTCTCTCTCTCTCTCTCTCTCTCTCTCTCTCTCTCTCTCACACACACACACACACAGAGTCTTGCTCTCTCTCCCTCTCTTTCTGTCTCTCTCTCTCTCTCTCTCTCTCTCTCTCTCTCTGTCCCCATTATGTCTTGTATTTTCTCACACTCGTGCATATTACTATCTTTAGGGATTCAATTGATCGCTGTCTCTAGTTCTCTTTCTCTCTTTCTCTTTCACTCTCTCTCTCTCTCTCTCTTTCTCTTTCTCTCTTTCTCTCTCTCTCTCTCTCTCCCTCTCTCTCTCTTTCTCTCTATCTTTCTCTCTCTCTCTCTTTTTCTCTCTCTCTTTCTCTCTCTCTCTCTCTCTCTCTCTGTCTCTCTCTCTCTTCCTCTCTCTCTGGATATAAATATACTTTGATAAGCCATATCATTAAAACCACCTTGTTTCTACACTCATGGTCCATTTTATCAGCTCCACTAACCACAGAGGTGCACTTTGTAGGTATACAGTTACAGACACTAGTCCAAGGTGAATCAGTCATTTGATGCTGTTGGCTGTGTAGTTTTGCTTGGTGGATTATTTTCAGTCCAGCAGTGACTTTGAGGGGTATAAATACTCAAGCAGTATTCCTGTGACTGATCCACTTGTACCAGCACAACACACAGTAACACACCACAACCACCACATCAGGGTCTCTGCAGCACTGAGAATGACCCAACGGCCACATATTACCAGCTCTGTGTGTATTTATTTGGGAAGGTGTGGGTTGGATCCTGGCCTTTGTAGAATAGGGCAAAGCAGGTCTAAAAGGTTTGCAGATCAATGCTTTTTACTGTGGCTATTCCACAAGCAGAATTCAATATAGATCATGCGGGGTGTCTATAAATATGTGGACATGCAGCTTATATGACAAAGGCTAGATCACTGTAAGAAGTAATAAAAGCCCAGTCTGTTTGTAGGTAACTTTATTAACAGTGTCTCACAGTAGGCCCAGACGGACAGGCCGTGGTCATTAATACACTCCATAAACAAGCTGCCTTTTCTCTTCTAAAAATGGCCACACAGACACATTCCAACTGGTTCCTATGAATCAGCGAACAAAGATTCCCTCAATACACTCCAGTGTGTAAAAGTCCCCCCACAAGCTCCAGATGGCTGTAATGTGTGTCTGATGCTAATGTACGAGCTCTGAGGTCTAGGAAAAGTGACCAGGCTTATGGCCAGTTATCTCCACTGGTGGCGTCCAAGAGATGAGCACATGTGTCTGATTCGGCAGAGACCGAGAACAACTTGAAATATATTCCTAGTCACCATATCTTGTGCGTGCCTTTACATGATAATATACACAGCCAGTTCGCATAATTTAGAAACAATCTGCTGCAGACGATCTATCTCGCCAGCATGTCCTTCCAAATGGAATAAATATACTTCAAATATTAGCAGCCCAGACATTCAGAACATTTCTGTGTTATCACTGGTAGTTGTTTCATGAACACAAAGCAAGCTTCTGTCCAGTGCTTTATGAAATCTATACAAATTGGCTGTTACATCCATCCATTCATTATCTGTAAGCGCTTATCCAATTCAGGGTCACAGTGGGTCCAGAGCCTACCTGGAATCATTGGGCGCAAGGCAGGAATACACCCTGGAGGGGGCGCCAGTCCTTCACAGGGCAACACACACACACACTCACACATTCACTCACACACTCACACCTACGGTCACTTTTGAGTCACCAATCAACCTACCACAGTGCCGCCCATTTGGCTGTTACATGCACAGAGAAATTCACAGAAACAGTGCTGTAAACGGTTGTGGGAGAATGTTACCCAGTGGGATGGCAAAAATAAATAAAATAAAAAATCCACCAGCTTTCAACATTACGGTTAGGGCTAGGGCTAAGGTTGGGATTAGGGCTAAGTTTAGGGTGAATGTGGAGAATGTGCTATATGTGGTTCTATATGACCCCAAAAAGAGTTTGTTTACTGTTACAATGTCAAGCTTGTTATAACAGAAGAACCATTTTTGGTGCCATTTATTATCTTTTTCTAAAAGGTGCTATAGAGAACCCTCTACAGCATATTCTCCATCAATGTGAAGAACAACTTCATGATGCAAATCACCCTTTAATCATGCAAAAGGTTCTTTGAGTGTTCAGGGTTCTATAAAAGACGATTCTCTTTACCAAAGAACCCTTTTCAAAGGTGTAGGGTTAGCATAAGGTTTGGGGCTAGAATTAGGGAACTAGGTTTAGGATTAAGAAACTAGGGTTAGATGGTTAGAGTTAGAGAACTAGTGTTAGAGGGTTAGGGTTAGAGAACTAGGCTTGGAGAACAAGGGTTAGGGTTAGAGAACTAGTGTTAGAGGGTTAGTGTTGGGATAAGTCTGATTCCTCATGCTGGGTAGCTACCGGAAATTCATGCATCCACTATATCTCGAACACACACAGATGTAGAGCAGGGTTCAATAGCTTGAATGGATGGCACTATTTGACATGGCAAAAAACAAAAAATGAGACCACTCTTCAACGTGGACCTCCGCTGCAATAAAAAGAAAAAAGAAACGAAACAGATGTCCCTTCATCACAGCCAGCACATTCCTGCTGCCGGAAAAGCAGGCCGTTTTCTGCCAGGGTGGAAGCAGTGGAGTTCATTCTGGACTATGGGGTTTTCATCAAATCATATTTCTTTTGCTGAAATGAAAAAGGAACGTTTTAAGCCGTCGAATAAACCCTTGAATGGCCGTACTGTAAATGAACCTCATTAGCATAAGCATGCAAGATGCGTTTAAACTGGGGCTTAGAAAAAGGCTTAGTGAGATTTTAAAGCAGCATGTGTTTCCTGGCATTTCCTCAGTATGAACAAAGCGTCCTCTGGGGAGTTCCTTGTCTGACGAGTGCCACACGTTCACCGTGGAGCATGGTTTTCATCAATGTACACTCCTCAGGGTTCAGTATCGGCGCTCCCTGCTGTGGAGCTGTTCACTCTTGCTGCAGTGCAACTACAACGGAGCGACCAGGACCAAGGACAGAGAAAGTCCTCCAGCGAAGAAACATAAAGCCATAAGCTTACATAGACTGGAGGAGCGGACAGCAGGGTCCTCGTCTCACCACGTCCCCACTCTGCGGCCTGGACATTTCTGAGGTCTGCGGTTCTGCTTAGCCGCTATGTCTGCTGCCTTTGTCAAAGGAGGTCGACAAAGCCGAGGCTAACTGGATACACTCCGCTCCTCTGGAAAGGATTTACACTAGAGCTTAGAACCTTTCTGTGAGGTTTCGATGACATTCCACCACAAGAGCATTGGTGTGGTCAGGTGCGGATGCTGGATGAATAGGTCTGGATCAATCCCAAAGTACTGCACAGAGCAACATCACTCATGAGAATGCAATCTGTAATGGAACTGAGGGTAAGAGATTTAACAAGAACTGGCAGGGAACTGTTGCACAGCTTCTTCAAACCTTGGTTCCTCTATGGCACTGTTGTTCCACTCAAACATCACTTAATATACATGACTTTTTTAAGGGAACAAGGAAAAAGTGGTAAATTCCATGATGCAAAATAATAATAAAAAAAGAGTTCAGACATATTTGATATATTTGCTTGGCTTCCCTTCCAGGGGTTCATTGCTCTCCAGGACAACCACCAGAGGCCTTCACTCCCAGGGTCCTCACAAAGGACAGAGATAAAGAGAACCTTGAGAATGTTCACTGCAGCAGGCCATAAAAAGGGAAGCTTGGTGGTGTTATTATGGCTGTTGGCAGAAATAGGGGGTAAAGAGTGTTGTAAAGGGCTCATATGAGGCTGCCCTTTTGGCTGCTCTAGAGGTCAGGATAATAAAGGTCAGGTCACCGGGGCTAACAGTGTAAAACCAAACTCCCAGCTGCCCCATGTGGGAAGAGCAGAAAGGTTAGTCTGGGTTTCAGGGTCATAGCTAGTGCCGCCTGGATCTGTTTCATCAGGCGCTCTTAGAAAACGCAGTCTGTGGCAGTGGTTAATAAAGCATTATTTATTTATTATTATTATTAACTTCTTTCCTTTAGTGCTGTTTGGACTCAAGTTTTATAAAATATATAGAATGTTGCTGTGCACTACCCGGCCTTTGCGATGCTAACTGATTTTGACAAGGACCATCTCAAACATGCTGTTATTACTTCACACAATGTCTCATCTTTTTGTTGCAAAAGCACACACCATAAACAGTGAGGCAAAGACAGGGTGTCGCACACGGTGTGTGTCAGCAAAGCACAGGCTGGGGATATCCCAAACCTCGAGAGAATGAACAGGATGTGTAAAATACAATGATCCAGTCTGGTTTTCAGTTTCATTTGTACATGTTTGACTAATAGTCCATTCCCAGCATTTATACTATGTGTACAAAATGTAGTTCCCTATTTCAGGATGTACACAGGAAATTCAGTCAGATGCCCAGTGATAGGAATCAGTCTGAAACCTGCCACTAAACCTAACCCTGACCCTAAGCCTAACTCAGACATTTAAAAATGTAGCAACAGCAGGAAGTTCTCCTGTGTGACGCTCTCCCACAACAATTTACAGCAGTGTTTCTGTAATTCTTCAAGTTCGTGACAGGATTTAATCAAACTGAAACAATCATGATTGCAAAATAACTACAAAATCACAACTAATCATAGCGATGTTTTGTGTTTTACAAACACCTAGCCTGCTCACTTCGTATTAAATGTATACTGTGTATATTGCGTACTGTTGTGTATATTATGTATTAATTATCTGAGATCTTGTTGAGGGCTGTGTTTTCTGTCTGTTTTCTCTTTGTCAGTTGTGTTGTATTTATTCTTAACTGACACATTTACATGTGATTTTGGGTGTTTACCCCTATAGCCGTCTCATTGGATATCACAATGCTTCCTGAATGGCTTCCAAACTCCATTTTTGTTTATTTTAAACACTGATTCATACAAAACTGCAATATCAAATTAATAAAAATAAATAAATAAATACATTTACAAATCACTTTTACAATGGATTTATTACAAGTGACAATATGTATCTTATTCATTCGCCTTTCTGCTTTCCGAGATGTAAAAATGCTCAGAGCTTTTTAATGCGACTATAGATTGACTCCATTCTCCCTTCACACCACCAGAGTACACACTGCATCAATCGCTTCATAAAGAGTAGATCCAGAGTGAAATCAGGCTACAAATTGCCTGGCTAAGAGAATCATTTTATTATTTTACAGCGCTGTCGCATGGTATTCCTAACACTCTGCTCCTGTCCAACCACTGCCAGATCCGGACGTCTGTGCAAATTTGCTGTAATTGACTTGGAAAGTCTTGATTAACTTCCCTATGGAGGAAACCACTTCTGTGCTATCTCAGGCTTCACAGTGACATGCCCCAAAACTTTCCATTTGCCCTTAATCAGCATGGTCACACTCGTCCTTGGCAATGTCACTCTAGCCCTGCTCCATTCCGCTTAGTGTGGAAGCTGCTATTATAAAGTGTGGCGATGGCAGTGAACCCATGGACCTCTCAGAGCAGTGTGAACACAGCTATCTCTGCCCATCCACCCCCTTATCATGCTCTCGCTCACACACACACACACATACACACACACACACACACACACACACACACACACACAAGCCCTCCTATCATTGCCATCTGAGCCCCCAGCATCATTAGAGCTCTATAAATGGGGCTTGATTGACATGAAACCCGGCCTCTCTGTGCCAAACCCAGCCTCCACTGACTTTCAATTATCGGTCAACATGTAATCGTACGCTTCTCCTGAGCAGAGGGAAAACACCGCCTTTGGGTTCGCAACTGTGAAAACAGTGGAATACTTTTACTTAGTTTCTCGGGTTTGTATTTCTTGGGAATTAGATCACGGAGATGTGTTGGAATGAGATTTGAGCCCTGGAAGTTCACAAAAAAATCAAATAGCATTTTCAGTAATTACTTTTTTAATGCCATTTTACTTGAAATGAATTAATAAATGTGTTTGCTTAAGCTCCAGTTGCTGCCCATTTTCTCTGCCACCCACCTCACAGCCTTGAAGTCACGGACCACTTTCTGTGACATTTAAAGGCTCTTTGAGCTTCTCAGTGTGTGTGTGTGTGTGTGTGTGTGTGTGTGTGTGTTTGTGAGTGAGTGAGCATGATTGTCATCGTCACAGATATTCATTTGCTGGGATCCTGGTCACTGGAGCCAGACAGAGCTTCAAATGACTGCCTTTGAAGTGCACACTGGCCAAGCAAAATAAAGAGCCAAGGAGGAACTGCCACTCGCTCTGAAAAGGCTTGTTTGGAGCCATTGGACAGTTACAGCATCCAGCCATAAGCTAAAGCTCAGCATCCAACAATCTCCTAGACCTCTCCTATGTCTCTCCTCTCAGCAGCATGCCTAGCGCAGAGAGCGGGATTGACCCATCTATTGATTACGAGGTTAGGGAAGATATAGAATGTTGGCAGATTCCCAGCCGAAACCAGGACCTGAAGTGTGTGTATATGTGCTGTTCAGCCAACTGTGATCATGTAGATTATTTTGTTAATTAACTTAGTTATTCATTTGCTCAGATATGATTCTGGAGAAATTGCTTTATTTAAAAAAATGGAATATACCACTTTACTGACACTGCTTGTTGATTTGTTCATTGTTCTCCACTGAGAAATCTCCTGTGTATTGTAGGTATTGCCAGTTCAAAGCTGCGTTTACGTTATGAGGGACATAGTTCATCCTTCACAGGTGTACACATGAATGTCTGATTCCCAGCCTGAAAATTCAGCCTTAAAAGAACACCATGTAATGTTTTTGTCTTAAATTGAAAGCTCCTGAATCATCGTGATGCTCCATTGACCTGTAATATGGAGAACAGGGCCTCTGTCGTTGCTATTTTGACTCTGAACTAAAGAAACAGGACTATGTCACTTATGGTTGGAAACCACCCCCCACCCCAACTGGTTTCAGTACAGTGCTGTAAAATTGAACTACACTAGGGGGAGCCCCAAGTGCAAAAAATAAAAAAATAAAATAAAATGCTTAGTATTCCTCTGACTCTAACCATCGCTACATTAATCATAAAGCAAGCCTTTCCCTAAACCTAACCCTAAACATAACTCTATAACTCTAAACCCTCTGGTGTCATGTTCTTCCACAATGGTTTACAGTGGTGTTTCTATCATTTCTTTTGGAAACATGTCAGAGAGATAGTGGACCAGTGGAGCTTGCTTAGTGATTGTAAAATAACCACGGATCATAACAAATCATGAAGGGGGAATGTGAGGAACATCTGGGCTGCTTCTTTTCATGCTGTATGTAGTAATCTGTGGAGATCCTGTTGGCTAATACAGTACATTCCACTCTGATCCAGATGTTAGTTCTACATTTAAATCTAAATTTAAATGTAACTTTGATACAAAGCATCACACAAAGCCTAGCCATGACCCTCCACCACACAGGAGTGTGCATTACTGGTTGTGTGTGTGTGTGTGTGTGTATTACAGGTTTTAGGTGAGATACCAGGCTGGGGTGATAGATCACACTGTTAGAATAGATTGGGTGTAAAGCTCAGTACTTGACTTTTCTCACCTGGATAGACGTTCTTAGCTACAACAGCGTGGCCAGTGTAGCATTTTAAAGTGGAAATGTAATATTGCAGGGCAATTCTAAATTCCAACTCTTAGTCATCATTGAACTGGACTTTTCTCAGTATTCTGTAATATTTCTTCTTCCTCACAACCTTTCCCACAAAGGCTGGAGATGCCATAGTTTCCAAAAGTAGTATTATGTTTATAAAAGAAAGTAATTGAAGGGAAGAGGTAATGGAGTGAGAAATCTGACAGACCGATCCTCTGTAAATAAAAGAAGAGCAGAAGGAGCAGAAACACAAAAAGGATGCCAAATGAACCATAGCATTTCTCTGCTCATCACTCAGGGAGGTGATAACTTCCAAATCCATTTATGAACCACAGCTGGAGAAAGCACTCGCTTGCTGTGCCATCGATCCAGACACACACACAAACACACACGGGAGGACTGTTCTTGTGAGCTCTCCAGGAAATCTATCTATCATTTTGTTTAATGAGTAGAAATCTCAGTCATAGCGTTGGCTTCAGCAACATTATCTGTGATTGTGACCTCAGAGAATGGCAGATCAATAAAAATCTGCTCAAGCTATTCACCCAAGAGTGAGATAAGTAGGCCTCGAATATCTGAGGGGTATTTAATTATGACTATTTCACACATTTCTTCACACATTTTAGTTCTGTCAACCGGTTCTTCCTGCAAACATTCACACTGACTAACTCAGATCGCAGAGTGAGGAGGTGATTCTAATATTGTCTTTTCAACTCTAATATGATGGGGTTTATTAAGTGGAAATCTCATTAAAAACAAAATTCTCTGGAGCACTGCAATAGACCAATACTCTGTGGTTCTCTAAAAAAATGTTTAAAATGTTGTGCATTCTTCTTAAGAATGGGTTTGGAGATTTCCTATGCAAAGGTTTCAGCTGGGTTTAAATTGTTATTACAGATAACAAAAACTCTCTACACTCTGTAGTAACTGTATAATAAGACAGTAAGAAATCTAAGACTTCTTTATTTATTTATTTTTATTTTTTCTGGGTTTAAGGTTTAAGAAACTTTCAAAATGTAAAGGTCTTATGCCTAGAAGGTACCACTTTAAATACCTTTCTATAATAACTATGAAAACCAAAAAATGTAACTTCATGTATTTGCATGATGTGTACTATTGTGGTCCATCTTTAACTGTGAACCCATTGTTGTTAATTACATTGTTGTTGCATGTATTTTTACTGTGTAGTTAAACAGTTGAGAGAAAACATGAGAGAAAACATAAAGCAGAACCCCAGAGCTGTGCATTCAAACCAAGAACCATTTTGGAAGCACTATTTGTAGAAATGTAGCACCGAGTAGATTTAGGAGAGACCTCTTCAGCGATTACAGTGTCAGTGCATTTGTGTGGCGCCTCAGAAGGAGAATTGAGTCTCCAGACAATAGCAGTTCACTCAGCACTGCACGCGACCCACATTAAGACCGTGTCCCAGAGAAGACTGGAGCCATTCTGTCATGGGTGACCTACAAAACTAAGCAGCCTTGATGATTTCATACAAATGAACTGAGAGAAAGTGAAGGAAGCCTGTGCTTAATATATTTCTTATATACCAGTGTTTATTATATTTGAATAACTATTAATGTTAAATGAAGCAGCATGACACCTTTGTGTGTTTATATATATTCCAGGTAGTGTTCACTACATGCATATGAATGCCAACCAATCCTCACATCAATGTTCCAACATGTCATCCAAAGCTTTCCCAGAGAAGTAGAAGCTGTTATTGGAGCGAAAGTCTAAAAACAAACCCCTATTAATGCCATTGCTTTCAGTAGAAATGGTGGAAGAGCAGGTGTCCACCAATGTTTGGTCATATAGTGTATTTCTGGCTCAAGTTCTGGCATCAGAACTGTCATCAAAGCTGTTTCCCTCACTGTAAAGCTTTCCAAGATCATCAAAATACAGCACTCAGAAATCAGATCAAGAAAGAATCTGATTATTCAACGTGTGCAATATATTCCCCCCATCTGTGTCCTTCCAGTGTTTCAGAACCATTTCTATAAATCCAGGAAAGATTGATCTTCTGTGAAATGTCTGTCTTGATTTTCCAGTAGCCAGTAGTTCTTATCTGAGGTATGTAATCACCTGAGAGTGCTAAGCCCTATCATCAATCATCAGCCTTTGAGAACAGATTCAAAAATTGCCCCCTGTAGAAAACACAAGCAAAAATCTCATCTGTGGGATATGAGCGCTGGTAAAGCAATCACTGAGGAAAAGCATATTCCGAGATATTTCCATTTCCGCTGGATTTGGGCTTCAGACAAGAGCAGTTTTGGTAAAAAAGGTACTGTATCTTTAGGAGAAGTATAAAGCCAGCTGGACCTGAAGTGGATTCACTCGTCCAAAATTGCGGCAGACTTTCATTTCCCATCAGCTGGGTTTGTGTATGTGCTTTGAGGCGGTGGTGGTTTCCATCTGCCCGTTTCACAAGCTGCCGGGGCAATTCCAATCTAATTTATAGCAGCTATAGGGACACTGATAATGTAGTTGTGTGATGCCACTGAGAGTGGTTTATTTTATTCACGCATTATTGAACTTTACCGAAAATGACTTTGCAATCCTATGCTCTCAGCAAATTCCATTTAAAGTTTTCGCCTCTGGTCTTTAAAGTCATAAACCAGGCCTCAGTGTGAAGCTGCAGATAGTGAACTGTCTGCAGTGTAATTGTTTGGTTGTTACGATGCTTCAACAGCAACTATTCATCACCTTGTTTACCGCTGATTCAACAAACTGCAAGTTAAGGGAATAATCTGCTTTATTACACATGACGGTGGCTGGGTCTCATTAACTTTAGCACTTTAGCGCTGGGCTTATAACGGCTCATTAAAAGGTAGCATTTGTTCTCTGTGTGAGGTAGAGACTTCTGCCACTCAGCTGCCACAGTCAACACTCAGGACTAGCCCAACACTGGACTAATTTAGCTTAGTTGTGCTAAATATATGTTCAGCCCCAAGTGCCATTTCCCTCGCGTTAGACACATGGCAACCAACTGCCTCAGTTTAGAGTCTGAGAAAGTAGTAATGGGGTATTAGAGAGCTGCCCTGTCCATCTAAAAGTACCAGCAACAAACAGCATTAGCATACTGCCCTGGACCGTGTTCTTTATTGAAGGAGATCCAAAAAAGGAGGACAGATGGAAAAAAGCATTAGCCCTTTCCAGGTTTTCATTCATAACCGCTGGACTGCCTTCCACAGCCCAAGCTAACTCCTTCCTGGCTCCACCAAATGACTTTCTACCTTTATTCCAGTGATTTCTTTATCATTCCCCAGCTACTCTTTCTCTTTCAGGTTATTCATCTGTCAACGCAGGTCAGTTTTGGCCAGAGGTTTGAGGCAGTGGTGGAGACTGTGTTCCCAAAGAAACGTCTGGGGCCTTCAAAGTGTCGTTTTCTTTCAGATTCTTGTGGCAACAAGCCAGAATTTAAAGTGAAAAAGCCAGCTATCCACCCAGAACTAAAACCTTCGTATAGTGGCTCAATGCAATTTTCTGGCTATTTTGTTGATTTAATCCTTGGGTTGCAGGGTGGGGGTCGTCCTTGACACCCTCAAGGGTCCAAATCGCAAGCCTCCCATCAGCAGGATGCTTTAGCGCTCCATTACAGGGGGGAGGTGTAATCAGGGACGGGCTTCTGCAGGCGTGGGATTCCTCTCAATCCTCTTCATCTGTCAGCTCTGCTGATCACACGTCAAGGCGGTTCTCAGGATATTACCTGCTACACACTTCACTAACTGTGACTGTAACTGACTGTCAGACCTCTGCTCTGTCACAGACCCATGAGGATTCAAGATCCATTTACTTCACTCTTTTTGAACCTATTCACATTTTTGACAAAAAAAAGAAAAATCAAGAAGATTGGTCAAACATCACAGAGTAGTATTTCTACAGTGGTATATGCAAGTAGTTTATTGACTCTATAAAGGTATAAATTCCTGAGCCTGGAAAGATTCAGTTTGATTAAGATTCCAAAAGAACAGATGACAGTAACAGAAGCAGAATGTGACTCGAGGGTTGCAAGGTTAGCAGTCAGACTGACAGTCGGGTTGGGAACGTCATGTCAATGCTCTGATACACTGTCAGAAAAACAGCTCACTGTGGGGGTAACCTCAAGGGTACATTTATGTACCTTTAATTAGGGAGCATAATTGTACCTTATTGTATTATAATTGTATATTTTACAGTTGTGTTGATTTCATACGCCTCATTTCATCTCCAGGACACAATTCTATAATGAAAGACTACAAATATTCACCTCTCCTTCTGGAGAAGAGAATGTAATGCACCCTTAGGGAACACAACTGGACTTTAACACCACTGCTGTAGCTTTAAACATACATTTACACTGTTTGTAGCTTCAGTGACCAATAATGTACCTCTACCGTACCTGTTTTTCTTTTTTTTTTTTGAGGGGGTACCTGTACAGCACCTTTTATTCTGAGTGTACTCACTGTAAACACACACAGCGGAAAAGGGATCAGTCTTGTCTACACCGGACATTTATACACAGTCAACTGCTGAGGGGTTGGGTTTGTTGGAAGTGTTTGGTGCAGCACAATTAAAAATAATTTTTATAAGACCCGTGAGAGTGCCGAGAGTCACTGCCTACAAAACTACTCCAAATATGCCATAGAATAAAATTCTGAACTCCATAGTGCTGTGCACAAGCACCTTTTTATTTATTTTTTTCAAAAGTTAAAGCCACAGCATAATGACCTACAGTCCAGGAACACAGGACTGAACTCCAACTGACTGCATCCTTGTGAGGCATTTCTTTAAAAGTCGCCTTGAGCCATTGTTGATGAATGGAACACAACGTAGAATTTTTCTTTACGTTATAGCATCAAAATCATTGTGATGTTTCAGAGACCTATAATAGGCAAAATAAAAAGCCTCTGTCATTGCTACTCTGGGCTCAGCACTGCAGAAACTGCACTATGTAACTATGTAAACATCAGATTAAAGAAATTGAACTCCTCCTCTCCCTTAATTTCAGGACGGTGCTGTAAAAGTGAATTACACTCTGCAATGGTAGGGGGCGCCCAAGAGCCAATTTTCCATGGTGTTATTTTTAATGTTGTTCTTTCCCTACAAACATTCTTTGCGAAATGTATGTCTAGTCTTTAAAGACCACACAAAAATTCACACAAAGAATTGGTAGTTGGTAGTTGCTCAAAAGTGAATTAAGCATAATCTGTTCCGCTGCCTGTCCAGCCTCTAAAAAGAGAAAAGGCCCATGAAGCATGTATTTAGCCTGTGAACCAGTTCTCTACAGATTTGATCAGATTGGTGCCTGGAATGGCAGAAGAGGCTTAGTAATAGGTAAATAATGTAGGACAGAGGTGGAGTGTGTATTAAAATAGATTTCAGATTGACTAACTATGCCGAGAAAGTACAAGCCATCTCAGTATAATAGTCTCACAGCTGAGGAGGTAAATGAGGTGGCAAAATCATGTGTCAGCCATTTTCCAAGTGTTTAAAACCTTGTAAAACCCTGTTGAATGGATCTCATTTGGTGTTCTCTGCACTGAAGCCTCTGAGAATTTCCATCGCCCTGCTATTGGCAACATGTGGCTATAGAATGAAAATTCCAGCTCCTATCCCTATGCTGCCGAAAGACATGTCTGGAGTCGGCTTTTTCAGGAAGACCCTGCCCCGACACATAAAGACCAGAGAAAATCTTTCACAGCTGGCTCGATTTCGGTTCAAGCCACTTTCCAACATACCATTATCTTTCAAAGAAAGAACACGTCTCCTGAGCCCTGCACAAATACACAACAGAGGAAAGACAGAGTTATGTTACCATGCGAGACTCTACTGTCGTCTAGGGAGCAGTCAGGGTACTGATTTCTGAAAGCAGCATGGGCCCCGACTAGCCAGGCTATAGGGGGCAGTACAGATGTCTCCCCTATGCCTGTTTTCATCTGTCAACCTGGGTTATGATCTGCCATGTCAAGGGAGGGAGGGAGGGAGACCAGATACATATGTTGCCTACTTTGTGATTAGGGCAAGCTGTCACAGGAAACACTGTCAAGAAATACACACTCAAGCACAAAGTGCCGATTCTAACTCTGCTTTAATAGCCAGAGGCATTCCTTAGAGAAACATATAGACCTTTTCCACCAAAAGAACTGTATTTCTTGAACCTTGGTGCTCTCCAGTGAACTGGCTGGTCTTCTCACAGGTTCTGATGGAAACCAAGTGTATATCATCAAAGGAGGCCAATTGTTCCAGTGTTGTGGAGATTAAAAAACAAACAGAGTTATGCCGCCACCACCCCCCACCCCAGGCAATATATGTATATTTAATGCGCTCCCTATTTAGACCAAAGGGTAGGAAGTCTGGGTTTGTGTATAAGGTTCGTAGTGTTTTTGAGTTCTAAAGTCAATCGAAAGCCATCCAGCTGAAAACCCAGTGGAAGCATTGCTCCATTTTTCCCATTTCAGAACAAAACACCCCCTGGTTCACTAGTCTTTTACCCAACACAAAACTGAAGGAAATATAAAATCTTCCAAATGACTACATCAAGCTCCGTTGTGTGATAATGCTTTATTTGAGGCTCTGTGCTCTTTTTGGAAAGAAAACATTGACGCCATCATAGTTCATATCTACTCTTTTCTGGGAGGTTCTGGAACCAATTTATGTTGGTGGACCCCACAGAACATTTCCAAATTAGGTTCATGAATGGGAACTGAAGCAGTTCTTCATTGGTGAAAAAGGGCTAATAGGAAGCGCCCACTGTGTTCAGTTTCTCCTGCTGACAATGCTGAGGCTGAAAAGGCTTATGGCAGCCTGCTAATGTATGGAGTTATTCTCTTTTGCCAAGCTGTGTAAGGTTAATTGCTTTTCCTAGAATGTTTTGACACTCTGCTGCATGAGCATAGTCCCAGATGAGTTGTGTTGTTTTTCTGGTGTGTGATTTCCACAAACTGACAAGGACGAACGATGTTAAGCACTCCAATTATTGAAAGCATGTACCATTGTGTAACTGTATGTTTACTCATAAATCACAGAGTGTGCACCTGTAGAACAATTCTTAAACACACACATTCTGACTCCGATATTTGATTTCTGTATTCTTTTTCAGGATTAAGCTTCTGCTCATACGTCAGGAAACCAAGACTCAGTGAGAGTGCATCACCATGGGGATGCGAGGCCTGCTCCTGGCCTCTGTGGCTGTGGTCATTCTGCTGAACCTCTCCATGGCCGGCCTGGTCAAGAAGGTCATCCGGCACCGAAGAGAATCCCTGACACCTCCCAAGACAGAGAATGTATCCCTGCCCAATCCAGACCAACCGGTGGTCTTCAACCATGTCTACAACATCAACGTCCCCTCTGGATCCCTGTGCGCAGTGGACCTAGATTCACCTGGAGGAACGGAAATGAAGCCCAGGTCTGTCCCATCGGAGCAACACATCGAACATACGGTGGATGGGGAGAACCAGATAGTCTTTACCCACAGGATCAACATCCCTAAGCAAGCCTGTGGATGCGATAACCACCTGCCGGATCTGAAAGATCTCCTGAATAGGCTGGAAATGCTGGAGGCTGAGGTGTCGAGCCTGAGGGAGCAATGCGGCAGTGGGGCCGGCTGCTGCGGGGCTCAGGTTACAGGTGAGTTCAGTGTGAAGTAAACGTTACAGTTTTGTTAGAGCATGCTTTGATCCTCAAAGAGGAGTTGGGTGTTACTCCTTTGAACAGAAGCTTCCAATACACAACACCATTTCCAAAAAAAAAAATTGCAAAATGAAAAACTAAATGCAATGATGTGCAAAACATTGTCTACTCTGCCTTGTACATCCAGTATCCTACCTCCTCCTATTACGAGTATTTTGCACTATTGCTTACACTGCCTTGTACATACATTACCTCCAAATCAGGTTATTGTCTTCAGTCAGTGTCCCATTGTCTCATGTATGTCTATCAGTGAGCTGCTGGTATCGTATCGTCCTGCACTTGTCTTCTGTTTGTTCACTTTCATATATTTATATACTTAGATTAGTTGAATTTAGTCTATTTTTTTGTTAAATGTTACAGCATCTTGGAGAAGAGAGTAACATAATTTCAATCCTTTGAATGTCCTGTACATAGAATTGACAATAAAACTCTCTTGACTTGACTTGACTTGAACATTTCACACCTACATTTACTTTTAAATAGTACAAAGACAATAATTAAAATTTTGAAAATGTATTGCTTTTTAAAAAATATTTTTCCATTTTAAGTATCTTGCTAGCAACAGATTTCATAAAAGTTGGAACAGGGCAGTGTTTACCACTGTTTTGCATCATCTCTTCTTTAAACAACACTCTGCAAAAGTTTGGGAACTAAGGAGACAAGTCGCGTTAGTTTTGAAAAATAACTGTTTTTGAGTTCTTCCCCATTTTGTTTTGCTTTGTTTGGACTGACCTTGTCTTGCTAAAATAAACTAGGCTTTCCCTGGAAAAGATATTATCTGGATGGCAGCATGCTGCTCCAAAACTGGTATATTATTCATATACCATTCAGCATTAACAGTGCTTTCACAGATATCACCCATGCCATGTGCATTAATGACCCCTCATGCCATCACAGTTGAACTATGTGCTTATAACAAGCCTGATGGTCCCAGCGTACATGGTTTCCAAAAATAATATTTCAAAATTTGCTTTGCCAGACTACAGGCCACTTTTGCACTACGCCTCAGTTTAAGTATAGAGAAGGTGGCAGCGTTTCTGGACCGTTTATATCTGGTTTCTTCTTTGTACTACTTTGAGTTTTACTTGCGTTTGTGAATACAGTAAAGAACTGTGTTCACAGTGGTTTTGGGAAGCGTTTCTGAGCCCATGCACTGATTTCCACTGCATACACATGTCTGGTTTTAATTCACTGCTGTCTGAAACTGATGTGCGGTACATTATGAAATCCCCAAGTCCTTAACTATTTTACATTGAGAAACATTAGCCTTGAATTATTTCACTGTTTGCCCATGCAGTTTTTCACAGTGTGGTGAAACCCTCCCCGTCTTCACTTCTGAGACTCTGGCTTTCTGAGACACACTTTTTAAACCAAATCATGTCACTTGATGTTTTTTTCTGCATTAAACAACTTTACCAGATTTTGTTCCCCGTTCCAACATTTTTGGAACATGTTCCTGGCAGCAAATTAAAAATGGGCAAAACCTTTTCAAAAACATTACATTTCCCAGTTTCGACATTTAAAATTTTGTCTTTTTTTGTGTTTTATTTTCACTTAAATATGGGCACATCAGTGCATTCTTTTTCTTTTTACATTTTGCCCAGCAAATCTTTTCCGGAAAGGGGGTTGTAAATCCTCTTGTTGTTGGTTTCCACTATGTTCATATTATCTGGTGGTCCCTCTGTGTTTCTCAGGTGAGCTCACGACCAAGCCATACTGCAGTGGCCGTGGTAACTACAGCACGGACACCTGTAGCTGTATGTGTGATCCCGGCTGGAAGGGACCCAACTGCTCTGAGCCCGAATGTCCTAACTTCTGCCAAGACCAAGGTCGCTGCGTGGATGGCAAGTGTGTCTGTTTCGAAGGCTTTGCAGGAGATGACTGTGGAATTGAGCTATGCCCTGTGGACTGTGGAGAAAACGGGGAGTGCATCGATGGGGCCTGCATCTGTGAGGAAGGTTTCATGGGGGAGGACTGCTCCATAACCAACTGCCTGAACAACTGCCTAGGAAGGGGGCGCTGTGTGGACAGTGATTGTGTGTGTGATGAGCCCTGGACTGGCTTTGACTGCTCAGAGCTTATCTGTCCCAATGACTGTTTCGACCGCGGCCGCTGTGACAACGGGACCTGCTACTGCGACGAGGGCTTCGCCGGGGAAGACTGTGGTGAGGTGACCTGCCCGGGCAACTGCAACAACAGGGGTCTATGTGTTAATGGTCAGTGCGTCTGTAATTTCGGCTACAGCGGAGAAGACTGCTCGAAGCTGACCTGTCTGAATGACTGCAGTCAGAGAGGCCATTGCTTCAATGGCAGATGCATCTGCGATCCCGGCTTCCAGGGAGAAGACTGTAGCATCCTTTCCTGCCCTGACAATTGCAACGATAGAGGTCAGTGCGTGAATGGAGAGTGCATATGTGATGTAGGATACCAAGGTGATGACTGCTCTGAGCTCTCTTGTCCCAGCGACTGCAATAATCATGGACGCTGTGTTGACGGAAAGTGTGTTTGCAAGCATGGCTTTGCAGGAGAAGACTGCAGCATCAAGACCTGTCCTAACGACTGCCATGGCCACGGAGAATGCGTGGATGGCAAGTGCGTCTGCCACGTTGGCTACACAGGTAAAGACTGCAGTGAGCTGACTTGTCCAAATGACTGCCATAATCGAGGACACTGCGTGAACGGTCAGTGCATCTGCAACAAAGGCTTCACAGGTAAAGACTGCAGTGAGCTGACTTGTCCAAATGACTGCCATAATCGAGGACACTGCGTGAACGGTCAGTGCATCTGCAACAAAGGTTTCACAGGGGAGGACTGCAGCATCAAGACCTGTCCTAATGACTGCCATGGCCATGGAGACTGCGTGGATGGCAAGTGCGTCTGCCACAATGGCTACACAGGTAAAGACTGCAGTGAGCTGACTTGTCCAAATGACTGCCATAATCGAGGACACTGCGTGAACGGTCAGTGCGTCTGCAACAAAGGCTTCACAGGGGAGGACTGCAGCATCAAGACCTGTCCTAATGACTGCCATGGCCATGGAGACTGCGTGGATGGCAAGTGTGTCTGCCACAATGGCTACACAGGTAAAGACTGCAGTGAGCTGACTTGTCCAAATGACTGCCATAATCGAGGACACTGCGTGAACGGTCAGTGCGTCTGCAACATAGGCTTTGCAGGAGAAGACTGCAGCTTTAAAACCTGTCCTAACGACTGCCACGACCATGGAGAATGTGTGGATGGCAAATGCGTCTGCCACGCTGGTTACGCAGGCAAAGACTGCAGTGAGCTGACTTGTCCGAGCAACTGTCACAATCGAGGACACTGTGTGAACGGTCAGTGTGTGTGCCACAAAGGTTTCACCGGAGAGGACTGCAGCATTAAGACCTGCCCAAACAACTGCCTGGACCGTGGGTTCTGTGATGATGGAAGGTGCGTCTGCTTTGAAGGCTACACCGGAACTGACTGCTCAGAACTGACCTGCCCTGGAAACTGCAATGAGCAAGGTCACTGCCTGAATGGCATGTGCGTCTGCGATTTGGGCTTCACTGGAGACGACTGCTCCGAAAGTAAGCTGACTTTTTTGGGAACACAATGACACATTGTTTCATTTTACATTGAGATTACAGTAATATTTTGGTATGCCACTTGTGCCCACAGTCGCTCCTCCAAGGGATCTGACTGTGACGGAAGTCACCCCAGAGACGGTGGATGTGTCCTGGGTCAATGAGGTGCAGGTGACCGAGTACCTGATTACCTACGTGCCTACTGCTGTCGGTGGTCTGGAGTTAGATATGCGAGTAACTGGCGAAAAACGATCCGCCACCATTAGGGAGCTCGAGCCAGGGGTGGAATACCTAATCAGTGTCTATGCCGTCTTAAACAACAAGATGAGCGTTCCAGTGAGTGCCAGAGTGGCCACACGTGAGTCAACATCAGTCATCAATTTTCATAATGATAAAAATGTACAGTTTCTGAATCTGATACCATCAATGTAACATGACTTATGACCACCTTGTTAGATCTTCCTGAGCCTGAAGGCCTGAAGTTCAAATCTGTTAGAGAGACATCTGTAGAAGTTCAGTGGGATCCTCTGAACGTCCCCTTTGACGGCTGGAACCTTATCTTCAGAAATACAGTGAGTGCAATACATATTGGATGTAAAAATATGTTTTAGAGGTTTTGTGTGTTCCAAATTCAAAATGGAAACATTCTCCCGCTATTTTATCATGTTATGGTAATTGTTACGTAGTATTAAAAATTATTATTGTAGTTTTATTCAACAAAAAAAAACATAAAAATGAAGTAGTTCGAAAATGACAAGTGAGTAGAATTTATTTGTTACTCCAGTTCTTATGAGTTCAAGGAAAAAGTGCTGGAAAAAATGCATTTGTTCGGTTCTTTCGGAAATAAATTGTATTCAAAAGTACGTGTGAATTTTGGTTTAGACAATTTAATACTACACAACAATTACCATATCATGACAGAGTGGGAGAATGTTTGAATTTTTAATTATACTTTACACAAAAATGCTTTAACACCCAGACCTTGGGATTGGTTTGAGAAAACACTTCGAAATCGTGAAATCGACTGGCGCCCCCTTCAGGGTGTGTTCCTGCCTTGCACCCAGTGATTCTGGGTAGGCTCCTGACCCACCGCAACCCTGAACTGGATACGCGGTTACAGACTATGAATGAATGAATAATATGATTTTTTTTTTAAGTGCACAAAACACATAAATAAACACAAACGAGAGACAGCTGAAAATAAAATAGAAAACACAGTCATGGTAGACATGGATTAACGTGGCATATAAAGGCAAAATCAGAAGTATACAAAAGCGGCAAAAGTAAACCAAGACTCCTCAGGGCTACAGTTTATTCGTAAACCTAATACTTACTATGATGCACAAAACACGTCACTGATAGAGTGCTGCATATCCTAGCATTAGCCTGAAATCTATTGCGGTAGGAATAGCCCATGTCATATGAAAGGACCTTTCTATTTGCCAGTAATTGTTCCAAAAGAGAAACTGTATGAGCATCCTGTGGAAAATAGCTGAGTGGTGCCAATATGCAAAGACTGTCTGAACGTCTGGGGTCTGGGGTTTTTGTTGCACACAACCTCCTAAGAAGCTTCTGGCAACAACTCTGGTGACCATGTGCGACAGGAGCGTTACTGTTTTCACAATGCTTTATTTTCTTTTTCAAGGGATTAAGCCAAAGCTAAAAAATAGATCCTGTCAAGACATGCAAACCATGTCTCCCCATACCCCATTCTTTCAAACGCAACTTGGCAGCCTCATTCATACATCAAGTTTGAGGTTGCCCATGCCAAACAAACCCTTCACTTTGAAGTGAAGCACTCTCATCCAAGTGGATGCAATTGAAAGTCCTGAGTGTTTACTCTCCAGGATCTCTCTAATTTCTCTGGACTTCATGGAGCTGCTGAGTCCACACAGTCTGGAGGCATCTCCATTTGTGGTTTCCTTTTTTGCTAAAAGAAATTAAATAAATAACTGAAGCAGGATATAATATCTGCAACCACAGGCATTATTCCTCTATTATTATCATCATCTCAGTTCACAAGCAAATTATATGGGTACATATGCCAAAGTTAACAATGTTTACATTCATTTGAATTCTGACTTGGATTTACTTTTGAATTTTGCCAAAGGATTTGGAACACATCAGTAGATTCAAGTCGGTTTAAAGTCAGTATATTTTGCTCTATCTACTGACAATGTGACTGATGTACTCTGGGTTGTGTGTTGTGTAATTCCAGAAAGAGGAGAATGGAGAGATTTTGAATTCACTCTCCCCACCTGAGACCACATTTGAGCAGTCGGGACTGGGCCCTGGCCAAGAATATGAGGTTAAACTTGAGGTGCTGAAGAACAACACTCGTGGACCTCCAGCCAGCAAGAATGTGGTTACAAGTAAGCAATCGTCGACTACCTGTAATTGATTAGAGAGACATGGTGCTCAGATGTGTATGTTTGACATCCCTATCCCATATCTGTCATATTGTAAAATGAATTTGATCCCATTGTGGGATTGGATCTTAGGAATAATTATACCTAAGTCATTTCAGTATGTCAGAGTATTTGAGAAAGCTGCTGATGCCAGTCAAGCCAAGTGCTATAAAATGTCTTCAACCCAGTCCCACACACTATTTCCCTTGTCATCTTTGTATGATCTCATGATGTAATTTGGTCTAAAATGGCTGGCTATCTGGAAGCCCCTCTAATACTTCTACAATAATTACAGTGTACACCATTCTTCTTCTTCTCTGATTCCTCCACTGCATTAAACATCAACTGTCAGGGGCTTTCAAAGTTATTCCATTGGGTAAGATTGCTTAAACATTCACTGGGATCTGGGTCTGAATCTCAGCACTGTCGCTGTTTTCCGTGGTCCTGCTGTCTTTAAATTCAAATATTTCTTACATGTAATGGGTTATTATTGTGTCATTTCATGGATTACAGTGCAATTTATAGCTTAATCCTAATTCATAAAAGTTTGTCCAGTGAGATGAACTTGACTTACACTCTTAAAAATGATGATTCTTTGAGTGATCCTGATAACACTCAATGGTTCTAATTTGGGGTTTGTTTAGTTGAAGATATTAAATTTACCATGATTTCTAGAACCATATTTATGCTTAAACATTTTTACATTGTGTATCCATCCTTAAGTTTAACAAAGAACATATTTTTTTTGGTTCTATAGAGTACAGACAAATATTCCTCTAATATAATGATGTCCAGTTTGTAAAAATAGACGTTTTTTTTTGCTGCAACAGTCCATTGTCACTTGAAACCAATTTAAAGTAGGACTCCACATATAAATGGTTTAAAATGTGTTGATTAATTGGTTATTAATTAGGTTGTAAATACCTTAAAAGTAGTAAATAACATTTGAAACATATATAGAAAAGGCAGCCGTGATCTGACGTTTGCTAGTGAAAGTGTCAGATATCTTGCTAGAAATATCAAAATGAAGAATACACTGAGATCTGAGATGGTGATTTTTTTAATTTCATATGTTAAGGGGCACTACATGGTATTTAATGTCTAAAAAGACATTAATGTCTATTTGTAGATAATTTATTAAACTTGGTGGATAAATGGTTAAACGTATTAACAAACATGTGATGAAGTTGACTAGCCTAATGTCAACTGACGGAGTAGGCAAAGTAAGGTCAGCATTCTGTGAGGTCTGAGGATTAATAGTGTAGATGGATATGGGTTCATTATCTGGCAAAACAAAGGTTACTATTGCCCTTTCGATCTGTGTTATAACTGATTATTAATTGCTTTTAATGTATTTACAACATGATTAATAACCATTAACAAACATATTTTAAACCATGTATAAACTTTAATAAGTGTAGTCTTATAGAACTATGTGCAACACATTCTCCATCAAACTCAAGAATGTTTTCAGAAAGAACAATTTAATCTTAAAAACTGTTCTATAGAGAACTCATGTTTCTAATAGAAGCACTGTCTTTATTTAAGTGCTTTGAATAACCAACTTTTGAAGAGTGCTATGATCAGATGACACTATGTGCTGCTGGTAGCAGAACCTGAGTTTAAGGCATGGAGTTAGAGTCCATTTACTAAGCATTCTTCACACAGAAAGATTGCCCCAAGTGCCCTGAGCTCAATGCTGGGGTAAACATATTAACAGAGTCCCTCAACTTTTACTGTGGTTCTGCTCCTCTGGGATTTCCTTATGTTTGTTTCTCAGTAAACCTTTCAATAAAGAAAGAAATGCTGATTTTCATGTCTTTCAGTAACTCCCACACAGTTTTAGGGACTGGAAATGTAGCTAATGGCTGGTTGAGATAAACTGAACCATATGTGGAAAGGTTATTAGCTCTTTGACATTGTGGCATCTTTCAGTAAACTTCTTTCCTTCTCGTGATTTGTGGGTGGCTCGTAAAATACCAGGTGTGGCAGAGATGTGTTCGCTTTTTGTTTTGCTGGTTCAGATCCGAGAACATTTAGTTTAGCATATTATTTCAAGCTAAACTTTCTTTTAAAAACACCTTTAAGCCTTTAAGTCAGTCAAGAGAATGCAGGGACGTAATTAATTCAATACAACACTAGTTGATATTCAGAGGGCACAGTTAAGGAATCTACATTTCCTTTCTAAGCTACAGCGGCTATTACATGAAATCCTGTCTCAGGCAGTCTGGGGAGTTCTGCAGAAGTCTTGTCGCTCCATTTCAGAGATATGTGCCAGTCAGGAATTGCTTTGGGTGGGGGCACTAATTGCTGAAAGTGAGCTCAGCTCTCTTCGCTCAAGAAGCACTCTTCCCTCGAGAGTTCTGCAGTTTTGCGCATCCAGAAATCAGCTCGCAGCTAAAATGCTGATTTCCTGTTTTATCTACCGCTCACAGAGAGATGACCTCTCACCATGGCGTCTCCTGTGACAAACCAATTTCTCCCCCAGGAGCCTCCCCTCACTCCCCAGGAATACATGATCTAAGGAAATTACAAATAATCCATTTCAATGACCTTCTATACACACAGCTCCATTCCCCACACACATCATCCCCAAGTGATTTTTCCTCTCAGAAGCAGCTGATTTAGCATTTCCAACACAATCCTTTGATGGTTTGATTCACAGAACTATTTACAAAGTGAAATAAATCGGTTTAGCTGTGCATTCAGATTACGCATTTGGTCTTTTTTCTTTGCTCTTCCGGCACTGTAAAGTATTCCATAAAAACAACAGCTAGCTAGGATTTTCCAGCAAATTATGAAAAGAAAGAATATCGAAACACTAAAAGTACACTCAAACACAGTCAATAAAGCCAGCTTCGGGAATACGGCAGTGGCTGGCTGTTTTCATCATTTGATTGAACTGGTTCACTTTTCGTAGATTCTTTTCATGGACTGATTGCTAACTTGAGTAAAAGAGGGCTAGGGACCAACCTGTGTGTGTATGTTAGACATTACAATATATTAAGGTATGAATTGTGAATGCTGTCAAAGAGGCAGCGCTGGATAAACAGTATGAATCACCTAGTTTTTGCACGTTAGCTTTTGTACCTGTTTTGGATATTTAAAGTTTTTGAAATGACTTTCACAATTATTTTTAAAGGAACATTGCTATTAGGGAACAATCGCTTTTATACCATTTGTTATTTTTGGCTGTAAAAACGTCCAGTCAAAGCAGAATCAATTTATATACTATATTTATTTCAATAACTCTAACAGTAAAATAATAAGCTTTTCTTGCAGTGTTTAATGTCAATTCTCAATCAATTGTCCTGCAATCCTGTTCTTCTCCACACAGTGATCGATGCTCCGAGCCAGGTGGAAGTTCGGGACATAACGGAGAGTACTGCCCTAATCACCTGGTTCCAGCCCATAGCTCAGGTGGATGGAGTGTCCGTGTCCTACGCCCCCATCACTGACTCCTCAGACACCAACACCGTGAAACTGTCAACAATGGACACTCAGTACCATCTGGCTGAACTATACCCAGACACTGAATACAGAGTGGGTCTGATGGCTCACAGAGGAGAGATGACCAGTATTCCTGTCTATGAGACCTTCACCACAGGTCAGAGACTGCTCACCTTCATTTACACAGCACCTTCTACAAATCTATACACAAAACATGACAAATATGAATACAGTAAAAAATACTGTCCATTCCAGCTAATCATGTTTTTGATGAGCATCCGTGTCCTAATATTCCAATTTGTAATAACTAGTCTGGGTTGATGTGTTCCAGACCTGGATGCCCCCAAAAACCTGCGGGCGATTGAGCAAACTGACGAGACCATCACTCTGGAGTGGAAAAACAGCCAAGCTAACGTTCCCAGCTACCGCATCAAATACGGCCCAATCTCTGGAGGAGAGCATGGGGAACTTACCTTCCCCACAGGCTCACAGGACACCACCCAGGCCAAGATCACTGGTAAGAGTTACACTTAAGTCCGAAACTGTGAGACCTATTGTGAAGTCTCTGATGAATAATTATAAAAATGTATAAAATAATATCAAACGTAAACCAGCTACCAACATAATCCACATATCATCGCTGTCAGGACAAAACCTTGTGTTTCCATTATTTTTCATTGTAAATACCTGCTTCTCAACAATATATCATGTTTAGTGGACTTGAGAAGGTTTTTCCCTTTCCACTTAAAGCCTCATTCACATTTAAACTTTGGAGAATCTCTAGAGAAACTGGAAAATGGAAAATGAGACAGTGCACGCAAGAGATACTCTGGGACATTAGTGGCTCTGTTCACACATGTGTGGACTTTGACTTTACTGATTTATTTATTTGGCGTCTCAGAGTACAAAGTCTGAGAAAACTCTGGGTCAAATGTTATGGGGGTTTGCTTTCTCACATAAAGAACTTTAAGGTAAACTCTGGAATATTTCTGGGTTACCGTGCATGGGCGAAAGGGGCTTAATTTAGCATTTTGGGAATACAAGTTTTGTGTTTTTGTTATGCTTTTGTTCAGCTTTAACACATGTTAATTTGCTGATCACAAGCAAAAGCAGCATGTATTGTGTATTTGGATTCTGGTATGTTGGTGAACCGGCATGGTCCTGCTGAGTGACCAGCAAGGCAGCAGCAGACCAGCCATAACCAGCACAAATCAGCAAAGAAGATTAAATCCATGCTCAACTCTGCTGTTGTTCTTTAGAAACATAGCCACAGAAGTTTTTGTCATTAGTGTGTCATTAACATTAGCGTATTATTCTGGGTGACAGTGTTATTTTCCAACCTCATTTTCACAGGAAGCTATTTAACTTTAACAGATTAGAAGCCACTAAAATGTCATTATATGAACTAAAAATGGCCCAATGCTACTTTTAGGCCAAGTCTTTAACAGCGCTAATAGTGGAACGTTTATGTTCCTCCAGATTTTCAGTGTTTAATTCAATGCACTTATTTCTAAAATGGCTGTCTTTGTTTGTATGTAATGAAACATTTGCTCGGACACAAAAGCCCTACTTTAAGTGCAGAATGTCCAGGGGGGGACTTTGCATTCAGGCCTTAAGTGAAATAACAGCGCCACTTGTTTCAATGTGAAAATCCTGGTCAAACAAGGCAAGTAAGGGGCTTTTTTCCCCCCATCTCAGCACCACTCCTATTATACACAGGGCTTTGAGGCAGTCTCATTCTCTAATGCCATGTGTTACTGCAAGGAAGGATTAGCCAGGCTGGGGGAAAAATATATTCAAAACGTGTAATAGATTCTTTGTCTGGGTTGCTTCTTTGTCCTTGGGAGGCCTGTTCCCTACATAAGGCACTGAGTGTATTCTAATAAACCACACACACACACAAACACACATACCTCACAACTCATCTCTTTCGCACAGTTATTATCTGTAATTGCTGTCACGCTCGTGATTTTATTGATAGTAAGAGTTTCCTCTGCATTAGGTGTAATTTCATGCTGGAAGACTCCTGTGCAGTGACCTCTATAGGGGCCAATAGAGACATTAAGAGGAGTAAATGTAGGGATTTGGGTTGGGTGGGGGCCCTTATCAGCAGGGGCTATGCTGATCTAAGTGCCTCTTGTAAGACAGTAAATATTGCTCTTGGCCCGTGGTGAGAGCCTCTTTGATACGGATACTGAAGAGGTCCAGATTGAAATGGTGCACCACTGAAATGTAAAACTGACTGATGGCAATTATTAAAACAATGGGCTTCAATGGAGGCGCCCTGCAGACGGCCCAAAAACATCATAAATAAACTTTGTGGAATTCCACAAGACTGTTGAAGGCTGTTTGTTTTGACAGTGACCAGGGTTTTAATCTTTTACCTGATGAATTGCCATTAACAGCCTACAGCCTTGAATTCATTGCCACTGTCATGTGATCACATCATTTCCTTGAGAAATGCTCATCATTCTCAGCTACAAACACACAAAGATGTGTAAATATCCTGTCTGGACGTCTATTGGAGAAAGTCATCAAGACTGGTTTTTAAAGCATATAAACTATAAATCTTAGCCAAAACCACGTTCTGACCTCACAATAGTGGTAATGTGAGGCATGTCTTTTCTGGCCAGATGAAGTGACTTAACTTTGCAAGGGTAATCATCAGAATACAGTGTGAAATGAAGTGTTGGGAGCCATCAAACCCATCAGATCTACTCTCCTCTTTCAGGAGGACCCCTAGTGTATCGCTGGCCATTCTTGTGTGTTCTTACGCTCTTGTGTTCTTGCTTGACATCATCTTCCACTGCCAAAGTTACATGGCCAATATAACAAGGATGCATCAGTACATGACTTGCCAACAAGAACGATCTGAATATTCCATCATTTACTGAGGCATCACGAATTTGCTCTTGTAAGGTGACTTCTCAAGAATGTTCTTCTGAAGAACTTGCCTTCTTCTGTTAATTTTGGAGATTTTCTTGAGGGTGACACTTGGCTCCAACAAAATCCAAAAATAAAACTAGCTGTTTCACTCTAGACATTCAATCCGCTGAATTTTTGAGGATTACAGTAAACTCTAGTGGTCAACATCTCTTCTGTAGGACTGAGGCCCGGAACAGAGTATGGAATGGGAGTGACGGCAATCAAGGAGGAGAGGGAAAGCTTGCCTACCACCACAAACGCAGTGACAGGTAAGATATCATCCTTAAGATCACTGCGGCTTTTATAAGAAACCTCAAATCTCAGAAGCCTTTTCTGTTCAGGAGACACATGCTATGTTAATGCGGCTGTAAGAAATGTCCCTCAGGAAGTATTCCTGTATGTAAAGGGTAATGTGACTGACCAGTCCTCAGTAAAAATCAGCACTGACCTCTTCTTCGCAGACCTTGATGCTCCTAAGGATCTGGAAGTGATCGAGAAGTCAGAAACCACGCTGGTGCTGATCTGGAGGCGACCCATGGCCAAGATTGACATCTACAGGCTGGTGTTTGTGTCTGCCGACGGCCACAGGGCAGAGCTGGAGGTTCCAGGCAGCGAAAGCACTTACACCCTGAGGAACCTGAACCCAGGCATGCTGTACACTATCACGCTCGCCTCCGAACGAGGGAGGAAGAAGAGTGCACCCGCCATTATTTCGGCTTCCACTGGTGAGTCTTACACTCTTTACACATTGCTCTACATTGTAAAAGATAGATTTTTAATGTACTGTTATATTTACAGTGTAGTGTTTTATGGAAATATTTTTAAAAAACCCATATTTTCAGCAATTATTTTCATATGTATATAAATATGATTTCTGTATGTCATAAAACCAAGCAACCAATCCCATCAACTTGTGGGATGGGCTTTCAGGCTGAGCGGCAGGGACTAACAGCATGTTCATAGATTGTACTGAATAAAGGCCAAGGTCTGGAATTATTTCTAAACAACTTTAGGGGATTTTCTTCTTGGAAAGAATTGCTACATCTGTCATTGTGAGGAAAAGTGATGAGTTTGTAGATGTTTAAAATGATGATGACTGGAGGGGGGCGGTGACGTGTGGCTAATAGCTGTAATTCAACAGAAATATACTGCAAAATGTAGCTGGAAAACATTTGTTTTTTTATAGGATTTTTGCCAGAGCACTAACGGTTGTTCCTCTGGTGCATTCATGATCAACGACTGTCCTGAAATACTTAGAGGCTCAGTTCTCACTTCCTTAGAAGAAGACCCGTCAATTTTATATTGATCTGGATTTTAGAGCTTTCCTTACTCTCTTGGCCAGAAAGAATAATTTATCTGCTTTCTAACTTCATTCACCCTGCCACCAGGTGACTAGAGGGATTGATATTTTGCAGGTTTCCCTCCTCTCAAAAATGGTCAATATTTCATTTGGAGTGTGAACGTAGAGCGTACAAAGCTCTATAAATTAAATCCGAGGTCCTCGCTGGTAGCTACCCTCTTGGCCAGGGAGATCTTTTCATCCATACAGTCAGCCAGTCTGCCAAGACGCTGAGCTGAGGAATGAATTGAATTCATTGTCTGCTCCAACTTTACATCCCCAGCTCCCTTTCGCTCCCACATCTAGAGCATGTGGGTTTGTTTTACTCTTTAAACAAATACGGATAATTAGGACATTTTTGTGGCATTTAAAATTGCTGCTTGAACATCCAAACTAAATATTTTGATACAAAAAAATAATAAAAATAAAAATCAGCTGGATATGTGACTGGGTTTGGGGCGTGAGGGGGTTGATATGACATATGGAAAACATATGAAAGGTGGGTAAACTGACTAAAGCAGGTTTCATGTAAACTGGCGCACAATGGAATAAGCTGTTATAGATGTATACATAGAGTTATGTCAGTTTTCATGAAAGGTTTATGTAACATTACAATGTCACATAATGTTACCAACATGATGTAGAAACACCTATAAGTTTAATCAAACAGAGTGCTACCAGAAATGGAGAATATTCCACACACACAAACACAAAGCTCATTCATGTGATAATTGTCCAAATGAGGCCACGCCCCTGGTTTTGTGTGATTTGACCAGGATGAACAGAGGGGCGGGCTGATAAATAGACCCCATGCCGAGGGGCCTGTTAAAACAGTATCCCCCAAATCTGCACTACTATTATCCCACTGAGTTCATTCCTGTGACCATTATCAGCTCCAGACACGACCGCAAACAGGGTACACCCTCCACTGGCGTGGAGTGGGACGAGGCCGAGTGGGGGGCAGGGAGGCCATTCGGTCTGGGCCTTTATCCTCACGGACAATCACTAGGCGCCTTGCTGAAAGGATTACAAGGATCGCAGCTCAAGTGTCTGGGGACCCGCCGTTTGTGGTTATTAAGCATTCAGCAGTGTCCAGGACGAGACACATTTCTACATGTGTGTACCGACATATATGACTAATGTACACACCCATGCAAAACAAAATGACAAAATATTAGGCTTTCAATCAGCAAGAACTTATTAATAATAATCAACAAATGCTAAAGAACTTTAGTACATTTCCATTCAGTCTGTACTGGGTCAGATGTTACATCAGCACACTCTCTGCAGGCTCAGACACTACACTGTCAGAAAAATGTCACTGTGGTGGTGCCCTCAAGGAAACTGTACCTTTAAATAGGGAACGTAACTGTACATTAGCCTGTTATAATTATAGATGTTAAAACTGTGTTGATTTCATATGCCCCATTTCATCTCCAGGACTTACGATATGTTATTATACTTTATACAGTTCTATAATGAAAGATTGCAAATGTTCTCCTCTCCTTCTGGAGAAGAGAATGTAATGTACCTTTAGAGAACACAACTGGACTTTGAAACCACAGCTGTACCTTTAAAGGTACACTCTTATTGTTTGTATCTTTAGTGGCTCTTTTACTGAGAGTGTAGAGGTTCATGGTCTGCACAGTAGTCCTCTAGCTGATTCTCAATGGGCTTTGCAGTGTGAGCTTTTTATTCCTGTAATATTCTCAATAATATTTGGTGTTAGGACCATTATAAATTGCCATTTTGGGTTTGGCTCAGTTTTTGGACAAATGTGTACATTGTACAAAGACATCGTCCTTAAACTGAATACTCCAGTGGTCTTTAATCAGACTGGGGTCTGCTGTGTCTATGCTGCATGTTCCAAATCAGCAGACAAATGTTTCAACAGAATGAAGAGTTTTATTCCAAAATTGAAAGTGAAATCATTTAAAGAGCACAAATGGGGGAAAAACACGTTTCACGAAATGTGAATTAAAAACAATCCATTCAGTTTTTTGTGGGCTTCCTGATCTGAAAACATCATTTAAAAAATATTTATTTTTAAAATAAATAATGATAAATAATTAAAGGATAGGCGGCACGGTGGCACAGCAGGTAGTGTCGCAGTCACACAGCTCCAGGGGCCTGGAGGTTGTGGGTTTGATTCCTGCTCCGGGTGACTGTCTGTGAGGAGTTGGTGTGTTCTCCCCGTGTCTGCGTGGGTTTCCTCCGGGTGCTCCGGTTTCCTCCCACAGTCCAAAAACACACGATGCAGGTGGATTGGCGACTCGAAAGTGTCCGTAGGTGTGAGTGTGTGAGTGAATGTGTGTGTGTCTGTGTTGCCCTGTGAAGGACTGGCGTCCCCTCCAGGGTGTATTCCCGCCTTGTGCCCGATGATTCCAGGTAGGCTCTGGACCCCCACGACCCTAAATTGGATAAGCAGTTACTGATAATGGATGGATGGATGGATATTTCTCATCTTTCTTTCATAAAGGCAGATCCAGTGCTGTGATTGGACAGACTCTGTCAAGGAGGCAGTACAATTCCAAAACCTCTGTACTTTGCGTATGTTTTCATATTCAGAACTCTTAGATACAGGATTTAGGAATTAAACTCTTCAAATACACTTATAATCAATAACCAATGGGCCAACTACAGCCCAGGGACTTCTATTGTAAGTGTGTTTTGGTTGAAATATAAGGAGTATTCATTTAAGGTGGTTCTGGCTTGTCGTGAAAAGTCACTCATTCTGTCTCCCTCCAAACCAAGTTAAGGCTAGACCTCAGGCATAAAGCAGTGGATTCAGAATCTCAGAAACACCAAATATTTTTTAACAAATACACACTATATGGCCAGATGTTAACATGGTATTGGCCTAAGATACAGTTTGTATTATTCTGAGAAGCTTCATATTAGACTTTGGAACATTTCTTGGAACCACGTAATCATGGTTAGTCTGGGATCATCCGTCGACGTTGATCTCATCCTAAGTGGAGCTAAATCAGTCCACAGGATTCAGTCCACTGCTATATATTCCAATGCTGAGGGTCTGTGTACTTCACCCATAACATGAAATTGACAAAGGATATCCACAAACTTGTGGCCTTGTAGCATATATTAACAGAATTAATTTAAAAAACAAACTACTTCTTACCTTAGAAAATTATCTCTACAAAAGAAATGTGACTTTTCATTTATTAAAATATATGCACATCGTCAAAAGATTGTTGCACACAGAAGGATTGCGATGATATTCAGAAGGAAGATAAAAAATGTCCAGGAGAAATGATAAAATGTTTACACTGTTATGGGCAATATTTACTGATCTACACATACAGAAGTGGCATCTACTGGTATGGCGTCGGCCGCTATGTTTACTAATGCAACATGTCAGACGTCTTCGCATGAAGTTGGAAATGTTCCTAATGGCGTCCTGTGATAATCCGTCCCATGCAGCTTGAATATTCTCACGCAGTTCCTGCAGATTTTGTGGTAGGGTTGGAGTGTTGATAGCATATTGTAGGTCTGGCGATGTGGCTGGGCATGGCAGAGTATCTGTGTTTTCAAGGCAAGCTCTGGAGATGGCAGCAGTATGTGGACAAGCGTTGTCCTGTTGGAATAGCTCAGCAGAGTGTGTGATCAGCAAAGTAAGGGCCACTGGTTAGTTGATGTTATGGGCAGTCATTGTAACCGTCTGCATGCATGAATTTCTGCATCACGCAGCTGTCTGACACTTGTGCCAGGATGACTCAGGGACAGCATCACTGCTCACTGAATGTCTGCAATTCATTGGTTCTCCCTCTCTGTGATTTGTGTAAGACTCCCAATCCCTTTGTGTCACTGCTGCTTGTGCTCTTCTATCCACTGCCACCAACAGTGTGCTACGCTCTTTAAAATAAAGGTGCTACAAAGTTCCATAAAAATATATATCTTTGTTTTAAAGAGGTGGGAGTTTGAGGAACCTTTTAAAAGTTTAAAAATCCTTCACTGGATTTTAAGGTTCTTTACCCATTTAAACATATTAGCAAGCATGGTTCTTCATGGAACTTCAAGTGGTTCTTCTATGGCATTGCACAAAGAACCTTTTGTTGCACCTTTATTTTTAAGAAAGTATGGTAATACCCACACGAGCAGTATGATGTGCAATACTTTGATAAGAAAATCTGGCTTCCTAGAGCCCTAGGATGTGACCTCTCTTAAAATGATTGAATAGTTTCCAACTCTACTCCTAGGCTGACCTTGCTTGCAAAGTATGCTACCAGCACAACAGCAGGAGTCAGAATGGAAAGCATGCGCAACAGGATGACCTTATATTGTCATACAGGTAGAGCAATGAGGCTCATCCTTGCGTTACTTACGGAGCTGAGCATGAACTTGAATCATTCGCATTTCTCATGATGCCAGATCTACACACCGAGTTTCATTCCTGTCGGGTGAATCCTTCTGGTTGCAACAATTTTTCGATGATGAGTGTATTATCTTTCATAAGCAAATAATCACTGTTGCTTCACAACTTCATATCTCCAAATGGTATATTTGCAAGGGAAGTTTTATTAGATTATTTAAAGGTTATTAAATGTTTTGAATGTAAGCTAATGGGAAAGGAATGAATGAAATCTGAGATGTTTCTATTGGCCCATTCATCTCATTGTAGAGGGCAGCCTGTGTTGTCAAATAATTACAAAAAAAAAAAAAAACCCTCAACAATGGAGATATGAGGTTTTGTTGTGTGTGTGAGGAAATTCTCAGCTGATGCCTGGGAAGGTCATTCACTCCATCCTCATTGTTTTGCGCTGCATTTTGCCACTTGAATGTGCATTGAGAGGATAATGGTGTATCTCCAAAGCTTTCTGCTACTCTCATGAATGCTGACAAAGCACAATGTGATTCAATTACGCCGCATGGCCGCTTCCTACCTTTTGAAGTGTCCGCGTACTTCTGCTGAAAAGTGGGCTACACAGGACCTTCAGTAATTAATGGCTCCTCCTCCACACCCCTGAGCCATTAATAGCAATGCTGCACTGCTTTTAGAAATGGAAATCATCCTAAATCCAGTCAGTTTATAATATCTAATATTTGATCTGATTTGCTAATGAATGCATTGAATTATGAGTCTGTTGTATGAATATTCTAAGGTTATTCAACCTATTCCTTTGTGTTTTTGCTTGTTTTAAAGTCATTTTATCTAATAGAATTTCATATTTGGTTAATATCAGGGCAACAATATAATTGTGGTGTCAGTTCCATCTGAGGTAATGGTTCTGCATTGGAATAAATCACGATTTCTAGCTGTAAATCACTTGAAACCAGTCAAACTGACAAGAAATGGGTTGAATAGTCTTAGTGTTTTCTTGCAGCTACTTCATAATGAAGAATATTAGATATAATGACCAGATTTAAGATGTTTACCCTCTATAAGATCATATATAGTGCCTGAATGCGCTGTTGGTCAGATTCATGGCCTAAAACCAAAGGGTGACTGCGAATGAGCCTGTTTATCACCACAGTCTTTACAGGGGCACACACCCTTACTTCACTCTGAACTGACAGATGTTCTTATTGCATGGAACAGCTGGAACTGAACCAGAGAGCCTCATTCACAGATGTTTATTAGTCTTTTTACTCACAGAGAGGACACGTGATTTCCCCCAGACCTTTTGTTATTTGTGTTGATGTTTCAAAAAGACCAGTAAAAAAAAAGAACAAGCAGCTATTATGGGAAAAAGCCTGCAGCCCTCAACACACTCAACATTCTCTCAGCCATATTCCACTTTCCAGGAGAGGCTTCTCATCTCAGAATGATATGCTGAAGAATATGAACAGCATTTCTAATCAATTACATGTCATTAACAGTTACAGACAAAAGTATGAAAAGCACAAGACTGGGTTCATTCAAATGCTAACAACAAGAAAAACAACTAAATAAATATGCCTTGGCTGAGTATGTTTGCTTTGAATCAGCAGTGTTCTAGATATTCTCAAATGGGCAGCAGCCATAAAGCATAGGAAGCAATGCTGTCAAGTTGTGTGTGAGGCTTTCAAGCTGAAGGCAAATAGCTGAGGGGTGTGTGGAGATAGGGGCAGTGTCTAGTTGCAAATTCATAGATCCATCTGTACTGAATGAATCTAAACCATGGCTAAGGTACTGGACCTTTATTGAGAATGTAATTTGTCACTTTGATGAACAGAGAAGAGATTTTAGGGGTTTATTTGATGACTTCTTCTTTAACTTTGAGGGCATCAAGAAAGGACAAGAATGCTGAGCTGTCCAGAGCAGCTCACTAGTCGCTCGGTGTGCAGTGTACATGCTTTAATCCCACAAAAAAAACATTCAGCTTTCCTCTCAGCTCAGCTTTGTCCTGAGTGAAGCATCAGGGGATTGGGGTAAGTTTATTTCTTTTAGCTGCTAGAGCCAACATCTCAGAAGACTGTAGAAGAATGTCTCCTTGATGAAATGGAGGTTAATGAAACTAGCAAAGACATGGAGAACTTTTTTTTTCTTACAGCAAACGGTAAGTTTTCTTTGTACCATACACTGTTTATAGCAATTTCTTTCACATGCGGTGATCTTCTTAAATGTGTTGACTGTTTCTTACTGTAACGAAGACTACACTCAAGAAGGAAGATGCTGAAGACCACCTCCCTGAGTCATGGTTATTCTTTGAATCCCTGCCCATTGCCTCTTTGTGTGTGTGTGTGTGTGTGACATATAATTGTAATTTAAATATTCTGCCCCACATGTCATTTAATGGTAACTGACACGTTGTTATATCCAACAAACAATTAACTAAAAATTAATTAGATGGAAAATGCATGCATTCAATATGAGTTCCATCAAAAAAAACTGTGCATGGATTTGTTATGTTCATGGGTATAATATTGTATCCAAACATCCATGTGAGTTTTGCTTTTTTAAATGAAATTACCATTTTTAATATGCAACCGTTACCATAAAAAGACAAAGAGCTGGTGAATGTTTGATTTACATTTATACGTCACACAAAAACATTGAAAAACCTATTTGTACACCCACCATTTAAGCCCTGTCTTGGGAATCTTGAGTTGTCGTTCATTTTATGGCACCCTCTTGTGTTCTTGCTGTTGCTGTATTTCCCTTTAAATGTTACACACCTCAACACATGTTTCCGCCTGCTCCTCTCCTTTTCTCTACTCTTCATGACACACGTCTTCTGTTTATCATCCAGACAGTAAAAAGCCACTGGTTAGCAACATCACCGTCACTGAGGTTTCCTGGGACAGCTTCAATATCTCCTGGGGGCTGGAGAGAGGGGAGTTTGAGGGCTTTGTGATCGAGGTGGCTGACCCTGATGGCCTCTCTGATGGCCAGAACCACACTCTCTCTGGTCAGGAGTTCAGATTAGCCGTTACTGACCTCTCTCCCAGCACTTTCTACAGGATCACGCTTTATGGACTGTACAGAGGAAAGCTCTTAGAGCCCGTCTTTGCTGAAGCCACCACAGGTACCTCCGTCCACTAGGGTGCGGGAGCATCACGTCTCCTTTCAGCACCTTCTTCTTCTTTGGAAATTTGCTGTGAACAACTAACACATACTCACAGAGCAGTTCCAAAACAAAACTAATGCCTGAAGATGCTCTATAACTCATAGAGTGCTAACATCTATTCTTTATAGTCTTTAGTCTACCAGCATGCAGTAGACAGAGTGTGTATTAGGCTTTGACAGTCATGAGGCCCTACTTGATCTCCAGGGTGAAAAGAGAACCTAGTAGAGTGCAGGGGTGTGTTTCAGTGAGCAAAAAAGCCTCAACGCCTAAACTTTACAAACTGAACAAAGCTGGGACAAGACTGTTACTAATACCCTTCATTTTTGGGGAAATGTTGGACCAGCAAATGTCCACAAACTTCTGCCTGAATAGTTACAAAGGCCCTGATTATGGCTTGACAAGTAGGATAATAGAAGTTTTATTCTCCGCTGGAGAACTATGATTTTACCCAGGTTGAGGGTTGTTTTTAACCATGATGTCCAATGGGAACATACAAAACCACACATCCACAGCCTGAAGCAGCTTCTATCTTTTAACAAAAGATAGGAAACAATATGATAGTTTTGAGCATGGACACTTTTTAAGAGCGCTACACCCCTAAAAAAGTTTGATGTACACACTACTTTAACCACAACCATCCTCTACACGTCCGCTTTTGTAGACCCCACACATCTGAAGGCTTTAGTCCACTCTCCTGGCCCAAAGCAAGCTGGAGCATGTTCACATTGAGAGCACACCTGCGCGAGAGCATAATGAAGCCCTGCACTAATCACAGACAAAGCCTGCAGGTGCACCATACAGGACCTCCCTCCACCATCACAGCTTTATTTAAGCCCTACAGACAAAGTCAAGCTAATAATAGCCTTTTATTTTTAATGGCCCATAGCCCACAGCAGGCACTGGGAGCATAGCAGTGCACAATGATTAAACACTGATATCAACACCTTAATGACAACACAAATTAAGCCTCTGTCCAAGGATAGAACGACTTTATAAGAAGTAGCTAAACGTCTCTCCAAAAAATTTATATTACAGGCAGAGACCTGCTTAATTAAATAAAACGTTGTAAACATTGTAATGAGCAATACATTCTCTCTCTCGCTCTTTCTCTCTCTCTCTACACACACACACACACACACACACATATATATATAGATAGATAGATAGATAGATAGATAGATGCAAAAGGATGTGACCACAGATTATTCCAAATAATTTTGGAGCATTTCTATTGCTCCATCCTTGGTGAAGTTGATGTGTTCCTGAGACGGAGCACAATGACAATACATGTTTTTCCTTGGATAAATAGTAAACATGTCAGTGACATCTCCACAGCTCCACTACATTACGTTGTTGCTGCTGGTTATTAGCTCTGAGCAGCCGTTTTTGGCTTTGCTCAGTTACTCAGCAAATAAAGCTGCCGACTGGGTTGCAGCGGCTGGGCCAGGGAAGTGATCCCAAGGAGTTTTTGTCATTTCTTCTGAAAGCTCTCGTCAGTATGCAGACCGCGGTTTTCCAACTCATTCTCCAGCTCTCACTTTCACACATTTTCTTGGCATTTATCAAGCAGTGGCTGCAGGGGCCACGGTGGTGGCAGACTCGCGAGTGTGCATGCTAATAGGTGAGATGAATAAGGCAAAGTGATTGGGCTGAAATTAGACGAAATACAAACTACAGGCTCCACTTATTTCTTTATTTACGTAGTGCTTTTCATTTAAGTGACAAAATCTCAAAGAGTTTTACAAAGAAATAGACTTAAAGCATCAGGAAGATTAAACAGCGCTCTTTAGATGAAAAAAACTAAAATAAAATAAAGCCATAAGCATAAGCCAAGCCAAAATATATTACTTTTATCTGATTTTAAAACAATGCTAGGAAAGAACAGTTTGAGAATAACTGTTTGGGGGTGGGGGGGGGGGTATTATTGTCTGCACAACTTTCAGAATGACTTTCCAAAATACATTTCAAGACAAATATGTTCTCTGACAATTCTCTTGAAATTATCTAAAAGAAGGTCTCAGACAAAATATTCATGACCATTTTATCTGGTTAAAGGCGACATTTATGACAAATATTACTATTTATAAAGTTCAGGAGAGGTCTTATCATTAGATTTTAGGTTATATTCGCTTGCTTTAATGTGTTTACAAAGCCCTAGTGTCAGTAAATGGCTAAAAACAAACAAACAAACAAACAAACATGTATCTCTGGTATACTAGGTTTGCTCTCTCTGTGCTCATGGCAGAAAACAAAAGCCTCTGGAGTTTTTTTTATAAAATAGAGAGAACTCTGAATGTTGAAAAGCATGAACTGTTTGGGATCAGGCGGCATGGTGCTGCAGCAGGTAGTGTCGCAGTCACACAGCTCCAGGGACCTGGAGGTTGTGGGTTCGATTCCCGCTCAGGGTGACTGTCTGTGAGGAGTTGGTGTGTTCTCCCCGTGTCCGCGTGGGTTTCCTCCGGGTGCTCTGGTTTCCTCCCACAGTCCAAAAACACATGTTGGTAGGTGGATTGGAGACTCCAAAGTGTCCGTAGGTGTGAGTGAATGTGTGTGACTGTGTGTGTTGCCCTGTGAAGGACTGGCCCCCTCCAAAGCTACATAACTCAAGTTACAAATGAGTTTCTGTGGTAGTTCAAACAATGAGAAAAACCTACAGACATGTTAAACTTCAGCCACATACAAATGAGTCGTTTTTTTCCCTCAAACATCAAGAGATTGAGATCCTGAACGTAAACAAACCAGAGAGAACTTCAGTTGCCCATAATCACAAATGTTCCCTTTAACTCAGAGGCAGCTTTTCTGATCTGCAGTTCCTGTGACTGCCACAGTGCATATTTGTATTACATATATACTACTAAAAAGAGCCACCCAGATATTCACAACATTTATATGCTATGATTAATTAAAATGTAGGTTTTTTACAATTAACAAACTAGATCTGGCCCTTTGGTGTCATTGTGTCACTACATTCACTAGATTTAGGTTCATGCTTAGGCTCAGAGTTCCACTGTAAAAAAGTAAAGTTTATGGTAAAAATACAGAAATTCACCGTAAAATATACAGTCACAATATATAAGCTTCAGAGATTCAGTGACAACACTTGAAACAAAAAGAAAATCCCAGAATAAATCCTGAAATATCACAGAGAATGTGGAGCTGCAAGGCATGTTGGGAGCTCCCCCAAAAAACGTGAGAACGTGCAAACATTACAGTGTTGTCTGGATATTTATTATAAACACTTTCACTCACAACACAGAAACTGTATTCAAATGTTTTTGAGTTTTACTGTCATTTACTGTTTGGCTGTTTTTCACCAGAAAATCTATGGAATTTTTACAGTGTAGGGTTAGGGGCAGATTTCACATTCTGGTTAATATATAAAACACTTCACCTCAAGATCAGAATATAAAATCAAACACTCGGAATTCATTTATATCCTGGGAAAATGGAAAATATTGGGAAACAGAAATCCACATTCATTTCTTTCCTACGTCTCTAAGCCTATAGGCCCAAGAATCACTCAACTTTAAGAGAGCGCTACCATTATCACAGTTGTATTCCCTACATTGGTAGACCGTGACCTGGCAGGTTACTAAGCTATTGCTAGCTGTAGCTTTGACCACATCTTTTTTTGCAGGTTAGTTGGCGCCTTGCTCCTCCTCCAGGAACAGACTGCTCTTTGTCTGAGCTGAGAGATTTAGCAGAGACCGGCGTGATGAAAACGATCTGTGGTTACCACATGTTAGCACTTTCTAAAACATCCATACAAGACCCCCCCAGCACTCCTACTGACAGTTCCCTCGAACCACTGCTCCATACTAATGAAGAGTGACAGCTCCCCAGGATTTGTCCTCGCTGAGTTTCCCTTCCAACCACTTCTTCTCCTCGCAAACAAATAGCTCGCAATTCTCACGTCATCCCAAGTTCAAGAGGAAGAAGGGGTCCAGTGTGGTCAAGTGTTTGGAGGCCCACTCTTTGCTGCAGTGTTCAGAAGAGTTATAGCAATTGCTGAAGAAGGGGGTTCAGTTTAGGACAGCCATGATTTCACAAAGTGCTGTGTTTGTTTGGTTGGTTCATTCTGTATTCTACATTTAGTCTTCCTGGTACTCTTAGCATCCACCAGAGAAATCGTTGACAGTGCTTTGGAGCACTTGCTTATATGCCTACTTAGACCTGCTGGTTCAGGGAATCCATTAAGTGTTAGGTCTGGAATGCTGTTCCAGGATTTAGAAGCTATATATGAAAAGACCTTCTACCAATGGAGCTGCAATAAATGATGTTGTAGCAGAATTGCTTTGTTTCACACTTCATTGTACTTAATATTTTTGCTGCTTTTAGCATCCACCTGAAAAATCTTAAGCATCGTAGTGCTGTGGAATGTTTGGTTGCCTGCTTAGATCAACAGGGTCAATACTACAATGCTATTCCAGACATAGGATGCTATCTTCCAACATCTGAGCTGTGAGTGATCTATATTTGATATCATAGAGGAAGCACTTTTGGTTCCCTAAAGTTTGTCATATTGATTCCACATTCACTCTTAATCCAATACACTTTTTATAAAATTCAGAAATGTATTTCTACACCATTTCCATTCTCTTTGCTGTTGGCATACTGGGAAAATGTCCAATGTTTGTACACAGCACTAGCTCAGTACATGGGAAACAAACTGTGTCTCAGCCCAAACTGGCTGAGGACCTCTCTCCCTCGGTTGCTCAGGCACAGCAGAGAAACAGCATCTGGAGGTGTTAGGATAGTGGAAAGACTTCAGAATATTGAAAATCATAGAAAGAGATGAGGATGTTGCTCTGTGTTGCTCTGAGGAATTGTTCTGTGACTGTTACATTAAGACAGTTACTAAAGTGGAAATGACTATAAATTCAGGAGACAGCTAACTGCATGAAAATAAACGCAGACCAAAGGCTACATGTCTAAACAACTGCAGTTACAAATGAGTTTCTGTGGTAATTCAAACACTGAATATTCACTTACAGACAATTACATTTGAACAATGAACAAGCTACTGTTGGCTTCTTACTCAAACCTACCTTCAAAGATGCAAGGCTCCTGAATGAACACAAAGAGTAGGGGTTTTTCTCCTTTGATGAGGAGGCAGGAGAGTCCTAAAACCTTTGCACTCTAAGCAGCACATTTTTTGTAAGGCTAATAGTTTTTTTTTTTAATTAGGCCAAAATTGAGTGGGTGGTCTTGCTTCACAATTTATGTGTTGGTAGGAGCTCTAGATCAGCAAATGTATGTGCACAACCACTGAAAAGGTGATTTACTCATGATATCTTTTTTTTTAAAAAATGCCAAAAATTGAGTTTAGTTATTAGATATTTAGTCGTCTTGGTGCTCTTAGCGTCCACCTGAACTACCTTCCCTTAACGCAAGCAAACATTGACATTGCAGCAGTGATTTGAAGCACTTATATGACTACTTAGACTCCCTGGTTCAATGAATCCATTATGTGTTGGGTCTAATGGCCCTCTTCATGCCTCTATATCATTTCTCTGTAATAACGAAGGGTGGGGGGGTTGGGGGTACTTCGCTTTCCAAACAATGCTTCTCTAAAAAGCCACTGTCATTATATTGAGTGGTATGTAGGGCTCAGATGGTGTTCCATTGGCAAAAGCAGGGAGAAGTTAATATTTCAGGTTGTTTCACTGTTAGCTGCTGTTCCTTTGACTGACATAAAGAGGATTATGCTGCTAGGCTTCTCATGATGATGATAGTCATGCTAGTAATCCCCACCAACAATACATGATGAATTATGGATCACTTCAAAGGATATCTCTTTACACTCACTCTTTCTATGTCTATCCATGTGCAGAGGAAAGCTTATGCTAAGCAGGAAAAAAGGTTGCTACAGATCATATTCCATCATGCTAATGACCTCAGATGACTTGGAAAGTGAGGATGGTGAGACTTTATGTATGGAACCACATTTATGTGATGGTAATAGCATGGTATTCTGGAGAGCAAAGGGATCAGAGAAAATATCATTGGGTTTTAATACAAAACCCACTGTTATTGGCAATAGTAGGGGTCTCTGTTGCTGCTGAATGATCATTTTGTGTGTACAGATCACTCTTGGGGTTTAGTTTTCCATGCTTACCACATTTACCACCACATTTAACTTGCTTATTTTTGCTTTTCTCAAAAAACAATGCCACATTCTTGTGGTTTCCTTGCTCAGTCAGCACAAGCCAATTTACTGCACAAAGAGATCAAAGGGTAAGCCATCGCTGTCCAATTAAAAACATGTATCTCCAACAACAGTAAATTTACAAAAGAAGGAAAAAATCTTCTTAACTTTTAATGGAAGTCCATGTACAAAGATTTTATTCCAAACTATTTTGGAGCATTTTTATTGGTTCATTCATCACGAAAAGTTCACACGATGTGAAGGACAGCTGCAATGTTCAAATGATATAGAAAACTAATAATTGGATAAAATGGAGATACATGCTTTTAACTGAACAGTGGTGATATGTTCATTAATAAGGCACTTATGTCACATATAAATGTAGGTCCAAGAACAGTCTAATCATCCCATCATTCCAAGCCTTCCTCTTTGCATGTTCTTCTGGTTTGACTCACGTAACATCAGCTAACCTCAGGGAAGCATGCAACATGACCAGGTGTGATCCTGGGTGGGGAAAATCTTAATGACTGCTTTTATAACCAGTTAAGAGCATGTTTGGAGACTACAGAAGGAAGAACACCTGTATTCCTTTGTACGTCTAGAGGCTGAACCTGAAGTGAACCATCTCTTCATCTCCAACATCAAGCCGGATGGTTTTACACTGGAATGGACAGCCCCAGAAGACATCTTTGAGACCTTTGTTATCAAAATCACTGATTCCAATGGATTGGCCGAGTCAAAGCAGATGAGGGTAGATGGAGTCCTGAGGTCAGAAGTGGTGTCAGGTCTTGAGGAGGATACAGAGTACCAAGTAGAACTCTATGGGATAATTGCTGGACGGAACTTCCGGCCCATTTCGGGTGAAGCTCACACAGGTATTTGAATGTGATGTTGCTGTAAGGCGACGTCGTGACCTAACCTGTACTTAACCTCTTCAGAATTCATTTAATACTGAGGTCTGTATCCTACGGCCCTTTACTAACCCATACTTCAGACTGATATTTGTCCAGTTGTTGGGAACCTTACGTGTTGCGCCAAAGAGTGCCTTGTGTCAGGAGCAAATCTTTAACTTGTGTGGCTTATCTATATCCTTGCAATTTCTGCAGTAGATCCTGAGTTACTCTAATGGACAAGCTCCCTATTCTGGTCGTGGAGTATGCCTTGACCTGCAAGTTTGGATTTGGCTGGATCTATACTTAGAAATTAGTAGTTGGACTGGAAAGCTTCAAAATGCCATATGATTTCTGAACTAAACTCAGACATTAAAAATCAGGTCCAGTGCTGTGCAGTAGGTTGAAGATATCATTAACAAAAATCACTTCTGATCAAAAACCGAGATTGGTTTGATTTTTGATGCTGCTTAGTACGTTGTAAATAATATGACCACACTCAGAAAAGGATTTCAATCTGTAGTATATCGCCGCTGTCCAAAGAAAAACATGTATCTCCATTTTTGTTGCTTTTTTGTTTACTACATCATTTGAACACAGCAGCTGTCCTTCACATCCTATGAAAATGTTATGATAATAATAATAATACATTTTATTAATAAAGCACTTTTCAATAACCCAAAGTGCTAACAGTATTAAGCCACAGAAAAAGAAAAAAGATGAATGGACCAATAGAAATGCTCCAAAATCACTTGGGATAAAATCTTTTAACCTTGACTTTCATTGAAAGTTAATAAGGTTATTCCTTCTACAGTAATGTTACTGTTTTGGAGACACGTGTTTTCTGTGGACAATGATGTTATAAAATATAACATAAAGAAACTATTTTGCTGGTTTATAAGTACAGGGACCTAAAGCATTTCTGTAAGAGATTGTATGGTGTGTTTATCTAAAAACCCAATCACAGTCTTTAAATAATGATCATAGAGTTCACAGAGTTACTCAGGATCCTCAAGTGCACCCCGTTACCTCTCTTATCGTCTGTTTTTTTCCTGCTCTGATGTCTTTAACTGACTGTTTCTAGTCACGGCTTTTACCCATTGGATGGGGCAAGCTGCTGTGTGTTTGTCCTGAATGTGCTTCTGTCTCTGCTCGTCCGGCTCTGTCCAGGGGGCCTCTCTTTCCTCTTGAGTGTGACGCTGCCATGTCTGACCATTGTGCTCCTGTAATGGGGCAAGTTAATCTCCCCATGTGTGTCACCCAAGATTCTACGGCTCGGCGTTGACAAATGGCCTCGAGGCCTGTCTTCTTTGTGTGTATTTTTTGTCATCTGTAGGTTTTCACAATATTAACCTCAATGCTCTGATCTGTGCCATAGTCAGTTGTATTTTAAACAGTGGCAGCAATGATCAGGTCTAACATTTCTAGTTTCTCCATGTTTGGAAATGTCTGGGGATTTCATTTTCATGAAATCAGGATGCAATGGTCCAGTGTTTAATTTAATGCCTTGTGTTTTTCGTTTTGTGTGTTGTGTTGTCTCCTGGAAGGTTTGGGGACACCTAAGGGAATCCGATTTTCTGAAGTGACTGATACATCTGCCACCGTTCACTGGACAGTGCCCCGGGCACGTGTGGACAGCTACAGGGTTGTCTACGTTCCCATTCAGGGTGGTAAGTTTGTAATAACTGTATTAGGACTTATTACATTGTAACTATATTAAAATTCCACAGAAGTGAAACAAACAACAGAAATCTGGAAAATAATATCAGAGGAAGCATATAAAGAGAATGTTTTTGCTTGTTTTGTGCTCATGGCTATTCTAAGAAGAATCATATTTCATAATGTTTAAGTGTTCCGCCATCTGAGGGCTGCTGTAGGCTGAGTATTCTCAAGGGGGCCAGTAGCAGACCTGGAGATGACAAAAACATTTTCTGTGTGCTGACAACACAGCCACTGTAATATATCACTGGCAGAATATAAGTGACTTAATATTTCTTTAACTTCTCTTGCATTAATTGGACATTTCAGGGCCTCCTCGTGATTTGTGGTTCCTTATATACACGTTATTATGCTGTCACTTTTCGTGATTGCCCTTATTTGCTTCTTAAATTAAAACATGAAAGACACTATTAGAAGTTTCAAAATTGTCAGTTCAATCCCCAGTTCACAGAATCCATATTTTAATTGTTAATCTTTTTTTTTTTTGATGCTATGAAAACCAATATATGCTCATCTTTTAAATCCACAGCCGTTTAGCTCCACCCCTTCCTGCAGCAGTGTTCAAGAAGGCGTGTTTAAGGCTGTTTTGTTTTTTTACGAGGAGCCGTATAAGACAGTCAATAAGCACAGAGCTCATTTATATGAATATGTTTTGAATGCACAGTAATATGAAACAGTTTAACATTTACAGACACCTGTGTAACAATTTCTCTGTTTTGAGGTTATTTATTTATATATGTTCTATAATACAGCACAGAAGTATGTTTCAGCCAGCCCTGTTCATTCCATCGTATTGTGAGATTGTACGTGACTCACGTTCCTAACAATGAGGCTAACGTTTTTTTCTAACGGTTTGAAATGAAAGTGAAACACCCAGTGAATCCGGGTAGGCTCCGGACCCACAGTGACCCTGAACTGAAAAAGCAGTTACAGACAATTGATTAATTAATAAATGCTCTCGGACCCCATACAACTCATTAAAAGAACTGGCCACACAGGAAAATGATTATGGATAAATGTTTTGTGGAACATTAGAGCTGGAAATTATGATAAATGTGCAGAAAATCACCTAATTGGAGATAAATGTTTTTTCTAATAACGATGATATGCAGCAAAGACAAAATAAAGTGGAGAGATTTTTTTTAAACAGATTTTTAGATCATTTCAAACTTTCAGGGACCACGAAGACAATTTTTAGGTCTTGCTCCTGAGGAATGAAAGCTGATATGATATATTAGCAGATAATGACAGGTTATTAATCTCCCACACAGTCACAGTGTCCTTTCTGGCGTGGGAGCGGTATCTTCAGGTTTTCAGATCAGAAGGACATGCCAGTACATCCTCAGTACTCTGTGGCCTGGTATTGCACATCATCCATCAAATCCTTCTGTTTTACACATCAGAGTTTTCACTACTTTCTTCTACGGTGGCTTTCCAAAGGAGTTTTATTAGAGAGGACTGCCCTCTAGTGGCCACTGGCGTCCAGTGCGGTCAGAAGAAGGCCTTTTTCCCAATTCTTGTCCTGTTTCACTCGGCCCTAAACTCTCATTTGAACTCACACATTTTATCAAAGTAAAAAAGAAAGTATTCCCTGAAGGGTTCTCCACATGGGAGCAGCCATGTTTAAAATAGGCTTAGTAAAGACTAGGTGTGAGTGAAAAGGTTTATTCATAACGATAACCAAGAATAAGATCAGAAAATGAATGATTGTGCCTTTAAAACCTGGCTAGCATGAACCAGTCACATCAAGCATATCAACTCTGGTTCTTTATCGCCCCCTGTAGGCAGTCCTATGACTATCATTGTTGATGGAGGAGACTCTCACACTGTGCTGCCCAACCTGACCCCTGGGGTGACCTACCAGGTGACCGTCACAGCAGTAAAGGGACTGGAAGAGAGTGAACCAGGCTCTGATAGAGTCACAACAGGTAACGGCCCTTACACGGTATATCTAAATTACACGTCGTGGAGTACATTGCAACACAATAACTTTACAGTAGTGGAAATTCAGCACCTAATGTGCACAGACGTTCAAGGTATAAACACACACTCACACACCCTACAGTCTCATGTAACTTGATGACTCTGATGTGGGATAGGTCCCTTAGTGTACTGATTATACACATTCACGCCTGCTAAGGTATTACCGCAGATCTAGCTCTTCTGGTCTTGTCTCTGCTAAAGTGCTCAGTGTTTAGTATAAATCATGTGTATAGAGTAGTGTAGAGAGTATTTGTGTACACTGTATTTATTGTGTGTGTATTTACAGCGCTAATGTTCTGTTTTAAATGTAGCACTGAGCCATGGGGCAACTGCTTATTTTCCCTCATAACACATCTTTGCAGAATGACAATAAGATGGACTCTGACAAGGGACCAATATATATTCAAAACACAAATATCCTACATTCATATCCCTACATACATATTTACACTGAACTAAATTAAAATCATGCCAGGAATATAAACTATAACACATTAATATTTATATTATACAGTCTGAGGCAAATAAATTCCTCGTTAATGTTCTCAATATCTTATATATTTTTCAATACATTATTTTGAGATTAGTATAAAATACTTTTGGGTGGCACGGTGGTGCAGCAGGTAGTGTCGCAGTCACACAGCTCCAGGAACCTGGAGGTTGTGGGTTTGATTCCCGCTCCGGGTGACTGTCCGTGAGGAGTTGGTGTGTTCTCCCCGTGTCCATGTGGGTTTCCTCCGGGTGCTCCAGTTTCCTCCCACAGTCCAAAAACACACGTTGGTAGGTGGATTGGCGACTCAAAAGTGTCCGTAGGTGTGTCTGTGTTGCCCTGTGAAGGACTGGCGCCCCGTCCAGGGTGTATTCCCTCCTTGCACCCAATGATTCCAGGTAGGCTCTGGACCCACCGCCACCCTGAACTGGATAAGCGCTTACAGATAATGAATGAATAAAATACTTTTAAAAAAACAAAAGCTTTACCCAGTGAAATGATAATAACATCATCAGCAAGTTTCTGTCCCTTGTCATTTATGCAGTGTCTCTTTTGAGAGTTAAGGGGCAGTCCAGAGAATCCAGAGAAAACTAAACTGTAGCATTGCATCAGAGGGTTAAAACTGAGAAAGATGAGAAAGACCCAAGGATCTATATCAAATTACCGGTCTGCCTGGTAACCCACTCTAAAGAGAGAAACACTGAGGCTGAGCAACAGGCAGAGGGAGAGCTTCTCTTACACAGAGGCAAACACAGGTGTCACTGATTATCTTTAGTTGACTGAGGAGCACCTCTATACCGCCCTCTGGTGGTCCAGCTCCATAGAGAAACATGGAATGAAAAGGCTCACACCGGATTGTGGGCTTGAGATGTGAAGTGGTGGCATGAAGGGTATGAACCTGACCTCACTAAGGCTCTTGTGGCTGGAAACCATCACTTCTCACAGAAATGTTCCGGCATCTAAAGCTTTCACAGAAGAGAAGACAGTGATGGTGCAGCAGAAACCACATCTTTTCTAATTTCAGAAGAAAATCTGAGAAGAGGAAGTGTCCACACATTTTGGCCTTTTTGTGCATATCAGCTATGGACCCTTTAAGAATATGTAAATGAATGAAATATGGGAGAAGGAAAAGAAGCAGGTTTGTAAACTAATACTTGGAAGACAGACGAGAAGGGAAGACTCGAGGCACAGTTGAAAACAACTTGATTTCAATTTAAAGGGGAATGCCACCAAATTCAGACTGACTTCAGACATAAACAGTAATTCAGAACTATTCTGATGTCCTTCCACACCACTGTAAACATTGCTGATAATGTTAGTTTCTCTAGAATAAAGCGCAACAACATAGCGGTTCAATTACACTGTTTGATTATTGGAAAAGTGATGAAAATCCCCTTCAGATCCAGAAGCACTTACGTTCTTAGCCATGTGACTAAACCGTGAAAATATCACTTTCTCCATCAGGTGTGGTTCTAGTGTGACTGCGAGTAACCCATTTGACAAACCATTTGTGTGTTTCCTCTCAGCTCTGGACAAGCCTCGGGGTCTGACAGCGGTCAACATCACAGACACAGAGGCTCTGCTGCTGTGGCAGCCCACCATCGCCACAGTGGACGGATATGTGATCACCTACAGCGCAGACACTGGTAACCCCACACTACGGGTCAACCCTATGTGGTCTTTGCTGTGCATTTTAACACCGTTGGCTGGATATTTTTGGTTGTTGGACTATTCTCAGTCCCGCAGTGACACTGAAGAGTCTAAAAACTCCAGCAGCCCTGCTGTGTCTGATCCATGTTTACTAGTGCAACACACACTAACACCAACACCAACACCAAGTCAATGTCACTGCAGCCCTGAGAATTAGCCAACTGACAACTGACAAAGTATGCAGAGCAACAGATGGATCACAGGCTGTAGTTCTAGAACTATGATGAGCACCTGTATGGTCGGTGGAGCTTAAATAGCCAGTGAGTTTAGAACATTAGCGTGGCTTTTTTGGCCTGGCAGTGCTTCTTATTGCTGGAGGCTTTGCTGATTATGGCTCAGAGGCCAACAAATCAGAAATGTGTGCCCCTTACGTGCCCTCTATTGTCTCAGAATCCCTGGAAATGTGCTCAGAGGCCCCAGCTGGGAGTCTGTCCCTAAGGCCTGGCTTCCTGAACACTTCAGCATAGTGTTTCTTTGATATAACTCTGTTAGCTGTCAATATTTATAAAGTTCAAGCCCTTCTTTCCGGGTGGATTTGACACCCAGAACACACTCATCTGTGCAGTAAACACCCTGATCTGACCTACAGTACCAGCTCTAGATTAAACCCTCTCTTTGATGGTGATGAACATGTTTGTTGCAGTTCCTCCAGTGATGGAGCGGGTGTCTGGAAACATAGTGGAGTTTGAGATGAACTCTCTCATCCCCGCCACCGAGTACACTGTTAAAGTTTATGCTGTGAGAGAATCTGCCAAGAGCGCTGCCACTTCCACAGAGTTCACTACAGGTAACACACACACACACACACCTACACATACTGTCCTGTATCTGTGAATTGTGGGGACCTTACATAGACTTCCATTCATTTTGTTAAAATTTACCATTGAGTTTTCCATATGTACTATTCGCTTATCTGTAACCCCAACCTCAAAGCATGTCTTCACCTGAAAATGTAATGATTACATGATGGGGACTCGGTGACACTTTTGCTGTAGTTCTGTATTAATATAGTTATTTGTTTGTAATTTTCTGAGTATTTTTAAATTGTAATACAGTTATTAAATTAAGGGAAAATCTACTTTTATTCAGTTACATTTAAATAATTCATGTTCAACTAATCTGAGTGAAAAACATGCATTACCATGAAGCCAGTGCTAAGTGTGTGTCCTCTGCTGCAGATGTGGATGCCCCTCAGGACCTGACCGCCAGTAATATCCAGACAGAGAGTGCTATGCTCACATGGAAAGCACCAAGAGCACAAATCACTGGCTACATCCTCACCTACGAGTCTGTGGACGGAACAGTCCGGGTCAGTACCTCTCTAGCACTAACATGAGTTAAACATACGCAGAGAAGGGTTTGTCCAGATCACAATTCACCGCTCCACAGCTCAATGTTGGAGGTTGTTTCACTGCTCTAGATGATGGCTGGTGAAATTATGCTCATGTTCAGCTGCTTCCGATTGTCCCATTTAACTTGCTTCACTACCACAGCGATTATACAAACTGTGTGTACACAGTGGACACAGATATGTAATGTATCTAACAATGCACAAGTGCTGTATTAGAAAATGGGAGGCTGTAGCTGATTGTGCCGTTTTGTTTCAGGAGGTGGTCCTCAGCCCCACATCTACTTCCTACAACATGGGCCAGCTCAGCGCCTCCACTGAGTACAGCATCCGTCTGCAGGCCATCTCTGGACCCATGAGGAGCCGCATTATCTCCACCGTCTTTACCACCAGTGAGTTCATACACACTGACCACGTCATGTCAACCACTGGCCAAGAAACACACTCCTGGAATTAATGCTACAAATCCATTTTAAAGCGTTTTTTGTAACACAAAACTGTAATTCAAAATTCATACATTTGCCCACTTTTTTGTCCTTTTATGGTAACCATTGCACAGTATTAAAAATGAAAATTCGACATATAATTCAACTATAAATAACCAAAACAATTTCAAAAGTAGTTTGAAAATGGCAAGTGGGAAGAATTTTATTAGTCACTGCATTCGTTGAGTTTCATCAAAGAAGAAGTGCTGCAAAACCACGTTCATCAATTCATTCTGTCCTTGGGGATGATATTTTATCCAAAAGCATGTGTGAGTTTGGGTTTAGATGTTTTAAAGATGGTGATTTCAATGTTAGTTTTTGTGAACGTAGGATATGAAAGAGCAATAAAATTTATCTTTTTATGTTTTTTTTTTAATTTAATAGTGACAAATAATATAATACAGTGGAACCTCTACTAACGAACATTCCAAGATACGAACTGGGCATTTGAATATTTTTTTAAACGAACCCGAGCCTCCGCCGAGCCGACGGCTGGAAATGGCCACTGACCCCAATCGGCGAGTCTCCCAGCGCCCAGACTTGAGTGAGCTTCTAAGATTAGCAAATTGTAGTTTTAGCAATTTAGCATTAGTGTAAATAGCAGACATTGAAATTCGTGCTACGTTAAGCCGTATCTACGCTTCGTCTCCCCACATTCACCGCCTACTCTCCATTATTCCACCCACCCCCCACCTCCCGTCATACAGCCAGTGCCTGTGTTACTCCTCCAGCCAGTCGTCACGTCTTCAAGGTAGCGGTAGTTAACCACTTAAAACTTTTTTATGTCTTTTTTATAACCGTTACCACTGTATTTCTTTATTATTTTTAGTAACGCTACATGTATTTTTTTACTAATTTGAGAGTTTTGTAAACATACATCAGTGCAAAAAGGGGTGGGGGGGTGGGGGGGTGGAACACATTCATTGCTTTTCCATTATTTTAAATGGGGAAAATCGACTCGAGAAACAAATTTTTCCACTTACGAACTGGGTCCTGGAACGAAAGTTCATAGGTAGAGGTTCCACTGTACATATAAAAATAAGGGGGGGGGGGGGGGTGTATGTATACAGGGGTGCACAAACTTTTTCATGACTGTATACCTATCAGTAGTTGTGCTCTTTTAATGCTCTACATGTGTTTGTATATTTGAAAATTGCATACTGTTTTCAAAGGCTCACTGGATAACAGCCAGGGCCTCTACGTACTAATTATAAAGGGTTATCTGGATATTTTATGAGATGGAGAGCCAGGTTTTCAGACTTTGATTACAGTAATAAAATGGGACATACACACTCGAATGTATTTAACTCTCCTCTCTCACTTTGTGTTTTTTTATAGTCGGAGTGCTGTACAGACACCCTAAGGACTGTTCTCAGGCTTTGCTAAATGGAGACACCACCTCTGATCTTTACACCATCTATCTCCGTGGAGATGAGAGCCAGCCCCTGCAGGTCTACTGTGACATGACCACAGACGGAGGTGGCTGGCTGGTGAGTAAATTCACACCACTTGCCAGAACTGAATATATAATATCACCCATGTCATGTACTGCATTGTAGCATTGTACCGTTAATGCTGCCATACACTGTTCCAACAAAGCATTTACCCAAGCATCTTCAAAATACCACTTCATGTGCATTCATCTCTCTTCAGTAAATCAGATCACACTCAGGTTCTAGTTTTTTTGTTTTTAATTCCCATATCAGGTCACAGTCCAAAGCATGTTAGAAGGAGGATTAGTTACTCAAAATGTCCATAGGAGTGAATGTGTGAGTGACTGGGTGACATGTTTTAACAGTGGCTCTTAAAGCATTTTTTTCAATTTTTTTCCAAAAATGTGCTGTTTATAGCACACTCTTGTGATTTGTGAAACTGTGGGTTAACTTTAACAATATATTATTTTCTTTTCCAGGTGTTTGTCAGAAGACAGAGTGGTAAACTGGACTTTTTCCGGAACTGGAGGAACTACACTGCAGGGTTCGGGGATTTGAACGATGAATTCTGGCTTGGTACGGACCGTTGTTGACAATGCAATGCTAATGTATGCCATGAGCCTTAATACGGTTGCTGCTGGATTCGTAACGTAATAATGTAAGTGCACTGTCACACTGATATTGAGGCTAATCTCTTTGCTCTGCATGGTTGTGTCCAGGTCTCGCTAACCTGCACAAGATCACCTCTCTGGGTCAGTATGAGCTGAGAGTGGACCTGAGAGATAAGGGCGAGTCTGCTTATGCTCAGTATGATAAGTTCTCGGTGTCTGAGCCTCGGAGCAGGTACAAGGTTCATGTGGGAGGATACAGTGGAACTGCAGGTAAAATTCTCTCTGAAAAATAAACACAAAAATCTACAGTCACTAATATTTACTAATAATTAGGCAATGAAACAGATGATGATTTACAGCAGTAGTAGTTGTAGCAGTAGGAGTAGTAGGAGTAGTAGAAGTGGGAAACATTTTATTAATAATAATTTGATCATGACATTCCCATTATAATAATTATACTACTCTGATCCTCTTTCCCAGGTGATTCAATGACGTACCACAACGGTCGACCCTTCTCAACTTATGACCATGACAACGACATTGCCGTCACCAACTGTGCTCTTTCATACAAGGGAGCGTTCTGGTATAAGAACTGCCACAGAGTCAACATCATGGGACGATATGGAGACAACAGCCATAGCAAAGTATGACACTTCAGACAAAGTACACTACATTTACAAATAGTATACAGGAAATATCTGAACCCAGAACAGCTGGATTACCTTATGTTGAATCATTAGGAAACAGTTCAGTTTATCATCTTAAATTGAACTTATTTTAATAACTGAAAATATTATTGTTTCTTTGTTAATTCTAACATTGCACATTAACTGTAATGTTCCAAAAAATGTAGAATTCCAAACCAAAAATTTTAACCAGTTCTAGAATTCCAAATTAGTTCTAAAATTTCAAATCAGTTCTAGACTTCCATATCAGTGTCAAGATACTTAACCAGTTGTAGAATTCAAACCATGTCCTGACAGTCCAAATTAGTTCTAGAATTCCATATGAGTTCTAACATTTCAAATCAGTTCTAGAATTCGTAATCAGTAATAACACGCTGACTCTTTTCTATAATTCCAAATAAGTTCTAGCATTCCACACCAGTTCTAAAATGTCATATCATTTCTAGAATTCAGAATCAATTTTAACATTCCTAATCTGTTCCAACTTTTCAAATTTGCTACAGAATTCCAAATCTATTCCAACATTCCATAGGAGTTTCTAGAATTCCAAATCACTTCCAATATACCATGTCAGTTCTAGATTTCCAAAGCAAGGTTGAACCCTAGTTAATTCATTCATGGTAGAATTTTAACACTGTTTAGATATTAATTGCAAGTTGTGTGAAATATATTAAACATTAAATGAAGCAATTCATATTTTGAGAGGCCTGCACCACTATTATGGTATTATTAGTTGGCGAGCTAATGGACTAGCTCAGCTAATAGTTACAGCCGGCATTATTTGAAAACACCATGCTCAGTTTTATTTCCTTGGCATGGAGTCATATGTAATATTGCAGCTTTGTTACCCACAAGATAAAAGTAAATTGCAGAAGATTTAACCAATGCAACTCAAGTGAAGTTAAAGTTGTCTGCAAGTTGCCTTATGCTGAGCCGGCCTAAGAAAAGCCCCTTACTCTTTGTAATGGCAGGGTTTGGGGTCATCCATACTTAGACTCTGTTTTGTCTTTGTTGTCCAGGGTGTGAACTGGTTTCATTGGAAGGGTCATGAGCACTCCATCGAGTTTGCTGAGATGAAGATCAGACCGGCCAACTTCAGGAATTTTGAGGGCAGAAGAAAGCGCTCATAAAGTAGCTCTACACCCACCTCCCAATCTCTTCATACCCCCCTCCCCCACCAATCTGCTCTTTCTGCATCAGCTCCACCCCTTCAGCTACCAAAGCTCCTGTCACAAACTCTCTGTCTCTCACTTTCTCTCTCTCTCTCTCTCCACCTCTACTATTCCACTCATAGTAACCCAGTTTAAAACCCATTATCTCCCCTTCTGAGGGAATGCAAAATGTCATCATCACATTCACCAAAGACTGCCATCTCCAGTTCCATGTAAGATTCCATCCAGGAATTCCATCTGTTACTGCCCGCTTGTGAGACGGGTCACTAGGTTGTCCCTTTACCATTGAGGATAAACTATCTCTGGTCCCTCCGTCTGGTAGGCTCAAATTAAAAGTAGCTAAAAAACTTTTTAGGGGAATACCATAGAAGACCCACCTTTGCCTTGAGCACCTTCAGACACATTGTTCTTTAAGGGAACATCTGCAACGTTCTCTTCTGAGGTATATCTGATGCAACTCTAACATATGGTTGATTAACATGAACTTAGAAAAGAACACAGCCCTGTTGACACATTCATAACAGAAGTATCTACCCATTGGCTTCCATTTATGTGTATTTTGAATCAATGTGTTTTCTGTTCTTGTACTGCATTTTTCTCATCTAACGATACTTCTGAAATGCAGGTTATTAATATGGAACATTTCCTCCTTTGCCACTGTAAAAGCTTCTTCTCTTCTGGGAAGACGTTAGGTTAGATGTTGGAACATTTCTGTAAGAATTTAATTGCTGTTGGGAATTGGGTCTTAAGTTGGATGATTAGATTTGGTTCAGATCTCCACACAAACTCATACCAATGGGACAGAATGCACACCCACTACTCAGATCACATCTCTGGAATGTCAGCTGAAAATTCTTAAGGAATCAAAGGTTGTTCTTCTATGATAATCCTCCTAAAACCATTTGGTATTTTAAGGCATATTTAAGAGTGTTTGGTTCATGTAAAAAAAGGGCAGAATGTCTGTCTGTGGTCTTGTTTAGTGTTTGGTGCCTTTTCGCTGGTTGTAGTTGCAAAGTGCAGCTTGTATTTCATCTGGCAGTCGTCCAGTGAAGAGGCCCAGAGCATTTTTTTTTTGGTCTGTATTAGTCTCAGTGTGATGCATCATAACTCCTCGTACCTTACCCCTTTACACCTGCCATTGCAAGTTATCAGTTCTGAGGAACAGTGGCATGTAAAGCACATTTAAAACATTTCCACGTGTTGGATGAAGCTTGCACAATGTACAGACACTGCTCCACATCCATCCACCTGCACTTTCCTAGTGTTTATAGCCAAGTTCGTCAAACCTTTTGTCTACAGTTTCTTGATACCAGAAATTTAAAATTAGCAAAATTGTATTACAAATATTTAAAAATTTGAAGTTAAGAATATTTTCTTGTTTTATATATTACATTTACCAAAATACGACATATATTATTTATTGTTTTGCTGTTTTTGCCAATAAAATTAACAGAAAACTGTTATGATGAAAAAAGAGGACAGTACATAAGACTCAACAACAAAATACACAAAAACATAATTAGTTTAGCATTTCAAAATTAATATTTTATGAGTAGGGATTTTATTTTTTAGAATACAACATTTGGGATCTGTAATATTTTTTATCATCAATAAGAATTTAAAATATTGGTTATAATGAAAGTAATGATTTTACATTCTTAAAAATAAAATTACAGTTTAATTTGTTTTCTGAAAAAATAAATTTGGTAAAATTATTCCAAACAAATTTTGAATATTGCAAAAAATACATTTTCTGAATTTGTTTAACTGGAGTCCTTATGTATGTATTTGTTTGAAAAATGCTCCAAATATTGTGTGTATTGTGTTAAAATTTTTAATTTTAAAATTTAATTGGAAAATATTCAGAATACCTTTTTAAACTTAATTACTGCATACAACTGAATTCATCTTTGTAAATCAATTTTAATAATCATTATTCATTTGTAAAGAAAATCAATTGCTACTAGTTATAACTGAAGTTTTGTAGGAAATCCTAAAATACAGTTACTACAAATAAAATTCAGTATTCTAGACGTCAGATTCCATTTTTTACTTCAAAATGAATTTCTGATAGCAAGAAACTCTGAGCTGGAAGCTGAAATGGCTGGCCATATGTCTGGCAATCAACAGGAAAATAGTGCTGAATGAACCCAAGTTACAGTTGATTTGCATTTGAGGTTCATTGAAGATTTTAGCAGTGTAACAGCATTGGAACAACAGAAGATATGAGTTTTATTTTAATTTGTTTGTCAATTGTTTCTTCTGGAAAGTAAAGGCAGGACCTATATCAATATGTTGACTGAAGGAAGCAAGTTTGTGTGTTGGTAGACTGTGAGTACATATGGAGAGTCATAAGGTAATATTGAGCAGCAGATGAATACTTTAAGAAGGCCATTTTCATTTTTAATCAGCATTGTACATTTATATAAAGGTATTGTACACACAAAAAAAATGAATTAATATACAGAGTGAGTCTTTGTGTCCTCCCCATCCCCCCCTCCCCAAGACCCTTTCCCTGCTATAGACTAAACCACTGACCCTATGGAATACCTGTGTAAATTAAGTCTCTTGTATTTGGATATGTTTTCTTTGTTTGTTTGTTTTTGTTTGTTTGTTTGTTTTTTAACTGGGTGAACAACAGGTGTTTCTCTGTAATCCCTATTACAATAAAATGGATTTTGTTTACAAAAACATACTATAGCAATCATTTACTTCATTTTGGTCTTTTTTATATGGAATACGCACTGTGAATAGTCCACTAACCAAAAATATCCAGCCAACAGCATTCTGTGTCCACTGATGGACTAGAGGACAACCAACTCAAACTGTGCAGCAACAACTTGAGCTTCTGTCTCTGAGCTCATCCATCAAGGTAAGTGTGTCAAACGAAGTGAGCATTGACAATACAGTGTTTAAAAACTTCAGCATCACTGCTGTTTCTAATCAACACACTAACACACCCCACCATTGCAGAATTATCCACCAGCCAAACCATATCTGATCTATGGTGCTCCTGACCATTTAAGGACAGGGGAAAAGGGGGTAGCAAGTATGCAGAGCAACAGAAGGACTACAATTTGTGATTGTAGAACTACAAAGTTCACCTATATGGTCAGTGGAGCTTTACACTGGCTTATTTGTGTCTTATTTGTGAGTTATGTTGGAGAAGTTATTTTTATTATTATTTAGTTTGCTTGTATTTTTTATCAAAAAGTGACAGCAGTCCCACTTTATATGGTCTCTAATAAATAGTAATAATGTGTGCAAAAACTGAATTTAAAACCCAACATGTGTATACAGTACTACTCCATCACTCCAACAGTAATGACACTATCTACCACGTGTTGTTAATGTGTAACTACCGTTTTAGCAGGACTGAACCATTCCTGCATGATGTGAGCTGGTGAAGTAGAGTTTGTGTTAAATTTCAAGGAAGGAAGTCAACCCCACTTCCATCTCCGGCCGTGTGTGTCTCTCTGAGTGTGAGTTGTTACTTTATAAATTGTCTTCCGGGCTGGAAGACTCAACCAGCTGCTCTGTCTAATCTCAGGACAGGGCTGACTCATGCACAGTAAGTGCATTTATGGAAGCATTGGGAGTGGCCTGTTGGTAGGGGAGGGAAGGAGAGAAGAGGGGGTGAAGGTTATTGAGCTGTTATTGTTGCTCCTTGCTGAGAAAGCTCCACTCGCTTCAAAAGAAAGCTTAGCTTAGTAAGAATTTGAGGGATTTCTGACCTGCTCATTCCTGCACCTTTATTTAGCTTGGAATGCTTCATTAATTTGTCCCAACTTGACAATGATCATATCTTTGAGGTTCACACCACTGAGATACTTAGCTTTCGGCTCAGTTTCCTTGCTTTCACTTCTGGCTTGTCTGGTTTGGAAAAACAGCGAATCCGAACTCCCTTCGAGGCGTTTAGTTCCTTTGGAAGACCATGTTTTCAAAGTCATCTCGCCATCAACCTACAGATATAAGCTCAACCAGCCCAAACTCTGTGAAAGAAGACAACCATTCTTGGTTTTCATGATTCCGGTCACCGCGGACGACAGCGAAGCCAGGGAAACAATCCGGAAAACTTGGGCTCAAGACAATTTAGTTCCCAATGTAAACACAGCCAGGCTGTTTTTCATTGGCCAGCCAGGAGACCTCCTACAAAATCTTGAAGAACGTCTTCGAACGGAAAGTAAAACGTATGGAGATATAATCCAAATGGACTTTCTGGATACTTACCACAATCTCACCATAAAGACGTTGATGATTATGAACTGGCTGGCTACATACTGCTCGTCAGCCCAGTATGCCATGAAGGTTGACGCTGATATTTTTGTCAATGTGCCTTATCTTGTGGACTACCTCCAAAAGATATCTTCCCAGCAGGACTACATCACAGGATCAGTCATCGCCGATGGCCATCCACGCAGGGATCAAAACAGCAAGTGGTACCTGTCCAAGGAAGTATATCCGGAAAGCGCATTGCCACCTTATGTGTCTGGAGCTGGGTATGTGTTTTCCATTGATCTGGCTAAGAAAATATCCTTGGCCTCCAGATTTGTGCGTCCCATCCCTATGGAAGATGTTTACGTAGGTTTGTGCCTCCATTTCTTAGACATCCATCCAAAGTTTTCTAGGACACTGTTGCCTTACAGGAACTTGTTTGAGATCCGTCGTCTGGACTATGACAAATGCACCTTTGTCCAGCGCATCATTGTCACTGGCTTTTCACCAAGCCAGCTGCTCGACATCTGGTATGACTTTCAGAGCACTAGTTCTTCATGCTAATGCTGCACCACAGCTGCTCGGTTTGCTCCACTGCAAAGACTTTCTACTGATATGATTTCTGCCTTACTCCGGCTCAGGACAACTTTTTATGGATTAATGCTCAACTGGAGAGATATTCAGATCTTGCGCTATGTTACTAAAATAAGAACAAATGGCTCTAAGTTCGTGAACAATTGGCTCTAAGTTCTCCAGAAAGCTGCATGATCATATACTTGAATACTTGCACTAAAATCCTGACCTCAGAGTCTAGACCTTAAAAAAAAAGAAAAGAAACATAAGTATATGCATGGCATTACTTGGACCTTAAGAAGCAAAAAGTAAAACAAGCTAATAAGACCAATATATCTGCAGGTTTGGTTTTGAAAAAGAAAATGAAAGCATATCTCCCAAATAAAATGAAAGCTTTAAGGAAGATTGAAAATAAAATGATATATATTCACTGATATTTATTTTTAATACACACTCTTAAAAGTAAAGGTGCTATGACTACTTTTGGTTCCATGAATTACCATATGTTTGTTTGAGAGATGTGTGAGTGTAAAGAACCATTTTAAAGGTTTCTCAAGCTTCTTTTCATGATGTCGATCACAACTTGCACTTGTATAACATTAGGTTCTGATATATATAGTGATGATATACAGTATATACAATTTAAAAGAAAGTGTTACACTGTTATATATTTATATGGTTATTTATTACTATTGTTATTATGGCATTTTTTTTAAGGGACAATTTAAATTTACTTTTAGCCTTGAATTCTTCTTTTTGTGTACAGTTCATAGCAGGCATCCAACAGATGAGGGGGCTGTTTAGTTTTCTATAGCTGCAAGGATGTTAATAACATCAGGTTTACTGAGATACAGTCAGAATACTGAACCAAGTCTTATTTATTGAAAAGTATACCAAAGCCTGAATAACTATACAGTGCTACATCAAAATTGTGGCTCTCCAAAGAAAGCTGTGTATTACTATGTGTCCTGATTGTCAAATATCTGCATCATATAAACACATCGCTTGTTCTTTACATTGTGTGAATATTATATGTTTAATGCACCCATGTTACATGCATCCCTACATAATAACATTTTACCTTTGCATATAAAATTGTCATTCTAGAGATACATGCTGTTTTTAGACCACAGTAATTTGACATATTTCACTGAGAATTAGACTGTGATCTAGCTGTGGGATAGTTCACTGTGCTGTAGACGACACTTGTTTAGAAATTTAGTGACAGTCATATTGCAGTGGTTATAGAAAAGTGTACAATCTCAATAAGGCTGTCATAAGGTACATGAGAAGTGTCAGGCTTTCTCCACAGAGCAGTGGGGGGAGTACAGTGTTAGAAATGGTGAATAACAGAAATAGTGCCGTGAATCATTAGCACTGCACTCTGTTGGTCTGAACAGAACAGATGGCAAACGCAGTCTGTGACATCCAGTGAAATCAGGAGAGAGACTGCGTGTGTTATTCTCTATTTTTGACTGCCACCAACTATTTCTATGTTCCTTATTATGCAAACAAGAGCTCCTCACAGAAGTGTTTTTGAATGTTTATTTGTTTGCACTAAAGTTTGCTTCAAATATTACCTCAAAGCCCAGACATTAACATCACTGCAATAAATTATTTTATATTTTCAAAAGTGTGTAAAAATCTTCAGAGTTGTTCATCCTCTTCGGATCCACTGGATTTATTTCTGTGGAATGGATTCATTTTTAAATGTTTTTTTTTGTTTGTTTGTTTGTTTTGTTTTACTTATTTATTTTTTTAGAATGTATTCAATCTGTAAGTCTCTATGTGCGTCACATGAATCTGTAAAAAATACTGCTTATGTCCTGATAGCAATAAATGCTCTCAAAATAAAACCCTAACTGTGTCAACCTGTCAACCTACCTCACAACACTCATGTGTTTTCATCTGTGCATGTGTGAAGTCCTTCAAACCTCTGTACAAACATTGTTACATGTTAGTGAGCTAGTTGCATAGAAATTGCAGAGAAATTACACCAGCAGCACAGCCAAACAAAAATAAAAAAGAATACAGAAGTAGAAAATGGCACGTTGCAATCCCTTCTCCAAAGTAAACCCCCATGGATTCCTCCAGCTGTAGCCAGACACTGTGTTCATGTGTTTTGTCTTTGAAAGGAAGTATGGGGGGTGGTTTCTTCAAAATTAGCCTAATAATTTCAATTTAACAATTCACCATTATATAATAATAATAATAATAATAATAATAATAATAAAATGAAACTGTAATTAAACATTGGCAGACTTACTGATTCATTCATTGTCTGTAACCGCTTATACAATTCAGGGTCGCTGTGGGTCCAGAACCTACCTGGAATCACTGGGTGCAAGGCAGGAACACACCCTGGAGGGGGCGCAAGTCCTTCACAGGGCAACACACACACACACACATACACACAAACATTCACAAACTATGGACACTTATGAGTTGCCAATCCACCTACCACTGTTTGTTTTTGGACCTGGGAGTAAACCAGAGCACCCGGAGGAAACTCACACGGACACAGGGAGAACACACCAAACTCCTCACAGACAGTCACAGGGAGCAGGACTTGAAACCACAACCTCCAGGTCCCTGGAGCTGTGTGAATGCGACATTACCTGCTGCACCACCACATCACCCACTTACTGATTGTTTACTTTAAATAAATGGACACTGTACTTAGTTTAGAAGCTATAAAAATGTGAGGACTGTGTAGCGTTACTTAAAATGTACTATTTATTTCTTAGTGGAAATTATATAGTTTTTATTATTATAATTATTATTATTATTATTATTATTATTATTATTATTATGTGGGAATTCTAATACAGTAGTTATTTTTTGTGGTATTTATAACCTAATAAGTATTATTTTTCCTCAAGTAATTATAATAATTTTATTTAAATCCTGTCAATCCTGATGTTTATTTATTTATTTAATTATTTATTTATTTTATTTTATTTTTTGCCGCGTTCTTTAGCTATGTTATATATTTTTTCTTTCCTTGTCGCGAATCCTGTCAGAAGGAAGACTGAACTGAAATTACCCGTGACGTCGGGGCACATTTGGTTTCTATGACAACTGATCAAACACGTGTCATCTCATTGGCAGCTTTGCACTTTTTTCCCCACCCATGTTCCGGCAGCTCTACTCCTTCACTGCGCGAACTCCGCCCAAATGACCAATCGTATCTCGGAAGTTTCCATGTGACTAGCCAATTACAGAGCAGGAGGCGGGATTTTACTTGTCAATGTAGGAGTGGATAACGGGGCTTGACGGAATACGGGTGAGAAAAAAATGGTCGTGTTATTGTGAGAGAGAGAGAGAGAGAGAGAGAGAGAGAGAGAGAGCCGTGGGGAGGGAATGGTGTGGGCAGCAGTACACCTCCTCCAGCTTCAGAGAAACAGCTCCTCTCATCTGCAAAAATACATCTCTTCCCCATTTCACTGTAAGTACATGCTTTGCTTCCATTTACACTGCCTTTCATTGTACAATATATGGCCAAAAGTTTATGGACACCAACGTTTCTTCTGAAATGAAGGACTTTAATACGTATGTAGTCTTTATGTGCTCCAGTTAGAGTCTGGGAAGGCTTTAGACTGTTGGAACATTGCTTTCAGGACTCGATGACATAAGTGAGGTCAGATACTGATGTTGGACGATTTCTGGATCACAAACACTACTCCAGCTTATACCAAAGATTCTGTGTCACTCCATCACTCCACAGAACAGTTCTCCTCTTCCACAGCCCACTGCTGGAAGACTTCATACCCCTCAGATTGACAGCTTGCGTTGGGCAGGGTGACCAGAACATCCCAATTGATTTTGAATATAAATTATGCAAACTGTGAACGTCTGTGTCCACAACGTGGGTGTCTGTAAACATGGTCATATAGACTGAAATGTTTGGTTATCTTTCAGCCAAAGCTGGCTGCTGCAGTTATTCATCTAAAGATTTCTTCTCTTGAACCACTGAATGTGAGAGTCAGGGGCTTACACTCGCCACAAGTTTGCAGCTACAAAACGCCCACCGTCTATGAATTCACTCTGACAGGTCTCATCACTAAACTGTTTTACATGGGATATGTACATTTTTCCTAGGGGTGGGCAGTACTGTATGATACTCACAATCTTTATTTTTATTATCATGATCAACAATACACTTATCTGAGTATGTTTTGGAGATAATACTCTGCATGGCATGGACTGCATAATGAGACCTGTTTAACTCTCTGGGGTCTAAAACCATTCATCTATTTTTGCATATAATTTTAGATTCAGTTATATGTTCAGTTTTAAATCAACAGTAGGTTGTATGTTAACCTTACAATACGGGTTTAAAATCACTGTGATGCTTCAATGACCAGTAATAGGGAGAACAGAGCCTCTGTCTTTGCGACTCTGGGCTCTGCACTGCAGAAACTTCCCTCCGGCTCCATCTCGATTTCAATACAGTGCTGTAATAATCATTTATACTGTGTTTATAATTACCATCTGTTTCATATCAAACAATTAGGACAGTCTGTTTTATCCAGAAGGGCTTACAGTTCTAATCATGTACCAGTGGTAGGCATCTTGGTTAATGTAGTGTGGTGTGCTCACCCAGACAAAGAACGGGACCCTGGTCTACCATGTTGAAGTCAGCAGTGTTAGCCTCTACACTATAGCAACCACCATGAGGCCTCTTCATAGCCTCATAACTCCAGATGTTAGTCACGCATGACCTGGAGATAAGATGGAATCAAGTGGACTGATACTACAGATTCTGGAAATATTTGAATGGTATTTCTGCACTGTATTGTCTCAAAAAATGTTTATAAAAACATTGGATTTGTGCACTATGTCAAACACTTAATTAAAAACAATGCACTGATATTTTTGACAGCAGTATTTCCTTCTCAGTATTATCCCTTAATTTGTTATTGCCGTTTCCATCAGCTATATCTATCCCCCAATTACACAACACTACCAAGCTCGGAGGGCACATGCTACCACTGAGACACGAGAGGTTGACTACCTCATTATTTTGTTTTTAACAGCAGCTAATATCAGTGTCTCTATTAGTTGTAAAAATAAGTTTTAAAGATTTTTTATGTATAATTTTGATTATAAATTCAAATACCCCCCCCCAAACAATCTTTATTTATTTAAAGGTAACTGTTGCATAATTTAAAAAAATTGTGATTTTTTTATTTTTTAAAAGCAAATCTAAAATGTATGTATTTTTAAAAGTGGCAGATCACATTCGTTATGACTTCCATCAAAGATGAAGTGCACCACAAGCTTGTGCATCGATTTGTTCTGTTTTTAGGAGTTATATTGTATCCAAAAGTTATTCACAAGTGTTCATTCAGAAGGTCAGCATCTTTTAATGTGGAACAGTATGTTTGAGTAAGACACAGACAGAAGCTTGTTTGTAGTTTAACTAGATTGTTGTAGTTCGCTCTTTGAATTCCCACAAAAAAATCATTTTTAACCTGAGCTGTTTAGATTTGTAGCACATTCAGTCTGTGTTCACTTTCTTAGTATTAGCGGTCTCCCGAATTTGTCAGTTCCTCCTTAAGTAATATAACAATAACAGCATAAATAATCAATATTACCCACCTATGGAACAGGTCTCTTCACCGTTCAGATTGTTTTTTGGCTGTGGCTGAGACTAGAGAGCTAGTAGATAGCAAAGATACTACAAAGCTAGTAGATAGCAAATGGTCAGGAAATATTTTGGTAGCATATTAATTAATTAAATGTAATTAAAAATTAATTCTTAAATGTTACTCAAAAAGGCTTTACATTTTTTTTACACATAGTAGGAAGATTCTTAACAGGTTGTTTTAGCTAAAACGTGTTCTGGATTTGCTACACGCTACAAAGGTTTCTTTGAGCGATGCCTAGAACAATCCATGTTTGATTAAGAGATGTGTGAGTTTACCCATTTAAACATATTTACCCAAATGGTTGTTTAGGAAAACAAAAGTTGTTCTGGCTTTGTTCAAATAACTCTTTGTAGCACATTTGTTCTTAAGAGTGAAGCACAAATTGAGTGATTGTGGAGGAGGCAGGGCCAACTGATGATGTTTCAACTTAGTCATTCAGCTCAAGTAAACAAACAGTCCAATCAGAGCCTTTGTGTTCATTTCATTCTCTTCTTTACTGATTTACAGCTTTGAGTCATGTACCTGTGTTACTTTTGTTAGTGTAAATGTAGTGCTTTGTGTGTCTCGCTGCTCAGTATTTGTGCTTGTCTCTCTGTGTGTGTGTGTGTGTGTCTGATTTCCCTTTTCACAGTCTGAATAGGACCTTACCAGCCTCCTCTGTTTGTCTGGGTGTAATGCTTTGACGGACCATCCTCCATCCTCGAGATGCATGTAAATAGTTTATTGAACCAATGGAGTAAGTAATGATATTTCAATTAACTATTTAAAGGAACACACGGTTGTATTTTTACCTTAAAATTACAGCTACGATATCACTGTGATGCTTCGCTGACCTGTAATAGGAACAATACATCCTCTGTCATTGCTATTCTTGTCTCAGCACTGCAGAAACTGCACTAGAGACACATGAACACAGATACTGCACATTATTTGCCCGATACATTCGTACTCATAATCACAAACGAAGCTCTAATACCAACAACCGATAACTTGTGCCTAGTTATCTAAAGACCAGACAACTCAAAATGTCGTTGATTTGGAATTATTTCATAATCTGTGATGGCAACCCAAGCAAAGCACTGCAGGGAGAACCCGAGAGCAGTGAGTATGCAGCACTGTTTGTCCTCGAAAAAGGTGGGGTTTTCTTTACTCAAAGTGTATTTTCCTCCTGGGAAATGTTTTCCTGTTTGCGTGAGCACTGTTCGTTGCCCGACTTGGTTTTTCTTCAAACTAAATGATACTCTACGCTTGTCAGGGATCGCAGAGGGCGGACTGACGGAGGCGGACGCACACTCTAAAACACAACAAACTTTATTAACAAAACAGATACATGGAGCTAACAGAGACTAAACTAGAATACGGGGAGCTACACAGGGCAAACGGGACAGACAGACTAGAGGGAAAGCCAGACTATGGAGTGAAACAACGACAGAGGAAACGAAACGACAACATGAAATGACAGAGACAGACAGACCGGACTGAGCGACATGACAATGGAAGCAAAACAACATGACTAGGAGAAATGAAACGAAACAATACAAAATGACCAACCAACAGGAAGTGACACAAAGGAACTTAAATACATGACACAGACAAGACACACCTAGAACAGATAACGAGGGGGACGGATCACCAACGAGACTGACGAGGACAAGGATGGAGACATGAACTATAACAAACAGAGCCATGTGCTAAGAGAGCACATGGCGGGGAAAACACGACAGGACAAGGGCGTGACAACGCTAGCAGATTTTGAATTGGATCAGACGCCATAGACCAGGCTGCTGCTCTTTAATGAACATTGCCAATACAACACTCCCCTCCCTCCCTCCACATTGAATTCAAGGCAGTGCTGTAAGAATAAATGACACTCTGCAACTTTAGGGGGAGCCCAGGAGCAAAAATACAACATTTTTACCTAGTGTGCCTTTAAGAAATGTGTCTAAAACAGTGAAGCAAAATGTTTTTCAAAGGGAAATTTAAACAACAATAAAATAGATTAAAAAAATTTCAAAGCATAATCTGAGCAATGCACTTTTTGTGTCTGCTGTGTGTATATACATGTGTTATATAGGCATTTTCAACTTCTGCTCTTTCTTTGGATGTGTTGGATTTTGCACTTGTCTCCAGCTGCATTTGTATGTTTTCAAAATAAAAAAGTTGTAGTTTTGTAGGTTACTGAAACTCAGAATGTTGACTACAGTCCACTATCACAAAACAATGTGCAAACACTATGTCTGCAGTCTTGTTTAGAATATCTACTAGAGAGTGGCTCTAAAGCTAAACTGTTTGATGGTTATCCTCTGTAATAAGCCTTTTTAACCATTCCTGCAGGCCTACAGCAGCTCAGAATTTGCTTATAGAGGTGTCAAGTAGCATTATGAACACAAGCCTATAGAGTGCTGTTTCTGATCCAGAACAAAACACTAGTACCTGACCGCACATCTTCTCATGACTGAATGTGATCAAACCCTTATAGCAAAGCAGTAACCTTCCAACGACTAATGCTCTAGAAGCTGTTAAATCAGCAAAGGGGGACTCCTTTTGACCACCCTTAATTCAGAAGGCATGTTGGAAGTGCAGATATCCAGACGGCTTTGACCGTATAGTGTGTGTGTGCGTGAGTGTGTATTCCCAGGTGTAAACCCAGCAGACTCATTGTGGAATAAAGGCAGTAAGAGCTCAGTCAGCAACTGCTGTGTTCTAACCTTGCAGAGAAGTGTCGCCTCAGTAGGTTTTTGAAGCAATCATATCCTGTGTGGTTTGTCACCTGTCTTGTATTTAAAGGACCAGGCACACTGCGCGGGTTCAGCTTCTGATGCTAATGGAAATGAGCTGTTTTCAATGCAGTTGTCATGGGTGATCGCAGCCGAGATGAGAAAGACCAGATGATTTTCTGCCGTAGCTCTGTGAACACTGCTACTGTGATCTGTGGCTGAAGACAAAAGCAACAGAGCAGTTTCGTTACTTCATGTGGAGTCTTGTAATATCTCTTTTTATCATCTTTGCACATTGCTGACACATTTACTGCTCATCTGTTGTATCTACACTGAGTCTACATTGGATGTGATAAGGAACATACATCAATCAGCCACAACTATAAACCACTATGCTAATATTGTGTAGGTGCCACTCTTGCCACGAAAACACCTCTGACCCATCTCGGCATGGACAGCATAAGACCTCTGAGGGTCTTCTGTTGTATTGGGCACCAAGACATTAGCAGCAGATCCTTTCATTACTTTATGTTGTGAATGCGACCTCCAGAGTCATAGGGACTTGGGTCATAGGTGACTGGGTGAGTGTGACTGTATGATGTGTTGCAATGGACTGGCTACATGTCCAGGGTGTGTTCCTGCCGTGTGCCCGGTGAATCCAGTTAGGCAGTTCGTCTCTGTGACTCATGACTCAGCTCAGATTTACATCCAAGTGACTCATGACTCAATTCAGATTCACATACCAGTGACTCAATTGAGACTCAAATCCTAGTGTCTCATGACTCAATCCAGACTCACATCCTAGTGGCTCATGACTCAGCTCTCACTGACAGCTCTGTGACTCATGACTCAGCTCACATTCACATCTCAGTGACTCGTGACTCAATCCAGACTCACATCCCAGTGACTAATGACTCAATTCAGATTCATATACCAATGAGTTGTGACTCAATTCAGACTCATCTCAGTGACTCGTGACTCAATTCAGACTCACACCCCAGTGACTCATGACTCAATTCAGACTCACACCCCAGTGACTCGTGACTCAATTCAGATTCACATCAAATTGATTCAGGACTCAATTCAGATTCACATCACAGTGACTGGTGACTCAATTCAGACTCACACCCTGGTGACTCATGACTCAATTCTGACTCACATCCCAGTGTCTCGTGGCTCAATTCAGACTTTCATCGCACTAATTGATAACTCGTGACATGGCTCTGATTTACATGTGACTTGACCCAGACAGACAGCCCAATGATTGGGCCTCAGATTTGTGTCTCAGTTATATGTGACTCCACTCAGATTTGTATCCCAGAGACTCATGTACATCTCTACCACACACATACACACACACACAAACACAAACAAACAAACACACACACACACACACACACAAAAACACAAACACACAGACACAGACACACATAGTATAAATAAAGAGGACTCAGAACCAAAACCAGGAACAGTACAAGTTCACTTTTTGGCTCAATGGCTGACCTCAGTCATGGTTTTTCAAGGTTTTGCAAATACTTGCTTCACTGCATTATCAGTGATAAGATTTGATAAGCCACCTTTGTTCCTTCCATGAGTGTTCAGATCTGTGTGTTTCTGTTGCAACTCTAACAACTCAAGATACTTCTCTAGTGCCAGTAAACCACTGTGTTTAGTACATTCACATTAGACGAGCAGTGACAATGTACTTATAAAAATAATGATGTGTTCTACTTTATTGACTGAATTACTTAAGGAGATGTATTATGAAAATAATCACCTACACTGGGGTATGAGTTCCTACCAACACACAAACTGAAATAACACAACCTAGTCAAGTTTTCGTGGGCTGCTACAGTCAGGTTCTGTTTTACATGATTTAACCCTGCATTTGCGCTAAAGACATGAGAACGTCTATCTAAAAATGAGCAGATCATTGAAAGAAACAAGAAAAACTGATGAAAATGAGAGCAGAAAAGAAGAGTACAGAGCTAAAACTGCTAAAATGAGAGTGGAGGAAGAGTTCTAAGGTAAAAATGTGTAAAATAAGATCTTCTGTGTGCCTTTCTTCTGCTTGCTTCTTGTGTGTGTGTGCTGTGTGTTTTAATATAATTGCTGAAACTGGTTGTTGTGAGCAAGGCTGTTACGATGGGGTGGGGTGTGCTGTTGTGTTTGTTCCTTGTGGTAACTCTGGACTGTAGATCACTGGAGTCCTGGCAGCAGCTGAATTCAGTGCAGGGTTGATCCTCCACGAGGGAAAGTCTTTTGGCTGTCGAGGCTCTGTCTAATAAAACCTACACCTTCTGAAAGGAGGCTTTGTGAGAGGCAGAAAAATCCTACGAAGTGTTGGAAAGGGACGCCAATCTAAGAGCTTCCTATTACAGTCAGGCAACCGTCCAGATAAGAGCAAATGGAGGAAGTGTGTGCTGTGTTTTGATCTGGTTGAGAGGGTCCTGCCCACAGGATTTTTTGCAATTCAAGCGTCAAACTCTCAAAGAGCATCTGATATGTGACTGGGAAGATGTAGGAGCTTTTTACTGAAGCGGAAATTACTTGGCCGTATTCAGCGGGGTCTGAGTGGAGGAGGTGCAGATAACATGAATACAGAGTCATTACTCCACAGAGGAAAAGACATCCTGAGATCTTTTACCTTTAATAACAAAATCCTATTTTAATTATAAGCTAAAAAATAATCTATAAATAAATAGCAGTGCCCAACTTCTGCTTTTATATAAAGATCAGTAAAAAAAAACATTTGTTTCTACACTTATCTTTATCATTTAGCTCCACTGACCATAAAGGTGCGCTTTGTAGACTTTATTCCATCTGTTGCTCTGCATATTTTATTACATCCCTTTCTCCCTGTTCTTCAACAGCGCAGGTATGATCTGGATACATGTGGATCAGACACAGTAGTGCTGCTGGAGTTTTTAAAGCACTGATTCTCACTGCTGGGATGAGTGGACAATGAGTGGTCACAGTGTTTTAATCTTGAGTAGCACCACTTAAACTAGTGCAACTCACACTAACACACCACTGCTACATTTTGATCCTATAGGGCTCCTGTCTATTAAAGAACTGGATGAAACTGAGTTACCAGTGTAAGCAAAGAGCAATATGGACAGTCTGTAATAGTAGAACTACAAAGTGCTCCTATATGGTCAGTGAAGCTGACAGAATGGACAATGAGTGTAGATACCAAAATAATTCAATGCTTTGGCTGATTAGTGTACGTTTGGAATCACTGAGGGCAAGGCGAGATCACACACTGGAGGGGGCGCCAGTCCATTACAGGGTGACAAACACTCACACATTCACTCACACACTCACACCTATGGACACTTTTGAGTTGCCAATTCATTTAGGGCGGCACGGTGGCGCAGCAGGTAGTGTCGCAGTCACACAGCTCCAGGAACCAGGGTTCGATTCCGGCTCTGGGTGACTGTCTGTGAGAAGTTGATGTGTTCTCCCCGTGTCCGCGTGGGTTTCCTCCGGGTGCTCTGGTTTCCTTCCACAGTCCAAAAACACACGTTAGTAGGTGGATTGGCCGTGGTGTGAGTGAATGTGTGACTATTTGTGTCTGTGTTGCCCTGTGAAGGACTGGCGCCCCCTCCAGTGTGTATTCCTGCCTTGCGCCCAATGATTCCAGGTAGGCTCTGGACCCACCGCGACCCTGAATTGGATAAGCGCTTACAGATAATGAATGAATGAATGAATATGATGAATAGGAGCACCCGGAGGAAATCCATGCGGACACTGGGAGAACACACCAAACTCCTCACAGACAGTCACCCAGAGTGGGATTGGAACCCACAACCTCCAGGTCCCTGGAGCTGTGTGACTGCGACACTACCTGCTGCGCCACCGTGCCTCTAACTTGACTGAATAATTTAAAAATGTATTTATAAAATGTTATTGCATGCACATTTCTTTTCTTGTCTTATGTTGTCATTTCCCAGTACAGAATCTTTCGAATGTAATCTGTTGATTACTCAGTTACTAACAAAATCAATAGGCACAGTCCTGACCTCACTCTAATAGTGAATGAGCCTTGTTCTTTCAAGGTATCAGGACACAAAGTAAGCTTTGTTTAGAGGCCAGTGTAAATGACTGCAAGTTCTCTGTCAGTGCTGTTCTAATGGGCTTTCCCTGAGAGGTGGGCTCTGTTCTAAACCAAGGTTAGGCTCTTGTAGGAAGGTTAGGAAATGTATGAAACTTGATGAAGAATCAGATCAACATCCCTAAATGAAGTAATTTATTCTCCATAGAGAGGGTCTCCTACACGAGTGCAGCCATGTTTAAATTACACACCTTATAGATCCTCTCATACATCCAGGCCACTAGGTGTCACATTGATAGCAGTTTGGTAATATGAGGCAGAATCACTGGAGAATGTGACAGACTGCCTCAGTAACTATAGAAACCTGGTGCATTCACGAGGTCCAATGGCTGCACTGGCCACATACTGAACCTGAAAGTGCACTTTAAACAGGCACACTTGCTTGGTTCTGTGAGAGTAAGAGAAGGAGGGTCAAGGAGAAAGAGATAAACAGAAGAAGAGGAGGGAAGAATGAACAGAGACAGGAGGAGGAGTTGAAGTTGGCACAGTGTTGGGAAGAATGCGACACTGCCCACTGTGTTGTGTGTGTTGTACGGTGGGAGAGAATGCGAGGGGGAGATTTCTGGGCTCTGTGCCAGAGCTCTCCCAAAGAGATCTGATCTGAACCACACCACATCAACTGATCTTTCCATCCCTATTGTTGTTTTGAGGCTCAGGCAGGCAAGGCCAAACAAACATGGAACTATCTGTGTTGTTGTTGTTGTAATCCCCTATACTGGAAGAGGTCATTCCGGGGCTCACACTTAAATTCCTAATGCTATTAACTGCAGTAAATTATCAAAATGATTTTATAACATTTACTCAAGTAAACCTCAGAAAAGCAGAACACACCAGTGATCAAAAATACCTCTTCCACTTAAATTCTCCTGAAAGCTTCCCATCAGACGCCTGCCCGGAGCATCACGCCTCCTCCAGCGGCTCGTCCGCTTCTCACAGTGCATCCTGCTCCATCTCTCTCTCCCTGTAAACACTGCACATGTGCTGGCTGTCCACGTGACTCTTCTGACAGTGCTACCTCCTTCTGTTGCTCCTAGCTCCAGTTCTGATGCTTTCAGGCCCACTGCAGTTGCTTTTGACAGTGGACATGGGTCAGTAGCTCCACAAATTCATATGCAGCAAGTTAGTTCTATAGTATCTATCCCACCTGGCAGTTCAGATCAACACATCAGTGATCCTCACACATCTAACCCCCTGCAATTTAGACATAATAATTTTTTGGGCCTCTCCAAAGTTGCTTTGATCTTCCCACCTACCTATTTATCCCCTATTCACCCCATCAGCTCCTAGAGTCTTCATTCTCTATCCACTATAGCTCAGACTTTGACATGTGTTTCTGTTATGAGATAACCAACATTATGTCTTTGGTCTGTGTAAGTGGTATTAATTTAACTCTTTTGCCCACCCTTCACTATTGCCACCTTTCCACTGTATGGTCCCTGCTCGACTCGGCTTTGCTCTTTTGCTTTCCCATTAGTCAAATCTGTGACGAAATGCAGACCTCCAGCACCAGATCAAAACAGAACAAAATAGCAGCTCATAAAACTATACTGTGGTCTTTTGAAGAGATATCATACAGAGGAAAAGTGACAAATGAGAGTTGAGATGGTATCTGCACTTTCAATGAAGCAACAAGGCAGTGAAGTCATTGCTGCAGAGTTTCGTAAAATGTGATCAAGCTTATTTTTTTATATATTATCTCTCGCCATACTCTCTCCAAGTTCCTTACAATTGCTGTTGTTGTTGTTCAGATGAAAGTTTACAAAAAGTAATAAGCCATGTTTAGAGCCTCCTGGGATTAAAACAGGTCATTTGACTTCTAAAGGAACAGATTGTCGCTATTAAAAACCAAGTCTTTTTTTTTGGTGAATGTTTGCCTGATCTTGCCTGATTTCCCTTTACTTCCTGTTTGGTCTGTGAGCTGTATGTCGAACAAAACCACTGCCACATGCTGCCTTTCGACAGATTTGGCAAGAGAACAATGAGAGCTCTTCTGAAAAGAGCCTTTGGAAGCAAACAGATGAAGAACATCTACACATGTTGCTCAGTGTCACTCCTTGAAAGGTGTAGGTGGTAGATGCTATTTTGATGAGTCTGAAAAATCACCATTTAGTTATGCATATCGGTTTATGTAAGGCCCTAATTAATTACATCACAAGCGCACAGACAGGATGTTATGTCACTTTACATGGCCTACATCTTTATTCAGTAGAGAATAGGGAAAATAATAGTAATAAACCATAATTAAATAATCATATAATACCTTACGCCAAAGGTATTCAAGCTTTTTTCCTTTTGGAAAAATCATTCTCTCTTTCTGTTTTTTTTACATCTTGGCCTCCCCCATCAAACAGTTCACGCCAATAAATAAACTACTGCAGAGTATGTATAAAAAGCATGAAGTCAAATCATCCCTTTTCTCCAGAAGGTTTATTATGTATTAGTGCCTGGCTTCTCTTCTCTTGCACATAGGAACCAATATATAAACCAGTGTTGCTAATTCGTATGTGAAAAATACGAAAATGTCAGAATATGATGACAGAGATGTTTAAGTATTTATCTAACCCCACCCCTCCACCCCTGCAATTCCTGGTCCCACAGTTTGGAAACCTCTTTCTCATGCAGTATGTCACCACAGCTCTTGGAAATTAATGAAAAGACACAGAAATATAAGGATAAGGACACTGCAGAACTGATTACAGAATTGTACCATGTTTTAAAACTGTTGTAATGTTTCACCCAAAGCAAAAGCCTATATTTAATTAATAAAAGCACTGGGATGTTTTACTTGTAATGAAAATGCTGAGAATGTTCTGCAGATGGTGTGTCAAACACTGGGGTACGTAAAGCAGGGACAGAGCAGGATTTACTGTACCATACTGCATCGTACAATAACAGATAATTAAAGCTCAATTAAAGGATGGTAATCATTTTGTCATGAGTCCTCTTTTATCCTCCTATTTTTCCTTTGTCCATTAAAAAAGACATGGGTTTTTGGGTTTGGTTTTGGTTTTAGTTGAAGATGTTCTGAATTTCGGTTTTGGTTTCAGTCTAGAATTAATGTCACGTAGAAGACATCTTCACTGGTTTAGAAAAACTGCACTGTAGTGGGAAAAGACTGGAGCCTGGTCTTTGATTGTTATCCTATTGATTAGATGTAAACATACACCAAATGATTCCCATCTGGTACAGTGTGTGTGTGTGTGTGTGTGTGCATGACAAGTGCAAATTCAGACTTGACCACAGCACCAGAAACAACCAAAGTCTCCCTGATGTCTCCCCAGTGAAAGTCAATGTCCCTGTCAGCTAAGATCAAAGATGCCATTAGTTCTGCTTTAAAGGAAATCACTTTAATGCATTCAGCTGATGTAAATGGAAAGACAGGTAAACCATGTATGAAGAGTGATCAGAGCCATTAGCAGAGCTGACCTCTACAGCCCAGCACTGCAACTTCATCCTGTGGATGGTACACGCAGCATCCCGACCTGTGTTAGCAATTACTTTAAACTAGGGCTGGACGATACGGCCAAAATTTATATCACAATATATTTTTTAGTTTCTGTCGATATGATATACAGGAGGTCCTCGGGTTACGTCAGTCCCGAGTTACGATGTTTCATGGTTACGACACATCTCCCATTTACTGTATAAAGCCTTGTTTCGACTTAAGTGGTTTTGCGTCGTAAACGTCATAACGCGAACTTCGTGTTTGGTGTGCGCGGCGGAAGAATACACAGTTACGCGGCTCGGGACTGAGGTGTTTTTTTGATAATTACTGTGTTAAGATAGGTGTTAGCATAGGATAAGTGATTACAGTATGTTATTTACGTCCAGTATGTACGTATTCTCCGACGTACACAGAAAATCGGTTTACGACGCGACGTAGGAACGGATCATCATCGTAAGTCCAAGACCCCCTGTACTTCCGATATTGATATGTAAAATAGAAAAGACAGAACAATTGACAGGAAAAGCAAAAACATTACATCACTGACAAACCTAAACCTCTTGGCTTTGTCAATATTAATATGTTTAAACTTACTTTAAAATTGAGTGATATTAACTGACAGCAGCGCCCTGTAATGAACATCAGTCAGTGACTTATGCTGTAAATAATTTATATTGAAATACTGAATGTGTTAAAAATCATATCATTGATATTGAAACAGTTAATATTGCAATATATATTGACATTGAATTATTGTTCAGCCTGAGCTAGCACTTAGCATGAATGGCTAAATCATGACAGAGCCAAAAATATACTGCAGCCCTGGATGAACCGATGTTCACAAAGTATGCACCCATTCATCCTTTTTCTCAATAACTGCTTCTTGGTAGCTACACATCCTTTCAGACTCACAATGTTGAGCCTTCTTTTATATATATATATATATATATATATATATATATATATATATATTAGATGTGATTCAAAGTCCACTATGTCCTGCATGGTTATTGTTGTTGGCCTGTCCTTGTTTGTGTAGGTAGCAGCTTGCTACTGCATGTTTGTGTGACTGCAAATGACGTTTTGGAGCAGACACACTTAGCTTTAAGGCCTGTTTACTGCCTGACAAGTCTTTGTGAAGTCCATCCATATGACATCGGGATTTGACATGACTAAATTCCAAGATGGACTTCTGTGTGTAAACATTTTGAACGTCAGCATTTGACCCACACAGATCTACAAATATACATCTCTGCTCCTCCCTGCACTGAAGATGGCTTTCAGATAGTGACCTGCTGCTTCAGAAGTGACTGGGTGGTGTCAGGGGTCTGCACAGCCACTCTGATGGAATTTTTTCACCCTTGTGGGAAGCTGCAGTTTGTAAACCCTCAGCTCTGAGCAAGGACTTATACAAAGATGTGGAAGGCTTTATTATACTATACTTTCTGTTGTGAAAAGCGATATATAAATAAAATTTGATTGATTGATACTATTAGTATATGGAAATGTACTCACTAATTACATGTTTATTATGTTTTTAATACAGCAACTTACACAACGAATAGTTTACATTAGTTTCTTATTCAGTGTGTCAGCAATAAACTTTCAAATAATTCAAATTCCAGTCCAAAACTGTCTCCTCTTCTGTTTATAACCACAGATGTGATTGAAAGCTTAGCATTTGCCAAATGAAATGTTTTAATTTTGAGAAGTAGTGAATCACTAAATAGACTATGATTCATTTTTTCACTGTTAACAGCACCTTGTCAGTAGGATCTATTTATACCCTACTTGCAGATAAAGCCGTTGTTATGCTGTCTCCTTAAGCAGGAAGTCAGAGGTGGGTATTTCTGGTAAGTTTGTGTGTGGTTGACCTGTGTGGAAACTCACACTCACATGTGACAATGCCTTCTACAAAAAGCCCCTCTTCCATGTTATTTTAGCGAAACTGCTGTCCTGGTGTACCACAATGGTGTCATAGTGTAATGTCCAGCTTCGCCAAGAGCCGAGGAGGTTAGAGGTTTTCAATCTGGAATGATTAGGTTTGTTGATGTTAGAATAAATCTAGAAAGAATAGAAAAGCATTATCGATTTCTTAAACACTTCAATTCATGTTTTGAGGGGTAGGAATGGAAAGCAGATTTCTTGTAACCCTATAAGAACTGTGAATCATGAATTGTGTTTACAGGTGTTGTGAATATCAGAAATGCTTTTATTGCATATATTTGCTGTCCAAAGAAATGCATCTCCATTTTTATTGGTTTAGTTTTATACATCATTTGAACACAGCAGTTGTCCTTCACATTGTGTGAAAATTGTATGATGAATGGACCAATAAAAATGCTCCAAAATGACTTGGAATAAACTCTTATTTATACTGACTTCCACTGAAAGATAAGAAGGTATTTTATTTCTCCTAAAGTCACTATTTCTGAAAATCATGATTTTCTTTGGACAGCGGTGTTTTGTTCTAATTCTGTGAGACGTTGTGGCCCCTGAATGTGGCTGACAGGATATTAGCTCACCTCAAGAGCAGAAGTGACAGACAAGATCTAGATGTATATCTTTTCAAACCTTTAAGGGCAAGTGAGATTAACTTCTTCAATCACTTTTAATTCAAGTCCTTATTCCACTGTTATATTTATATATTATATTTCTGTAAATGGGCAACTGTTATTTCTCTTGTTTTTATGATGAAATGTTTTGTGTAGATTGGTGAAAAACCTGCTATCTGAAGGGCCAGGAGGACCCTGGTTTTGTGTAAATTATCAAATGCAAAGCTTAAAAATAATAAAATTAAAAAAGATAGGAGGCCTGCTTAAAATGATGGTGGAAATCTACTGTATTCGAAGTCCAAAACATAAATATACTACTAAAAGACTGTACAGTGGAACCTCTACCTACGAACTTGATCCGTTCAGTGACCCGGTTCGTAAGTGGAAAAGTTCGTTTCTTGAGTCGATTTTCCCCATTTAAAATAATGGAAAAATGGGAAATTCACCCTTTTTGCACTGATGTATGTTTACAAAATTAGTAAAAAAAAAATACATGTAGCGTTACTAAAAATAAAAAAGAAATACAGTGGTAACAGTTATTAAAAAGATATAATAAAGTTTTAAGTGGTTAACTACCGCTACCTTGAAGACGTGACGACTGGCTGGAGGAGTAACACAGGCACTGGCTGTATGACGGGAGGTGGGGGGTGGGTGGAATAACGGAGAGTAGGCAGTGAATGTGGGGAGACGAAGCGTAGATACGGCTTAACTTAGCATGAATTTTGATGTCTGCTATTTTCACTAATGCTAAATTGCTAAAACTACAATTTGCTAATCTTAAAAGCTCACTCAAGTCTGGGCGCTGGGAGACTCGCCAATTGGGGTCAGGGGCCATTTCCAGCCGTCGGCTCGGCGGAGGCTCGGGTTCGTTTCTAGAGTCATGGTTTGTTGGTGGAGGCAAAAAATATTCAAATGCCCGGTTCGTATGAATCCTAGCAATGCTCTTTTAGTAAATTATGTACGTTTTAATACCAGTCTGGTTCAGTGCAGCTGCACATTAATATGGGGACCTGACCAGTAAGAAAACAGAGCTAAAATGACTAACATCCAGAGCTTCTGCTCCCTGCCTCTTACTCCTGGGATCGCGCACTGAACTGAGCTGTGGCTCATTCTCATTTAAAGGAACATTTAGACAGGGGAGAAAACTGCTGTTGTGTCCAATCCTGGTGAGAGTTTGACCAAAGCATTTCACAGATTTTTCATTAAGATCCCAGAACTGTGTTTACTCATGGAGAAGGGCTCAAATAATAAACTACACACTGACAGGGCACATGTACAGCATGAGAACAAAAGGACTGGGGCTCCACCCCCACCCTCAGCCCCCCACAACAGTCAATCTGTGCACACATTTGTGTCAGAAAAGAGAAAGCCCGAGAGAATGAGAGGCAGACAGACACACAGTAGAAGTGTTCAGTGTTTTCTAGACCAGGGCTCAGCTGTGTGGTTCTGATTGTTCACTACTGAAAAAAAAAAAAAAAACAAAAAAAAAAAACAAAGCGGGCATGTGTTGGCGTGCTGAATGCCAGAGGATGATTCTGCCTTTAAGCACAGAAAGCAGGCCAATTGTGTCAGAGTGCCAGGCGGTGCCAGGCATTCCCCCAGTGGATGGCCATGGTCAGCACACAACTGCCCTACTTCCACTGAGGGTCTCCCCCAGCCTAGAAAGCAGAGTTTAGGACCACCAGCACCCAAGGGCTGTAAAATCCCATTGCTACTCATTGGATGTCAGTAGAAGTAACCTATCCATTGACCCAACCCACCTACAGATGTGTTCTTCTGTAGCTCCTGTTGCTAGGCTGCTAGGTCTGACCAGCTTTATAGAAAACATGCAGAATCCCCCTCAACCTAATACTAATGCTAATGTATCTGATATCGCCCATTAATTATGGTTTTCAGGTTCTTCCAGCTACTTGTAACAGGGGAGTTTCAGACTCAAGGTTTCTATTTGCAATGTTACACACTATTTTTCATACCCTAGATTTACTGTGTTATTAACATTAATGTGAAAACACATTTTTAAGCACACCATAGAACAACATCTATAACCCCACTGTTAATGCTGTAATATTATAAACACTGGACCCTGATGAGTACTCAGTACACTCTTAAAAGGGGTTCTTCACAGGTTTTACCTTGTGAAGTTACACTTATTTACCAATTTCTACACAACGTCAATGTCTGGGCCTACTGCCTGTCTGCTTTCGCCACTCTGTCGGCTGGGACCGCTGACAGAGGATGTCTGGCAGTTCGCCTGTGGCTAGGGCCGCTAACACTGCTGCTGATGTCAACTGATGAAGCACTTTCCCAGCTAACAATGCTAACGGCTGAGCCTGCTGCCCAGTGGCGGTCTTTCCTTGGCGGTCTCCCATTGCAGAACAGGCCAAGCCCAAACCTGTTTAGCCTCAGTGGCTTTGTACATTCTTGTGTTGAGGTGCTATAGCTGCTGGTTTTAAAGCGTTTGCCTGGTGATAGTTAGCGTGATAAAGAAAGTGTTGTACATGTTTCTATATCGCACTGTTCCGCTGTTCATTTAAAAAGAGTTTGAGTTGCATGTTGCGGCATAGACAGTGATTACAGCCCTTGTGGGTTTTTGTTTTAACACACAGCTTGCGACATTGACTTGTTGAAGAATACAGACACTTCTCTCTCTAGTAACCCACAGTAGACTGTTATAAGCATAGGTCCCCTGGGAGGATGAGGCTAGGGCTACAACAGTGAAGCAGTTGTAATGATCATAAAACATATCAGATAGGAATTCTCAGCAAATTACACACTACAGGGGTGGCACAGTGTTGCTGCAGACGTTCTACTTTAAAATTTACTTAAAGTGGGAGTACTTTAAAGAACATGATTAGGTTGATCGTTAAATCAACCTAAATCTCTCACCTGAAATAGAATAAACTGAGTTTATCCAAGTCTCATGGGGTTTTCTGCATGATATTGTGAGATGAATGGGCTGTGAGAGTGCGGGAAGACGATATCCCATCTCTCAGTATCCAACTGAGTTCTCCCATCACCCTCAATTCTCAACAGATACATTCATAACACGTTCTGCTCACATTTCTGTGTTAATTCGTACATAATATCAGTAAAACGTTGTATAGTAGCAGTATATGAGCGTATTTTTTGTTTCCTTTTTTTAGTCACTGTGTAACTAATCTGTGTGGAAACCATTTTACAGTGTCACTATCACACAGCTCCAGGGCCCTGAGTATGTAGTGTATGTTACCGACTGTGTTTAATGTTGAGGTAGCGGCGTCCTTATGCAGACTCAGTTCTATTAAATAGGAAAGGCTGGCATAATTATGCTATGTTGCTATTAAGTGTTTTTTTCCCTGAGTGCAGGCCTCCATCTCGCTGTGGATTTGTGTCTTGTTGGAAATGCAGGCTCTCACCTGTTCTAGGCTCGGCTCGCTGCTATTTTAAGGCTTCATTAAAGCTTCATCAAGCTTTGTTCTGTGTAGCATTGGGGAAGTACTTGGCTCCTCATTGGACTAATTGAGTACTCCCAGATTGAAATCAGGCTTTTGTGTGGGTTTCTTTCATCCGCACAAGTGCACACCAACATGATCAACCTGCCAGAGAGGGACATATCATTTCATGTTAAGACCTTTATAGGGTGGTGTTTATGCAATTAGATGTTTATCATTATTTGACGTTTGCTGTATTCTTATGATGTCACTGTGTAATTACACAATTGTTTATGGATAAATACAGATTGAAATCCTGAAATCCTTTCTTAATCTTCTGAAGTCAAGCCATGACAAAAATAGCAATTTTTTCTTTTTTTATATAAATCAAGCCATACACAAGACTGTTTGTGGACACGTTCTCACATTTCTTCTGAAAGGAAGGGTATTTATAGGGAGTTTGTCCCTCTTTGCTGCAGTTCTCCCCTTCTACATTTTGAGAAGCTTTTTGATTTGATGTTGGAGCATTTCTGTTACGACTGAATGCCATTCATCCTGGACTCCTCTCTAAGGCTTGTTAAATCTATGCATGTTCTAGAGGAATGTTCAACATTGGGTGGTATCTAAATTGTTGTGTGTGTGTGTGTGTGTGTGTGTTTTGTAGCAGAGATTCCCAGGATGTGTGAGGTGGATGTGTCTTCTGAGCCTACCAGCCCCACTCTGTACGGAGAGTCGTCTGATAAGTACTACCATGTGGACCGCTGGCAGAAACTACGGACAGCTGTTCGGAAACTGGAATTTTGGGAAAATTTCAGCCATGAGCTGATCGGCAGTGGATTCTTCTCCAAAGTGTACAAGGTATAAGTCATGATCTCTCTCTCTCTCTCTGTTTGTGTGTGTTAAACATAGTGATTAGAAACTCCTCTGAGAAAAGCTTTCAGTACGTTTCAGAGAATATAACAACACTGTATTTTATTTTAGGTTATTACATATTTTAGGTTTTTAAATTTTACTTCCATAGATCATTCAGCCAGATTTCGGATGAGGGTCTTGTCGTGAAAATAACCATGTGAAGTCAGTTATTTTATGATCAACTAAATTCACACAATATGTTCATTACATAACCAAAGAAGAGCTACAGAAACAGTGCTGTGGGGGAATGTATTTAAGCTCTGCTGAGGAAACAATGTCCTGCTACTTCTGACTTTTGGAGCTTAGTGTTACAGTTATGGTTGGGGTTAGGTTTAGGATTAACGTTAGGATTAACGTTAGATGCATGAGTACCAATACTGGTATCAGGTATTTGCCCGATACCATGTTCATTTACCATGTTCATTGCTGCCCCTTGCAGGGTGTGTTCCTGACTTGCACCAAATGATTCTGGGTAGGCTCCAAACCCACCGCGACCCTGAACTGGACAAGCGGTTACAGACAATGAATGTTTCTTGTTAGTGATTGCTAAACCTGTAGGAATTGTGAGGCATGTTTTGGTCCTGTGTTTCAGTGCTTCTAATGGTCAGGCTGCCTTTTCATATCAGTGCAGAGTGTGCTGTTCTGCAGTCTCCTCAGCAACAGTCAATGGCATCAGTACTCGCCACACACATCAGCCAACAGGTAGAGAGGACCCAACAGGGAATGATCTTTTATGACTTTGGCGATTCTTAACCTCAGTTTAGGTCTCATCTGAAGTATGGCGCCATTTGTTCAGTACTGTGTCACTGTCACGGCACTAGGGCATTGGGACCTACACAGACCACAGGGAGAGGAGCCCCTTTTGCCTCTACCAACACCCCACAGCTGCCACCCTCACTTTCCTTGGCGGTCTCCCATTGCAGAACAGGCCAAGCCCAAACCTGTTTAGCCTCAGTGGCTTTGTACATTCTTGTGTTGAGGTGCTATAGCTGCTGGTTTAAAGCGTTTGCCTGGTGATAGTTAGCGTGATAAAGAAAGTGTTGTACATGTTTCTATATCGCACTGTTCCGCTGTTCATTTAAAAAGAGTTTGAGTTGCATGTTGCGGCATAGACAGTGATAATGTTCATTTACTCATAATAAATGAACAAGACTCTGATACCAACATCCAACCCCTGGTGCCTAGTGCACGTTGCTGCACTAATGAGCAGACGACTCAAAATATCAGTGATCTGGAATTATTTCACAAGTTCAATAAACCTTCATTTGTATTCCCAGCTAACACAGCCAGCTGCATGTATGCTCATGCTATTACAGTAAAGGAACACAGGTCACCACATGGACATGAGAATATAAGCAAGACTATAATATTTTTAATTCAAGAGCTTGTGTGTATGTATTATACATGTATTAAATATGTTCTGGTATGGCGACCCCCTGTCAGAACACAAGCGCAGAGACTTTCCCTTGTTTGGAAAGTTTGAGGAGCTGTCTTGACTGTCCTCGAACAAGGTGGGTCTTTCTTCAAGCAAAGTGTATTTTCTCTGAAATGTTTTCCCATTTGCGAGTGCACTGTTTGTTGCCTGACGTGGTTTTTCACAAACAAAATTATTTTCTTCGCTCGCAAATCTTGAATTGGATTCGACACCGTATATCGGGTACACTCCCAAGTACAGAACTTTTCCCGCAGTGCGCCCAGAGATTCTGGGTCGGTTCTGGACCCAACACGACCCTGAACTGGATAAGGGTTATTGACAATGAATGAATGAACGTGTAGAACTGAAAACGTTCTAGATTTCCCACTATTACAAGTCTTCCACTGTTCTAATGAGTTAAGTGCAATATGTTTACACTTCAGCACTTGGAGTATTTATTTATTCATTATTTTTAAATCTTAATCTATATTTTTACTCTGCTTCTTTAAACCCCTGAGGTGGTGATGCCCCAAGAATGTTTTCATGACACAAGACATTGAATCATTTTTTTGTGTTTAAAAAATGGAAAGTTCCAGAAATTGACAATATAGATTGTAATTAAACAAAAATGATTTAATTAATAAATGCACTATTACACAATGCTCATAATTTCTAAAGTAAGTATCAGTATCGTCAAGTAGAAAAATTCACATACTTTTACTCGGTTGGAAAAAATGGTATTTATGCATCCCTAATGTTAGGTTTAGTGTTAGATTTAGGGTTCAGGTGAGACTAAGGTTTAGTTTTAGTGTAAGGGTTAGGTTAAGGTTTAGGGTGATTTTATACACTGGGCACATGACACAAAGTAATGTGTACTAAATCCACAGAAGATAAAGAGCAGCGTGTACACAATGTACAAATAATGAGAAAGGTCTATTATCATACACCTTCGAACCCACCGCCATAGATATTTTCCTATTATAAAATGTTACGTCATAAAGTAAGAGTGGCACGGTGGTGCAGCAGGTAGTGTCGCACTCACACAGCTCCAGGGACCTGGAGGTTGTGGGTTCGAGTCTCACTCCAGGTGACTGTCTGTGAGGAGTTAGTGTGTTCTCCCTGTGTCTGCGTGGGTTTCCTATGGGTGCTCCGGTTTCCTCCCATGGTCCAAAAACACACGTTGGTGGATTGGTGACTCTGTAGGGGTGTGTGGGTGAGTGAATGTGTGTTGCCCTGTGAAGGACTGGCGCGCCCTCCAGGGTGTATTCCCGCATTGCGCCCAATTATTCCAGGTAGGATCTGGACCCACCGCGACCCTGAACTGGATAAGCGCTACAGATAATGAATGAATGAATGAAGTTATAAAGAGAACACATGAACATTTCGCCTTTGGAAAACAGAATGTGCTGTACTTCCACTCACAAAAATCACACTGAAGGCACATTTACACTGTTAATACCCAAAATGCTCCTGTGTGGTAACTTTTATCTTCTCACTGTATAAGGATAGATTTTTGCAGTTTATTTTAAATTGCACCATTTAGAATGTGAGTAATGTGACACACACACACACACACACACACAGTTAGTTTACAATAACAGGGTAATTTTAAATGTGCTTGGTTTGGATCTACATCACATGGTAACTTTGTTTTTCCGGCTTGCAATTTTTTATGGTCTTGTTTTAATCAGGCATGATATCATAGACTGAGTCAGCCAGTGGGAGTTTGTGGGTATGAAGATTTATGTGTGTGTGTGTGTGTGTGTGTGTGCTCTGATTCTACCCAACAGTGCAGGCTTTGTGCTTTCACTAATTAGGACATATTTGTCATAGCAGGGTCAGTATGAATTTGTCCTGTGGCTGTAATCTGTTTTACTGTGGGGGTCCCTACTGGTGCACCCCGCTGCCCAGATTACATAACCCTGTAACCCCTCACTTCTCCATCTTAAGATCCAAAGACATCAACACCTTTACACAGCATGTTTCTGAAATGATCTCATTCTGCTGTAGGATTATGCTCCTGTTATTAACGCTGAGATACCACAGTTACATCATTATGAAAAGCCTGGTAGAGGGAGATACGGTGAGTGGTGTAGCTGTGGCCAAAAGTCACTGGTTCAATCCCCAGGACTTGCAGGAAAAATGGGGACAGGAGAGTGAAGAACAACACATTCTCCCCCTAAACATCCACAGCCCTTGTATTGCCATTGAGCAAGGCATCTAACCCTCAACTGCTCCCTGGGCACTGAGGTGCCAGAGATAAATTCAGAGCCAACATTTAATTGTACTGCTACAATGATATAATGATATAATAATGCAGTTAATGAACAGTGAACAGACAGGGGTAATTTTAAGATTTATCACCAATTAACTGCTATGAATTATTCCGTGAATATGAACTTGAGGAGTGTACATTGTGAACTCCATTATCCCATGCTTCTTGTCATTTACTCTTCTTTTTATTCCATGTCATGTCTTTCAGGTGATGCACAACAACTCACGTAAAGTGATGGTGGTGAAGATTTATAAGAATGATGTGGATCAGGACAGCATCGTGAGGGAGATCAGCCTCTTACAGAAACTCTCTCACCCCAATATAGTCAGGTAACACTCCCTCTACCAACAATGATACAGACTAACACTAGATTGGACCACATTATTTAATAGTTAGGGCATAAATTATATTTCAAAAAGTCCAAGCATAAACTGGACTGAACAATTACAAACTACACATAACCTTTCACAGAACAAAAAATATTTAATTGGAACAACAATGGAACACTTTTAAATGGATTAGAAAAAGGCTGTTGATTTAACATCATGGCTGCTGGGAATAACAATGAGATTTGCTCTCTCTCTCTGGGTGGTCGGGGTGTCCCTCCCTCTTCCCCATCGCTCAGCACAGTGCCAGCCAAGTATGCAGGCACCTGTTAACTGACATAACAGAACTGAGCTGTTAGTACTCTCCTCTAAGTGTGTTGAGCTGTACAATGATGTCACAATAGCAGGAGCTTAAAAAGAAACCGTGGCTGGTCTCTCACATGTCTCAGAGCCCAGAGGAAGCATGTGCTAACCTTCACACTCCCAGCTTGATAGCACTGGAGACCACCCAATAAGTGGGTGGAAATGGCAGTGACTAAAATTTGGAGAAACAATAATAAATAAAGAAACGAAGGACTACAGAATGACTAACACAAACTGTGCAGATTTGGTTTCTGTGCCAAGCTCTGGTTTGTGTTGCTACCATGTTAACATCATAATCAAAACTAAATTTACAAGAACACAAATGATGTGCTTCCATTGATTTTGAGTTATTGATGCTTGTGAACAAACACAGGCCAGTGACGTCCGCCATGGCTAGAGGTGCATTACAACTCCACGGGGCATTGTTTGTCTTTGGTAATCTTAGCCCGACCTGTTACACTGTGTTATGAAAGGACAAACACTTATCACTGTGCTCTGTGTGAATAAAGACACAGATATACACTCGTATCACAGCTCTGCAGTTACCTGGCACCAGATTCACCTGATGCCTTCGTCACAAAGGCATTGCTCTTTTAACACCACGCTGCTTGGAAAGGGCTGTCAGTCATTTATTCAGAGGTTTTATGTAGCGTATTAAGACATATCCTCAGTTAAAAGCACAGGACATTCTCAAACTGCTCAGAAACAGGAGAGTGGTGAATGTTTAGAAATGGAAAATACATGGAGGACAAAGGAAGACAGTAGCTATGGCAGAAACTGTACAGTAGTACAGGAGTTCAAATTGGGAAATTCAATATACTTTTAAACTATGCCCATGTACAGGGTTAATAGAAGACCATAAACAATGCAGTTAAAAAAATCGGTAAATACTAACTAGTCTTTAGAGTGTGAGAAGCTTTTGAATGGACTTAGAGAAATACTTAGGAAAAGACGTTTGAATTAAAAAAAAAATCACTCAGGAGGTTTTAATTGTTATTCCAAATTCGTGAAACTCGGAAAAACTCACTTATGGAGGAGATTATGTGACCCTCTTCTGACCCTCTTCTGCTCTCTCGTCATTATTTCAGGTATCTTGGGATCTGTGTGAAAGAGGACAAGCTGTACCCAATCCTGGAGGTATGATTCGATTCTCTCTGTGTTCTCTTCATATTATCAGACTAATGCAAATCGTTTTCTTTCTGTTTTTGCACAGTGTGAATTCACCTGTTGCCTTTTACACGTTGTTAAGATCCCATGCTAACAGACTAATGCCAACCAAGATGAGATACTGACCAATCCTGATCATTATAATGACTGTAATGTATCAATGGTATGATGCCAGCATGGACTCAATGCAAATGTGTACAAATCTGAGTGAGCGACCATTACAGGATTTGTACAATGAATACAAAAAAATATAATTCACTTTTCATAGATAAAACAACATCAGCACAAAATATCATCCTTAAAGGAATACAATGTAAGAACTGGCTTTTTTTGTCTCCTGAGCACCCCCTACCTGCTGCTGAGCGTAATTCACGTTTACAGTACTGTCATGAAATTAAGTCTCTCACACACCACTCTCACTCACTTAAACACCACCGGTGTTCTGATGAGTTGTGCTACCCTGTGGAAATGTGCTGCCATACAGTACTTTTATACGTACAGTTGTTTAAATAAAACAGTAGGTGAGATAAATGTAGTGTTTCAGAAAATGCTGCCTACAGAAATATAAGCAGGAGATATGCACAGCCCATATCCTCTTATTTATGGTGACCAGATCTGAGAGGGTGAAAAAGAGGACACGTCTGGGGCCGGGGGGTTGTATGCTTAGCTGAACCTATGTGTGTTTTTAGGTCCTTTACACCTTTATTTGCTACACATGGGATTTTTTTTTTTTTTAATTCTTAACTTACATTTACGTTTCGACATAGCTGCTCGAGATGAGGGTAGGTACATGAGCTTTGCCTGACGTAAACAAGGACTACTGTCGTGCAGACTGACCAATTAAATGTTTACAGAGAAGGTTATCGACCAATAACGGTAGCTCTACACTCAGACCGTCCAATCAGAAGATTGTAGGCTACTTCATAAAAACTTGTTTTATACTTTTTTACATTTAATTTGTAGTGTAGTTTTGGTGCATTCAAGCAAATAACATTAAACTGAGAGTGTAATGCACCAGAGAAAAACAGATTTAACACGAAAAACAAATGAAAATATTAACATTTTGAGCTTGCGCAGAGCTGCAAAGTAGCACACTTCGACATGGTAGCACAACTCCACAGAACACCGGCTCTCGTACACACTCTTCATGTGTCTCTCTCACAGACAAACACACACCTCTCCCACTCACTCTGGCTCTGGGGCTCAGGCTCATTTTGAGATGGGGGAAATGTGTGTAATCGATTAAGATAAAGTTGACTACATGATAAAACCCATATATCACTCATAGTACACAATGGACCAGGATATTACAACCATAAAGTGTAACTTTAGTGGTACACTAGCCGTTAGAACCACATCAACCGATCAACCACTTATTACCAGATTCGATGTCCAATGCTAAAAAGTGAGCTAATCCAGCTAAGATGCTAGCGCTCGCTCTTGTTCATCAGTAACTCTCAAAACTGGATTATAACACTGTCCTCAACAAAGCAAGCTCATTCTCTCTTCATCTCTCTCTCTTTTTCTCCTCATATAATGTCCGTCCCGGGAATACAGCGCTAGATTCTTCTTGTAGCTAGGCAACCATCCACCTGTGAGCTATGTGCTGTTAAGTGTTACCCATTTCTCGTGAGTCCTCCGCCCCGTGATTCAGAAGTTGCTTAGTGCAGTAAACCAGAAGAGGACCTGGCGTAGCTGCAACAGAGGCTCTGTTCTCCCTATTACAGCTCCGTGGAACATTACCATCATTTAGAAGCTGTCATTTTGTTCCTTTAATGCTGCCCCTAACGATAATACTGTAACCAAAACCCAGGGGACAGGAGTTCACTTACTTACTCATGTATGGGCTTATAATGCAGTGTATTTTGGTGACATTGTTTACAATGCTACACTTCCCTCTTAAAAACGTTGTATGAAACAATGTAATGCAGAAACTTTGTTTAGAAGAACTAACACAATTTGTAACTACAGTACAAACCCTAAAATTCCTTGGGTTCCAGCCTCTGTGCTGGTTAACACCTTTTTACAGCAATTACACAATACATTTAAGGTTACACTTCCAATTAAAATATTTTTTTTCATCTATTTGTGTTTACCACCACACATCTCCACTCTGTCTGTAGTATGTCAGTGGTGGCTGTCTGGAGGAGCTTCTTGCGAGGAAAGATGTCCCTCTTTGCTGGAGAGAGAAGGTGGACCTAGCCTCAGACATCACACGAGGAATGATCTACTTACACTACAAAAACATCTACCACAGAGACCTCAACTCTAAGGCAAGCATTTAATCACCATCTGTGGAAACACTATCTGACCTGTTCAGTACTTTATTCAGCCCAGGATTAACATTTATTAATAACTGATATAGTGTTGGGGCGGCACGGTGGTGCAGCAGGTAGTGTCGCAGTCACAGAGCTCCAGGGACCTGGAGGTTGTGGGTTCGATTCCTGCTCCGAGTGACTGTCTGTGAGGAGTTGGTGTGTTCTCCCTGTGTCTGCGTGGGTTTCCTCCGGGTGCTCCGGTTTCCTCCCAAAAAAACACACGTTGGTAGGTGGATTAGCGACTCAAGTGTCCGTAGGTGTGAGTGACTGTGTGAATGTGTGTTGCCCTGTGAACGACGGGCGCCCCCTCCAGGGTGTATTCCTGCCTTGCACCCAATGATTACAGGTAGGCTTTGGACCCACCGCGACCCTGAACTGGATAACCGGTTACAGATAATGAATGAATGATATAGTGTTATTGATAAGAAATACATACATACTGTATGTAAATTCTACCTCAACACTTTCACAGTAGCAGTAAATGGAACATAGCAGTCTGAAGTCATCTTAAAGTTTCAGACAATGAATGAATGAATGTTGTGTTCAGCACTATCCATTTCCTCGGGGATGAGCTGGAGTTGTGAGCATCTTAAAACTGATCCAACATCAGTACCTGACCTCATGTTTATTTTCTGCTGAATGCAATCAAAGCTTCACAGCACAAGGTTAATGTAAAGCCCTCTGAGAGTTCAGATTTTAGAAGAAACATGAGCAAATGAGTGTGTACCAATCTTTGGCCATAGTAGTCCATAATGCAGCCATCAAACAACAAGCAGCATATCATTATCTGGACGGTCCGACTAGACAACATTAGACCTGAGACCAGACCGAGCGTGTGAGAGAAGGTCATTAGTTGCCAGGATTCACACAAGTGTTCACCAAGCCTGTAGTGTTTAGGAGCAGAGCTGCAGCAACAAGGCCAGCCTTGACAGCCTATTCTGATGCTAATAAACACACACACACACACACGACTGTTCCCACATCTTCTGAAAATGCATAATGCATGCAGAGTGTATTGGTCACTCACCCCCTCTTTTCATGTTTACTCTGCCCTTGTTTGGGACGGGGTCCCATTTGTCAGCCTTTTAAAAATGAACAATAGGCCACTGAATTTCTGACCACCCAGAGCAGGCCTCGGCCACGGCACCGTCCATAAATCTCCACCATCACGAAGAGGGAGGGTTCATGGGCGTCTACACGGCTGTCTACACAGCAGGAGAAAATCACATCGAATGCAGGGAAACAGCAGGATTCCTACCACTATAAAAGATACCTGATGCTTTCTTTAGTGGAGGATCCAAGCAAATATTGTGACATAAGATTTATTTTCTGATTTCTATTGAGGTGCTTTCCTCAGGACTAAAAACGCAACCTCAGTACCTCACTAATGCTTTCGTAGCTAAATGCAAAGTATCACAGCCGTGTTCTCACAGCCAATCCTCATTGCCATTTTGCTTTTTTAAGACTCTTAATATATGCCCTTTTTTTCTTTCTGCCCTTTCTACCAAGCCAAAAGAACCTGCATCACTGGTTTACCAGACTCCACCCATTCTTTATTCAGCTCCATAAGAAACTGTTGCATTCTTTGGCTTAAAGACATGGTTTCAGTCTAAATTTAGAGGCTATGAGGCAACAGCACTGGGGCTGGACACGTCCCTGGATGCTCATATAATCAGAGACCACTGCATGTGAAGTAGCTGCGTTTATGGTGGAGACTGTAATTCAGACCAGATGCTGAGCCTGCTCCGTTCATCAGCACTTCTTACCTCAGACGTCCCACTGGCTCTTATGTAACTGGCCTCAGACTTGAATGGAGTTCCCCTTAACACTTAGCCATGTCTCTGCCACCTCATTACAGTCACTTATCTCTATTCCATATGAGCTGAAGGAGCTAAATAAGGTTCGTTAAACTAGTGCCATTGGTTTCTTAAAGAGCTGTCAGTGGGCTGTTTCTTAAAGACTCAGCTGTGTGATGACTGGCCGTAAAGAACCTCTGGAACGTTTTACAAATGTCCTCATAGAGTTTGTATGCAAAAAGCTTAGGAACACAAGCCGAAAAGTACTTTGAAACAGTTTAGCCACCAGAGAAAATGTGTTTTAAAAAGCTATTTATCTGAGCAGTAAAAGTGTATAATAAATAAATAAATAAAAAATAAGATAAAAACAAGTAAACAAAACCCCAATATCAGAACAAAGTCAAATAACTTTAGTGATAGGTAGGTAGTGATATTCTTTGTGTGAATTTGTTGGTTTAACACTATCCAAATCTCTCCCTGTAACAGTCTGGTATTATTCGGGGTTACCATCCAACAGTGTAATAAGTACTTTATTATGTTAAATCAAGTGTGCTGTTTATAACCATCAAAGGGAACATCTGGAATATCTTCACACAATGTCACAACACTTCTGTAATTTTTTCTGTATTTATTGTATTGTAATTATGTATTCAATTTTATACAAACAGAAGACAACAATAATCTTAGGTGCATGTGTCTTTTGCACTGTGCTGTATACTATATGAACACCTACTTACACTTCCTCTGAAATAAAGAATATTAATAAGGAGTTTGCAACGCTTTTGCCGTAGTAACATCTTCATATATTCTGAGTGAATTTAAACTGTCTGACACATTTCTGTGAGGATTTGGTAGAATGGAATAGCTGGTGAGATCTGATATTAATGTTTGATGATTTGTTTTGATCACAAACATCACTCTAGCTCTTTCTAAAGGTATTGAAATGAGCTGCACTCAAGAGAACAAGTGTCAGCAAGAGGGGTCTAAAGCCTCCTTGCACTGGGATGTTTAGCAGTGGAACTGTGCTCTCTTGAGTTAACCTTGTGGCTAACCTTGTGTACTGCTGAACTAACAAGAAAAACATAAAACATCTACAAAAATAACTAAACTACTCCTCTTCTCAGATTCCGTTTTATTTGGTTCCTTAAAGAATTACTTGACTTAAAGGTTGTGCTTGAGTTGTTCCATTAAACCACTGATTGAAATGGAACCAAATGTAGCGTTTCAGGTTTTGGAATCAGACGCTGAAGATGGAGAATGTGTCTAGACGTGTGGTTCGTGGATGGAGGAAACAGACTTGAATGAAGGCTATTAAGTTGCAGTGTTGATGCCCAGAGGCATAGAGAGATTAAACCAAACAGCACTGGTCAGTGCGGACCCTTTGGACTAACACAGGGTCAGACATGAATAATTCACACAGGCAGCGGGTGACACTGGCAGAGCTGTTTGAAGCAAGGCTTTTAAAGAGGGTCTGATCTCTGTTATATCCATCAGTGCTGTGTTTCTCGTCTCCTGCCTTTCACAATGTACATCTGAAGCTCCCACCAGTTACAGTTGGTCATGTGGTTGTCTGATAAGAAATTTACAGCTGTGTTTGGTTGTTGTTTTAGTTGGGACAGTAATATACATGTGTGTGAAAGTTAAAACCCTGATACGATAATCATGATGGGAATTGTATGAAAGGAGAAGTTCTAGGTGACACTGGCGACATTCTAGGCGACACTGCCCTCTGCTGGCAGCCAAGTGGAGGCAACATCATGAGAGGTCATTAAGTTCAGGAGAACAGGTCTCCCACAGCATTAGAGTTGCACCACTCAGATTTCTGACTGTGTTTATTGATTCATGGACACACTCAACATAAAATGGTTTTCACTCGTAATTAATTTAATCAATTTTCCCCTTTCATCATAAAACTACAGAGTCCCTAAAGTGGCATGGTGGTAGCTTTTAAATAAGACGAATCAACAAAATAATATATTATCTCATCTTAGTGGCTCTGTATGAAAACATTCTTTCAGGGACATATGGACAGATTGTTTACAAAATATGCAAGTGAGTCATGGTAGATTTGGCATGAGCAGAGCATGCTCACTAAAGCCACTTCAACCCTGGAGGCAGAGCTCAGAGTCCTGACCCAAGCCACAGAGCTCTCCTCATTGAGTTGGGCTCTGATTATTAGGGTCATCCGGCTCCAGTCTCTGCTGTTTTCCTCCCTGTGGTGGCATGGTCTCTGATGGAGTAGATATTCTTAGAGCAATATGCACATGCATGTTTATGTATTAAAATCAACCACCATTTATTTTCTCTTTCGCGCCGCTTCTACAGAACTGTCTGATAAGGGTCACTCCCAGAGGACGAGAGGCTTTGGTCACAGACTTTGGCTTGGCCAGAGAGGTGGTAGATCTCCCAGCCAAAGACAGGAAGCTTTCCCTGGTGGGTTCAGCCTTTTGGATGGCTCCAGAGATGCTGCGAGGAGAACCTTATGATCGCAAGGTGACCACATCAAAAAAGTTATCAATAATTTAGAGCCATCACATTCAGCATGACTTTACAATAACTGATACCGCATTGCAGGTTTAGAATATCACTGGCCACAAGCCTGGATCTTTTCATGGTTCACTGGCCTGTTCCGACTGCTCCTGCAGGTGTTGCTTATGGCTGATTTTCTCTCTGTGGTGTCATTAGGTGGATGTGTTCTCTTTTGGGATTGTACTGTGTGAAATTCTGGCCCGAATCCCAGCAGACCCAGAAATCCTTCCAAGAACTCAGGTAAACAGAATAACAACAAACAACTCTCATGGGTCCACAAACATTCATTTGAAGTTGATATTTGTGTTTATATTTTAATAACTGTAATTTAATAAGGATTAAATTGATGTAGACTAGTGGATAGAAGACTGAGGTTCAGTTTCCCAATTTCGCAAGAGTCCTTAAACAAAACTCCTAACAGTATACATTTTTAAGGGGTAAGACAGTGTCCTCAGGTGCTAGTAGAGGGCCTAGGCAACTTGACTCAGTACTCATCTGCACTGAGAACACCTACTTGGTTCTGTAAATACTCCAGAGGAAGTGGGTGGGGGTGTATTTAAAAAAACAGAAAATGACAAAGAAAATCTGTTAAAAGAGAACAAAACATAAAACTAGAGAAAAATCAATAAATAAAAATAAAAAACAGCTGATTTATTCTGCTTTTCCCTCCAGGTCAGGAAAAATCCATTGTTTGTGTACGCCATTTTGGCATCTCTGTTTGTCTTTCCCGTCTTTTCCTTTCACTCATTGTTTTTCCAGTGTTTATTTTGCATCTAAGTGGAGCAGCTCTAAAGCAATTCAAATAAACATAACATAACATAAACATAAACACATAACAACAAAAATTATTTGTGGAAACAGGTTATCTGTGCTTTGGTCAACCCCCAACTGTCCCCACCACCACTCCCATCCCTCAACAACATTCATGTTTGTTATATGATCAAACCAAGTAAGTCTCTAAAAAGGAAAAAACAAACAATGTAACATCCTACTCCAAGCCACGTGATTCTAACTTTTGTTAGAAAAAATACAGCTGTCTACTCCAGTGGCCAGCCTCAGGGTACTACTTTGAGAGATGCCTTGACTATATTTTTGACATGATGTGCTACTCCCCAGTAACTCTTTAAGTAGAAGTTTATTACATGATTAAATAAACAAGGAAAAATACAGAATATATTATACATTAAGATCCAGGTTCCACTGTTTTTAAGTGTGTTTATATCCTCTCACACGCCTCTCTTTGTGTGTTGCAGGACTACGGTTTGGACGTGTCAGCTTTCAGGAAGATGGTCACAGGGTGTCCACAGAGTGTACTGGACCTGGCAGTCAGTTGTTGTTTGGTATGTAGATTATCATTAAAGGCCAGTTCTAGCATTAAACCATTATCAAATCAGGTCTGGACATTTTAAGGAGTTGACCAACAAGGTAGGTGTGTCTAACAGAGTGGACAGTGAGTGGACGACACACACACACACAACACACACTAACACACCACCCCCATGTAAATGTCACTGCAGCATGGGAATGGCCAAGCACCCAAATCATACCTGCTCTGTGGTGGCCCTGACCATTGAAGAACAGGGTGAAATGTGAGCAACAGTTGGTCTACAGTCTTTAAAGGCTAAGCACCACTTAATGGACCTCCATGAATATTTCACATTATTTTAGTTACTGACATATATAAGTATGAATTAAAATGAAAATAGCAGCTTAATTTGCTTTAAAACTGACAATTTGATTAAATTAACGGAAAAAAAACTGAGCTCGCTACGGAAATTCTTGAACACAACCGTGACATCACTGGTGGACAACAGCTGAACAACGCCGCGGTAAAACACCGTTATGACTGACTGTTATGGCAGTATCTATCTAGCTAAATAACCAACATTATTCATGACAATAGCCTAGCAATAAGCTTAACTCAAATTTAGAGGTACCGTTAATCTTGTAAATGTGATCGAAGTCAAACTCGAATTCATCCGACACTATAAACCTCCGTAATGCAGCTACGTAGCCGAGTATAATCTGAGACACCGAGTTTAGCAAGTCAAGCTAACGTTAACTAACACCAACTAAAACAGGCGAAGTGAGTGTCCTTACCCTGTTTACCTCCATGTTACAGAGGCTCTTGAACACCTTTCGTTGGTTTCCTTACATGCCCATATTGTTGGAAAAGCGCCAGTGAAATGAGCTACAGATAACGGAGTGAGCGGATGGTCCTTTCCAAAGTGCCCGTTTAAAATTGACAAATTTAGTCCATTTTCTGGATATTTTGGGATCTTTGGGCCATTTGTGCACAGATGTCCCACTGTACATTGAATGATTGCAGCCAAAAACAACACACCTTTTAGTCATTTTGCATTAAATTAAGTGCAACTTCTAGAGTTGTTGTCCACCATCTACGTCACAGGCAAGACGCCTATTAGAGTTTCCGAACACCGTTTAAACCTTATTTCTTGAATTAGTAAGAAATAACATGTTTTCAATAAAAACATGACTATCAATAAACACAAGTTAGGAACTCAAATTCCACTGTATTTATTTGTTTGACACTTTCATGTAGCTGGTGCTTAGCCTTTAATAGTAGAACTACAAATGCAACTGTATGATCATTGGTGCTGAGAGAATGGACACCGAGTGTAGAAAAAAATAAATAATTTTAATGATATGGCTGATCTGTGTGTATCTGGCCTTGTTCTTTCAGCTGGAAGCATTTCGGAGGCCGTCCTTCACAGAGCTGCTGGATGAGCTGTCAGAGATCGCAGAAACCCTGGAGCCCCCCGCACACAGTGAGCTGACCACAGGCTGAGCTTCCTCACATTACCATCTTCACTGTCTCACTGAGAACAAACCACAGTCCTGTACATAGACCGGAGCATCATGGAGAAACTGCATTGACCACTCTTTCATATCAGCTCTCGTGCTGAATACATGATAGAGAAAGAGCCGGGACTATAATGAATATAATGGACATAAATCCATCATAGAGGATGCTTCCTTCAGTTTGACCAGACAGTCTCAGCTGCATAATATACACAGTTACATCAGGACTCCAACGGCAATCTGAAATTCTGACCAATGCCAACATACATCACAATACAAACGACTGCTGCTGGTCTCAGATCAGATTTGGCCTGCTGTTAAATCAGCTTCATACATACCATCTGTACAAACACTTGTGGACCCCTGCTCATCCCATGTTTCTTCGAGGGTATATTTAGGGCGTTTGTTTCAATGTTATTTTAGTAACAGCTTATATACTTTTCTGAAAAAAATCTGTTAATTAAACATTGCTCTGAGAATCTGATTGCATTTTACCATGAGAGCATTAGTGAGGTCAGGTTCTGATGTCGGTCCACAAATGTCACTCTACATTCAGAGAACATAGTTCCACTGGTCCATGGTCCAATGCAGGGTGTTTAGTCCCCTTTAGCCCACACTTGGCACTGAGTATGTTGACCTGAAGTTGTGGAGATTATTCGAGCTGTGTTTGCAACTGGATGCCTTTAGTTGCATTAACACATTTGAAAATTATATATATATAGAGAGAGAGAGAGTCCACACATGCTTCATGAGCAGCGTGTTTTATTAAGAATGTCATTATTTTCAAGCCTTAAATGGTCAATTTTTATGACTTTTCAGCTCCAAATGTTTTGCACAGATGTCTACTCCATTTGGAACGCTACAGAGACTTTGACGATGATCAGGTTCTGATATAAATCACAGATCTACAGAGGGGCTTGACGACTGATATTTTTGTATAGTTTTGTACATATAGTGGAGTAATGTACATACGTATTTTGCTACTAAATCCTCTACCTAGCTTTTGTATCTTGCTTTTTCCGAAGTTGCTTGCCTGTGGTTACAGGTTGATTGCTAAGTTCTATACTTATATGAATGCACGATGATGAAAGTGGGCCTTCTCCAAGGTTTCCTGAGGGGAAAGACCTCTACATGAACTTGCATTCGCACCAGCAGTAAGACTGTCTAACAGGAACAGACATGCTTTTTTTGCCTTTTGTTTATTTTGCAGACCTCCATCAGCGCTCCTGGTTTGAAAAGTGGATATTGTCCATTACCTTCATTAATGCTAATTTGTCAAGCTTCATATATCAGCAATTACATCAGAACTTTGCCTATGAAGCACTGTACAACAACATAATGTTCCTAAGTGCATATTGGTGTTCTCCTCCAAGTGTGTTGAGCAGTCCAGTAGTGTAGGGTTAACAGCAGCAATGACAAATACAAACATGTGCTTCTGAACACAGCTTAACCTGAGCTGTGTTCATCCAAAGACACGATGCCATGTCTTACTGGTGCTACAGCAGCGTCTCAGAGACCGAAAGACTCTGACTGATGGTTCTTTTGATGAACGTTATCAGTGTGAATGCTATTCATTCTGTTTTTTGCTGTTTTTCAAAAGAAGACTTTCTATTAAGTTAGAACCAGCAGCCTGTAAGCTGCTTCTCTGTTGGAGAACCAATGAATGAATACTGCTTGATGGAACTGTAATCTGGTTCAAAGAATGTGGGCCTTCACACAGAGGCCCAATTATTATTACTCTAATACAATGTTCAAAATGGTGTCTTACTGTACACACAAGTACATGTCTGGAATATCTTGGAAGCCTTTACTTGAATTGCCAGTAATCAAATATATAAAGAAATTAAGATTCATACCATTAAGTCAGTACATATTCAGAAAAGCTGTGACTTTGGTGGTACTTTTCACTGTCACCTGACGGGACCATCAATGATGCATATAATTTTATTTCATTTGTAGATTCTGAAGTTAAAATGATCGCCTAAATTCCATTTCTTTTATGTTGTTTTTCTATTTAAAACAATTCTATTGTGTAAACAGACACATATTCAAGTTCTTTCTGGAGAAGAGAATGTAATATACCTGCAAGGTCCACAACTGGACTTTAAGACACCTGCTGTATGTTTGAAGGGATATTTACATTGTCTGTACCTTTAATGGCACATTTTTTCTAAAAATGTATTTATAACCTGCTTCAGTCTCCAAAAAATCAATCTAATAAACTAACGTCTGATATTACATGGATCTATTACATATAGTACAGGTCTGTGAAATTCTAAATCTGAATTTATACTTCACTCTGGGCAGGTACACCCACACATCTCTTAAAAATATGGTTCTTAATGGAACCAAAAGCGGTTCTTCTACAGCATCACTTTTTTTTAAAAGAGTGTAGAGTGACCTCACCTCCATCACTGAGCATGATGTTAGCCAAAAAGTTAATCTGTGAGCTAAGACAATAGAAGTGGCTTGGGTTTCCTGAAAGCATGATGATGAATATGCAAAGATGATAGAGGTGATACTTTTGGTAAAATGAGCCCTGATCAGTTCTTCTCCAAATTATTTTAGGGATTTGTAATGGATACTGTAATATTTGTAAAAAAAAAAAAAAAAAAACAAAGGTAAAAAGTAAACTTAAATGTTCCCAAGTCAATAATGGATCATTTCCGCTCTATTAACTGAAAGTGTGTGTTTAGATGTGATTGGTGTACAAAATATTCAAGGCCTAATTTGCATGTTTCTTCCCAGCAGAGCATGTGAGGCCACAGGGGACCGCCTGAAGTCTACATTATAATTAGTCATTATTATGTTATATAGCTGATATGGAAAAAGCAGCTCTGAGGTTATTAAACACACCTATGATTATTAAACACATGCATGGGGCGTCGTTAGCTTTCATGTCTGGTTACCTGGTAACTTTCTCTATGGTGTGCACTCTGGATCATGCTAATCACTTTCTAATATACTAATCCAGTGTTTTTCTTTGAAGCTGGTATTACTTGACTACTCAAGGCAAATTAGTGGAATAATGAAGCACACCACTGTGAGATTAATCTCTTTATGAGACAGTGGGCTATTGAATTACATGAGAACCCCTGCACACACCTGATGTGTTTATCATTTATTTCTTGTTCTCTTAATCAACAATGCAGATTACATTTGTAGAAGATCAAACATAACACAAGAGCCATTATTTTCATAGTATGATGCATTAATGCTAAAACACCTGTAGACACATGCACATACAACATATTTTATCTGAAATCAAGGTTAATGATAGAGGGTTTGCTGCAGTAACATCGTCTATTCCACTTTACATTAGATGATTTTCAGCCAGTTAAAGTTTTGTGAGGTGTGGTACTGGTACTGCAGTAGTTCTGGACCACAATCCCTACCCCAGCTCATCCTGAAGGTATTGGATTGAGCTCCATCACTCCAAAGAACAAGGCTATTTTTTTCTGGACATCATACTTGAGCTAAAAGGTAAATCGTTTTCAAAAATCATAAGAAATTTATTATTTTATATTACTATAAAAATGTTCTTAGATATTTTCTTAAACACTTATAGCTAATTATGACATCTAAGCCTCTAACAATAACAATGTACATAGCTGAATTCCTATCTGCAAAGTCTAATTGAACAAGATAAAAAGGGAAGGTAGTTTCTAATAATAGTTTCTACATGAGGAAAATAATGACAAACTTGAGTCTTTGTTTATTTAATGTTGGCTATTTCCTCCATTTCTTGTCTGTGTTTACTAATATTTTTTGAATGCTTGCTTTGATTTCACACGTCTTGCGATCTGCCGCACTGATTTAACTGAATACCAGTAATAATCCAGTTATTTTTTAAAAATGTGTCTTGCTGCATTCATAAACTGTAAAATGCAGCACAGAACCTTTCACTACAAATTCCCTACAGAAGAAAAACAATGAAGAGCCTTGAGAAAACGTAAATAAGTCTTTAAGGTAACATTTGGCAATGTCTTAAGATTTTTTTGTAGAGTAACATTTAAGAGCATTATGTACTTCTTAGTGTTTATCTTAAACTCCTGCTTCCCTACTTTGGAAATGCTTTTGTGAATCCAGCCCCAGGCTCTTCATAGCCTCTGCTAAATCGTGCTACCTAACGCTCTCTCTGGTCTCCACTTGATATCTTTCAATGAAAGAGCACCAAAGGCTTTAGAAGATCATGAAATAATTAGCAGGTTAATGTAGTGATTACACAGTCACCTCAGCTCTCAGACAGGATTAAAATGCTGAATAGATGGGAATGAATAATTAACATTAACATTTCTTCATCAGCTTTTTGAGGTGGCCTTTGTTGAGTGGTGGCAGCACACTGTGGCCCACTACGTCAGGCGCCTAGCCCAAGAGCCTAAAGCCCCTTCCACTCCTGTTTTAATTAGAAAGGCTTTGTAATAGTGACGCAGACAAACCGTGAAAATAGACTTCACCTGGGAATACTCTTTTGAAGTGCAATGACTAATCTTAATTTACAGAAGTATTTAACTCAAGTTTAACTTTTTTAACTTCACAGTGTCATTTCTATGGAGCTATATTAGGGTCAAAAGTTTTGAAACTAAAAAACAAGGATCCGAAAGTGAAAATAAGATCTGTGACCGAAAAAAGGTAGGAAACTAAAATAAATTAAGATTTCAATCTGAAAACAAAAAATCTGCAATTATTTAAGATTTGAACTTTCAGTTTCAGATATTTTTTTTCAAATGAACAAAACTTTTGACCCTAATATACCTCCATACATTACAACTTAATATCTTACATATTTCAGTGATGTCTCAAACTTAAACATCCTGTTTAATAACTTAAGGCATAGCCCTACACCGTATTTACTACACCACTAGATGGCAGTATCTTCTAAGACAACATCTGGAAACTCCTCTCTTACCCCACTAGACTGAACACATACTTATGACCAAGAGAGTATCCACCACTACCATTAGATTCATTCTGTCTCATTAAATTGTATTCAAACAGATGTATTCTCTAAACCAAGTTTAAAATATGCTTGTGAAAATTAAGCACTTCTGAATGTTCATTCATTCATTCATTCAAAGCGGGAATACTCCCTGGAGGGGGCACCAGTCCTTCACAGGGCAGCACACACACTCACACATTCACTCATGGACACTTTTGAGTCGCCAATCCACCACAACCTGTGTGACTGCGACACTACCCGCTGTGCCACTGTGCTGCCCCCACTTCTGAATGTATTCAAGGTAAATAATTCCAATAATATAGGAGAAAGCTATAACTGCACTGCCTCACAGTCATGAATGATTTAGTTGTGATCTGAGGAGCAGTCTGAGTTATATTTAACGTGTCAATATCAGTCAGACAAGAACCTTACCTGAACAGACATTCACTGGCATTTTATTTTCAGTAAATGGCAAAATGATGACACCACCGTCAGAGCATAAATGTAAGATTGAATCACTGGACATGATTAGCCATTCAGCCTTGTGGCAGAAGCTGAAAAAATTAGATGAATTAAGAAGTTACATGACTTCAAACATGTGTCACATTAAAACTGAAACATCCATACCCTGCTTACACATTCATTCATTCATTCATTATCTGTAACCGCTTATCCAGTTCAGGGTCGCAGTGGGTCCAGAGCCTACCTGGAATCATTGGGCGCAAGGCAGGAATACACCCTGGAGGGGGCGCCAGTCCTTCACAGGGCAACACAGACACACACACACACACTTTTTGAGTCGCCAATCCACCTACCAACGTGTGTTTTTGGACTGTGGGAAGAAACTGGAGCACCCGGAGGAAACCCACGCGGACACGGTTAGAACACACCAAACTCCTCACAGACAGTCACCGGGAATCGAACCCACAACCTCCAGGTCCCTGGAGCTGTGTGACTGCGACACTACCTGCAGCGCGCCTGCATTCACATGAGGTTATCAAATGAAAAAAAATAAATAAATAAAAGAAAAACTCCCACAACATATGTTTTGAATGTGTGAAATGTGACACACTTGCTTAAAACAATATATTATCAGTTTGCCAGTTTGCTTAAGCTCAATAAGCTACATCAACATTGTCCAGTAGTTTGGAAGTGCAGCATTAAAACCAGAAAAGGCACAGGCAGTCTCTCATAGCAACAGTTCCACAGCAAATTACACTCATTCAATCCAGTAAGAAACTACAGCACACATCCGTCTTCCTCACAGTACCAAAATGCAGAGTACATTCTGAATCCCACATCTTTTCCTTTATGCAAGTGGGAAGTCGTAGCTGTTATTCCGTTTGAGGCTGCTCCTGTGAGGGGTCGCCACAGATCAACCAGTCCAGATTTGGCACAGGTTTTATGCTGGATACTCTTCCTGACACCACCCTCCCATTCCACCCAGGCTCAGGACAGGCACTAAGAGTGACTAACCTGTGCAACTCCCAGCAGCTGTGGAGCAGACTTGGAGAGAACAACAACTCAGTGACCTGAGCTCTCTGATCCCTCTGCAAAGAGTGATGTTACCAACATTTCATTGTGCTGCCAAGTGAGAATTCGGTCTTTGGATAGTAGTTAATCATACAATTTTTCTACTATTGCATAGGGGTGTATTTTATATCATGTGTACAACTGGCCAGCACATTAGGTAACTGACCAGGAGAATCACCTGATTTCACTGTTCACGTGCCTAGACTTCATTAATTGATTCATTGGGTCATAGTGGGTCTGGAGCCAACCCAGAATCACTGGACAAGGCACTCACCCAGTCCTCGCACACTCACACATACAAACACTTGAATATCCAATCCTCCTACTAACCTGTGTTGTTGGACTGTGGGATAAAACCGGAGTACTGTGTGGAAACCTATGCAGATACAGAGAGAACACACAAAACTCCTAAATGTGGTTTGTTACAATAGTAATATAGTCCAGTAAGGTTGTTTCGAACTGCTTCTAAAAATGCTGTGAATATTTCTACAGGTGATATATTACACTCTGGGAAACTTCAGCTTTCTAATCCCCTTTAATAGTTATTCTTTTAAGTTATATGGAATATAACGTTACATATACACATACAGGGGTTGGACAATGAAACTGAAACACCTGGTTTTAGACCACAATAATTTATTAGTATGGTGTAGGGCCTCCTTTTGTGGCCAATACAGCGTCAGTTTGTCTTGGGAATGACATATACAAGTCCTGCACAGTGGTCAGAGGGATTTTAAGCTATTCTTCTTGCAGGATAGTGGCCAGGTCACTACGTGATGCTGGTGGAGGAAAACGCTTCCTGACTCGCTCCTCCAAAACACCCCAGAGTGGCTCAATAATATTTAGATCTGGTGACTGTGCAGGCCATGGGAGATGTTCAACTTCACTTTCATGTTCATCAAACCAATCTTTCACCAGTCTTGCTGTGTGTATTGGTGCATTTTCATCCTGATACACAGCACCGCCTTCAGGATGCAATGTTTGAACAATTGGATGCACATGGTCCTTCAAAATGATTTGTTAGTCCTTGGCAGTGGACGCGCCCATCTAGCACAAGTATTGGGCCATGGGAATGCCATGATATGGCAGCCCAATCCATCACTGATCCACCCCCATGCTTCACTCTGGGCATGCAACAGTCTGGGTAGTATGCTTCTTTGGGGCTTCTCCACACCGTAACTCTCTCGGATGTCGGACTCAAGATTTGCGCTCCTTGCACCATTGAAACCGACGTTTTGCATTGGCATGAGTGACCAAAGGTTTGGCTATAGCAGCGCGGCCATGTATATTGACCCTGTGGAGCTCCCGACGGACAGTTCTGGTGGAAACAGGAGAGTTGAGGTGCACATTTAATTCTGCCGTGATTTGGGCAGCCATGGATTTATGTTTTTTGGATACAATCTGGGTCAGCACCCGAACATCACTTTCAGACAGCGTCCACAGTTAGTCCTGTTGGATATGTTTCGTCCTTCTTGGTGGTATGCTGACATTACCCTGGATACCGTGGCTCTTGATACATCACGAAGACTTGCTGTCTTGGTCACAGATGCGCCCGCAAAACGTGCACCGACAATTTGTCCTCTTTTGAACTCTGGTATGTCACCCATAATGTTGTGTGCATTGCAATATTTTGAGCAAAACTGTGCTCTTACCCTCTGCTAATTGAACTTTCACACTCTACTCTTACTGGTGCAATGTGCAATTAATGAAGATTGGCCACCAGGCTGGTCCAATTTAGCCATGAAACCTCTCACACTAAAATGACAGGTGTTTCAGTTTCATTGTCCAACCCCTGTACTTATATTTTACTTAGCAAGCTGTTAAACTTCAGTGAGTGTTCTCTAGCTCCCAATCGTTTCTTAAAGGTGAGGATTATCACCTTTGAAGCATCATCACTGGGTTTCTCGATCATTCTGCTCCATTGCCCAAACCCATAACATGGTACTGGTACCAACCTTCATGAAGTTAACTATCATTCTATATAATCTAAAGTTTGTCACACCTCATGATAGTTGGTGCCTAAAGGAACATTGTAATATTTGTACCTTAAAATTACATCGTTTAAACTATTTTTGATGCTTCACTGACTTGTAATAAAGACAGTAGGGCCTTTGTCATTGCTATTCTGAGCTCAGCACTGCAGAAACTGCATTATGTAACTTTTGTAAGAGGGTAGGAAATCCCTTCCACTCTCTCTTCCTTCCCATTTATTTCATTAGTGTTGTCAAAATGAATTACACTAGGGGGAGCTTGAGGAGCGAAAAACCCATATCTTAGTGTTCCTTTAACAGTGCATTTGTGAGTGACGCTTGGTAGAACATTTCTTCAGGATTTGGACTGAGAAAAGTGAGTGATCAAAAAGAATAAAACCTCATGAAAACCAAATGTCTCCCAACGAGCTCATATTAAAGTTACTCCATCACTTCCATGAAGTTTGTTAGAGCTATTGTTCTCTTTAAAACCCACTGGATCTGTGGATCCTCTTTTATTGGGCTCATAGATCCTCATTAGGTTCCAGATATTGTACCGTGTCAGACTCTTACAATAACACTGAGATAGGTCTGCACTGTGGAGCACACGAGCAGCTGAGTGATGCTGTTATGCTCTTTATACATATCTAATAAAGGCAGTTTCTCTGGGTGCTTACTGAGGCCCAGAGCAGTAAATGTCTGCATAGTGAACAGCTCGTTGATTCTCGGCCATGAGGGGATCAGCAGTTTAGGTGGTTGTTAGCGGAGGCAATCGTTTATGGAACAAAGGAATGTAAAACCGAAAGAGCTATGGTCTGAGTCATGCTTAGTGTTAGAGTTGTGTAAAACCACATCAACGTGTCAGACCAGGGCTGGTTTGCCTGCCCAGGTAAACACTACAATGGCCTACCTCTCTAAGTTGATTAGAAGTGTTAGTTGCTCTGAATAACCTAGTGACTATCAAAATCCACAAATTACCAGTGTCCTGAAAATGTATTAACAACCATCAGAAAGATTAGTTTCTTTTCTACTTTGACTTGTGAACAATGCAGTGGGTGATGTGTATGAGTGGGATGTAATGGGAAGCACAGTATCATTTGGATATGTCTCAGTAACAATAATGTGTTACCCTAACACCAAATCTAACCCTAACAACAACTCTAATTTTAACAAAACAACAAAAAATATTAATAATTTAACCCTATCCTCACCTTTGTCCCATCGGGGTCAACAGCTGTGGCCTAATATGGGGGCAGTCATGGCTAATATGAAGTGGTTGTGGCCTAATGTGTAACCAAACTATAAAACTGTTATTCTAGCACAGAACACCAGATACCATTGTATACTAATTTTTGGAGATTTTACTGATGCTGAAGTAAACAGAAAAAAGGTCACTGTGTGTATTAAAGAGGAAAAAAAAATATTTTATTGTTAGTTTTTGGAGGGTGAACAAATCTAAATGGCTCACACCAGTTCAGATGTTCTCAGGATGGCATTTAGCAGAATGTGCATTAGCTACTAAAGACAGCTGACATTTACTTCCATCATATGCAAGATTTCTCCAGAGCAAAAAAAACAGTTTATGCATAAATTGCGCTGGCCACAAAACCTGCAAAATTACTTAATGTGTTGAGAGGAACAATGTCAAAAGGAAAAGGAACATGAAGCTGTTGTACAGGATGGAGTGCACTCCGGGGTGTGGTAATGAATGGGGGCCTGGGGGCTGGATTCAAAAGCTGAGTTTATTTATTATTATTAGGACTGTTCCTGTAATCGCCATCACTAGAGGCTGTGGGGAAGAAAACAAGCCATAGAGGTTAACATGACCTAACCCAGAACCACACAGCATGAAAGAGGCAGGCAAGGTCAAAGCTGGAAATTACTAGAACACACAAAACAACAAAAATACTCATTGTACAAGATCAACTGAGCAAGAGTGCAATTTGTTTCCCTGTGCAGTTTGTTTACATCATGGGAAAAGCAGAATAACTCATTTAAACAGTGTTTGTGGCACTTACAGAAGCTCCTACACAAACTATTGTGATGGGAGTCAATGCAGACTTTTTAAAAAACAATTGTTTGATCCTCCTTCAAAGGTGCAGAGCTTATCAGTGACATTTTGTTTGCAGTGGAGGCTGGTTGTACACAACTTGGTGGTAGTATTTGTTTACCATCACCCTCTGACCCCAATAGCATCATGGGCAGACAGAGCTAGTGGGTTGAATTAGCCATGAGGGAAAACTGGTCAAATTCCAATAATCATTAACAAATCAAATGAGTACTTACAGTAATATATAAAAAATCTCTTAAATGCTCACCTTCCAGTTGAAGTAAATCTAAAATTCTTTGGGGGACAAGTGGACCTACATACACATACACACAAATACTGTGTTATTACTGTGGATTAGAATATCATGAGAAAGATTTATTTCAGTAATTTCATTAAAAATGTGAAGCTTGTATATTATACCCATTTATTACACACAGACTGATATATTTCAAGTGTTTATTTCTTTTATGTTGATTATTATAACTGACAACTAATGAAAACCCCAAATTCAGTATCTCAGAAAATAAGAATATTACTTAAGACCAATACAAAAAAGGATTTTTATAAATATAAAATTTAAAAATACGAACATGAAAGATATGAGTATGTACAACATTCAATACTTAGTTGGGGCTCCTTTCGCGTGAATTACTGCAGCAATGCGGTGTGGCATGGAGGCGTTCAGTCTGTGGCACTGCTCAGGTGAGAGCCCAGGTTGCTCTGATAGTGGCCTTCAGCTCTTCTGCATTGTTGGGTTTGGCACATTGCATCTTCCTTCTATACAAAGATTTTCTATGGGGTTAAGGTCAGGCAAGTTTCTTGGCCAATTAAGATCAGGGAGACCATGGTCCTTAAACCAGGTACTGGTAGCTTTGGCACTGTGTGTAGGTGCCAAGTCCTGTTGGAAAATGAAATTTGCATATCCATAAAGTTGGTCAGCTGCAGGAAGCATGAAGTGCTATAAAACTTCCTGGTAGACGGCTGCTTTGACCTAGGACCTCAGAAAACACAGTGGATCATCACCAGCAGATGACATGGCACCCCAAACCATCACTGACTGTAGAAACTTTACACTGGACCTCAAGCAACGTGGATTCTGTGCCTCCCCTCTCTTCCTCCAGACTCTGGAACTTTGATTTCCAAAGGAAATGCAAAATTTACTTTTATCAGAGAACATACCTTTGGACCACTCAGCAGCAATCCATTCCTGTTAGGAAGCGAGACGCTTCTGACGCTGTCTCTTGTTGACACAAGGAATGCGACGCTGAAACCCATGTCTTGCATACGTCTGTGTGTGGTGGTTCTTGAAGCACTGACTCCAGCTGCAATCCAGTCTTTGTATCTCCCCCACATTGTTTTCCTTCCCTTAGCCTCTCTATTAATGTGCTTGGACAGAGGTCTATGAACAGCCAGCCTCTTTAGCAATGCCCCAGTCATCACATATAATTATTGTTGAACTTTTGTTCATTGCAAGCCTTGGGACACTAGAGTGGAGAGGCAATTTCCCTCAAAGAAGTGGAGGAAAAGCCAAATATCACAAAGCAAGCATTCAAGAAAGAATGTGTGATAACTTTATTAGACAGGAAGAAAGGAGTTTGGTGTGGTTTTATATTGTGATATATTATAAACTTTAGTAGTTTGTAACCAATTGATTATGATCTCCACAAGATTTAACATTTAAAATTATAAAACACTTCATACAGGCCCCTAATAAAATTTCATGGGGGTATGTACAGTTTAAGATAGGAGTCTTGCACAGATAAAAATTTTTCATATCATTGTTAAGCAAAAAAAACATCTCCATTTTTAATTTACTGCATAATTTGAACACTGCGACCAATTTTCACTTTATGTTAGAATTTCTTGATAAATGGAACAATAGAAATGCTCCAAAATGAATTCTAATAAAATCTTTTGTTCTTTTTACTGAAAGCTGGGGTTTTTTCATTCTCCTGTAAAGTTACCTTTATAGAGACACATGTTTTTCTTTAGACAGTGACAACATGCTTCTTAAATTTTATTTATTCACCCTTAATATGCAATTGGGGATTTACTAAGGATTTACTGCAGGATTTACTATATAACAGATATAACACTATTTAATGTTCACCACTGGAATTCAAGTCATTACCAGCTTGATTTAGCTTATTCGTCAGAGAAATAATGAGAGCAGCACGCTAGTATCCATTTGCTTCCACATAATGGTAGCTAAAGACAGTGCTTTCTTTTAACTTTTGTTATTTTTTTTTTACTTTTTTGATAAGAAAAGTAAACTAAAATGTAGAATTGTTGAAGGGACATATTTAATGTGTTAGAAAGACTGGTAATCACAAATAAGTAGGTTATAATGAGCTATTAAGGGCAGCATATCCAAAGCTTGCCTTCTTGATGAAGATGCCATTTTGATGACTGTGAGGGAAAGAGTGGAGGGTGTGTGAATAAAGAAGTTGATGACTATAATTTACAACTCTTCTGCTTCGTCAGCTGGGGGGTATCATCAGTGTAGTGCAAGATATATGCGCTGTACTCCCTTAATGTATTAAATCCTGCAGAAGTGGATAGAACTCTGACCTTTTTCTCTCACTGTCTCCCCTTGTAGAGATGACTAGCTCCTTCTTGGGGTCCAGAAGGTTCACAAATTTTAATACAAAACTCAGAACAATAGTGATCTATAACAAGCAAAAAAAAAGTCTAAAGATCCAGAACAAAGCAAAGAAGAATATTAAGACTAAGCGTGGCCTATATGATTAAAAAAAACATCACAATTGTGGGAATGGTTCGTTGACCCAGGCGTTATTAAAAAACTGTAACCACAGAGGTGAGAAGAAACAAGTCATGATTAGATTAAACAATTATATTTATACAAAATGCAGTGGTCTAAGAGCTGACCCTATCTAGAGCCTATCACGTCTAGAAAATTACACCTGACCAAAGGTATGTAGCCACTTGCTCACCCAACCTTTCTCCGTAACAGGAAGAAGATATTATCTTTATACAATATATTCAAATTGAAGAAAGTAATAGACTTTATACTTGTGTTTGAAGAGTAGCCGTTTAGAGAATAGATGAGCGTTTTGTTCAACAAACCCTCGTAAACTGGTGTTTTTCAAAGCCAAGATGATATTCTCAGTGTATGTGATGGATGGCCAGGGAAAAGTAGGTCGGCCAAGTGACTTCAGGGCTGAAGGGAGAAGAAACATTATTCTGGCTTTGCAAGGTGGTGTCAAGGTGAGGCAATACCTTCAGCAGAGAATAAGAAGCAGAACACAGTATGTGGGGATCATTTCACTTCATGAAACACTGGTTTCCCTACATACATGAAGACTTTAATGGCTATTTTAATTTTAATGGCTAACAATATGATGTCCAAATGTTATATTTCTGGGCTGCAAGGCTCAGACTCGGCTCAGTATGCGGTTTATTGATTTTCTGTGAACAAATAAGACGACAGACCAGTCCTGTGATATATCTTCTCTTCTACACTGACAGCATTTCATTTGTAGTGATTGAAGTATTGGGCAGTAGGGTCCTTTTATTGAGATTGTGCAGTTTGCTCTTAATGATCCGAGGTGGGTAGAGTAGACTAAATCCATACACAAGTAAAAGTAGGCCTATTTATATTTTAAAATAAGGACTGTCAACATAAGGTTCTTGAGTTGCTTCTTTTGTGCTTCTTAAGTATTAAATAGAGTGTAGCGAAACACACACAGCAGAAAAAACAGCTTCCTTTTCCTTCACACACCACACCCATGAACCCATGAATAGCCAATATGTGTTTTTGAACACAGTTTCAGTAGGAGGAAACCCATGCAGACAATGGGAGAACACACCAAACTACTCGAAGTCAGTCAGGAGTTGGGCTTGAACCCACAACCCCAGGACCCTGGAACTGTTGTGCCACTATGCCGCCCCCTTTTTAAACTACATCACAGACTATTTAAAAAAATGGCGTTGACCCATGTGGGTCACAAAAGATCCCTCCCTGTTTGTCAATTTTTTTATCACTTTATGACCATATCCCTCCTTCCTCCCCTTGGGGAGTGCCTCAAAGATCAATTTTGAAGCTAATTCTATTCTCTCTGTATATGCTCTCTCACTATGTATAGTCACATTTTTACACACATGCCTTTTTCACTGTTACACACATGATGCACATCTGTACTTCTTTGTTAAACCCATCTGCCTTCTAGTATATCTGCCTTGGTTGACTCTATTAGGACCCAAGGTTTTCCAGCAGAACATTTCCAAAAGCGTCATCTTACCACCACTGGTTTACCTGCATGCCATAGTGCATCCTGGTGCACTATAGCCGTCTCCTCCACAGGTAAATAACACACGCACCCAGCCAGCCACATGATGTTAAAGAAAACATGAGGAAACATGCAGAATTTTAGCAACTGGCTTCAGTGCTGGATTCTTAGGGCCTCTGTGAATGAAGTCCAATCTTTATGTACCACTAAGATATATAAATCAGTGCTGAGTTCAGAATATTAACATTAGTTTGAGAGTAATGCATATGGATACATTTCACAAGATCTATAAAGTGTGGTCAGTTGAGGCTTTGCGACCTGTACACTGTCGGAATAAAAAACGTCCTGTACAGATACAATGTTGTCTGCTAAAGCCCATGTGTTTACCTTGAAGGCAGAGTGCAAATTACATAGTGACAATGATGTCAATTAATTCTTCAGAATATATAGCGAAACCAGTAAAGAGCAGACATGTGCTTCAGTGAACTTGCAATTTTTACAGTAAACTAGCTGATGTTAGCATTCATCAATATGTAGTTGACAAAAATCATATTCAGAGACTCAGAAGGCAATAAAGTGCATTAAGCTGAATAGTTAGCTACTTACATTAATACACAGTGTCTTGTCAGACTTGACAGTGATTGGAGTAAGGCAGGCAGGGACATGAAATTAATTTAGTGGTGTCTGAAAATGTATTACAAAATACTTCCAGGCATGAATATTGGAAAAATACTGTAATATTTACGATTTCAGGTGATTTTTCGATGGGAAATGTTTTCGCCTCATTTTGCAGCGAGTCCAAGTCTTTATAAGTAGGGTCAGACACCCACCCTGTAATTCAAACCCTGCTTGAAGGTACTTTACATAAAAGTCTGGAGTTCAAATGGGATCTATGAAATTGATTCAACTTAATGATGCACAATTATTTACGATTATATTATTTTTCCTAATAAATGGTACTAAAACTTCCCTTCATCGGTCCCACCTCTGACAGTAAATGGTATCATCACAATGACAGTTTTTCTGAAAGTGTGTGGAGGCTACAATGTTGAGCTAAACTCTGTTCTCTGTCATTTGTATTCCAGGAACGTCCTCCCTGTGTTTTATGTAGGTGTAAATGGGGTTGTACATTACTATTGTTTTCTTTAATTGAAGTGACACGATGACTGAGGATTTACGATTGTGCCAATAGTGGGCGTTTGGAGATATATCAAAGTGGGCAGATTGCACTGGACTGGATGACAGGGCCGTTTATTATCTGATGACCACTGGCCAAACCTTCTCATGCCTTAGTTTGCAGCACAAACATGAACACCTAAAAAGAAAAAGTATCAGGAAATGATTAAAGGGAATCTGGGACAATACGCCAAAACAGTGCTGATGCTGGAGAGATATAACTTGCTGAATCTATAACACGGTTGTATGCTCTGTCAGGTTTGAAGGAGCTATTCTGTTTCCCATTCAAATAAACTTACAAATCTAGTGAGCAGTTTTGGCAGGTCTGGTTGGCATTCCATTCACATGCTGTGGATATGTTCAGTCACATTCTGTATAGTGTCTCTCTCTCTCTCTCTTTTTCTCTGTGTCTCCATCGCTTTCAATCTACTGTTGCAATTTAGTCCATAAATTCACAGTGTAGCTATAAATCAACTACAGTCAGATAGTCACAGCAATATTCACATTTACATCTGTAGGCAGATGCTCTTATCCTGAGTGGCTTACATTTCCAATCATCTTACAGAGATAGGCAACTGTATTGTTAGGAGTATGGCATGGAGTCGATTATTGGTGTACCATGATGGGCTTCTCTGCGATTTGAATGCATTCCCTGCAGTGAAGGAGTTCTGTCCAGTATCTTTGAGATGACTTGGTGATTGTGATCCAGAACTAGCCATTAAAACCCAGCAACTGATCTGATCCTAATGACCTTTTGGAAGAATGCCATCAAATCCTCACAGAGAATGTTCTAACATGTAGTCTAAATCCTTTGGAGAAGTGAAGATTTTGTTTTTTGCAGCAAGGAGAACACTCATTGATTTCAGAAGAAATGTTTGATGACCAGCTCTCAGCAAATTTTTTGGCATTATGGTGTAGTATCAAAGAAAGATCAGATCAATATCAGCAGGTACAAGGTTTAAATATGGGTATCATAAAGGAGAAATTGCTTTGTGCAGGTGTAAAAATGGAGAGGACAAATGCCAAGCAATTCAGAAATAAGTGAGTTTTGTAGAACTGTGTTCTGGGAAGTGATGACATTCTGAAGGAATGAGTTGGGGTTTAAAAAAGTGCCCCAGTTTCTGGACAGAAAAAAAAAATGTGTTGTGAAGGACGCAAAAGTGGATCAACGCTGGATCTTTGGCTCTCCATCACAGCAGAGCCACACTGCACTTGTTTATTGAGTGGGATTTAAGGGGCTGATACTGGGGCTAAAAATGGAATGAGGAGCTCAGGAGGGTGCAGGACAGAGACTTAGACCTAATCACTGCCAATACCACAGCCCCAACAACTCTAATACCAAAAGCCTCACACAAGGAACAGCTTCCACTCCATTTCCTTGCATTCATTTCCATGAGCTTGAAGCACAGTCGAGTGGCTTGGATTGGCCTTGTTTTTGAGTGGAGGTTATTTTTTTTAATAGAATGTTTACTTTCTTTATAAGAATGATACGGCAAATAATCCTCAATATAAGGCATGTACTAAATTATACATATAATTGAATGGAAAGTATCTAGATTTGTATTTGATTAGGAAAATTATTTATTTGCGTTGTCACAAAATAGCTTCAAAGTTTTCCTGGGTTCTACCCCTAAGTGAGCATTGCCAAGGTAACAGTTGGAAGGACAAACTCCTTTGGAACTTGAGAAAGAAATCCAGCATATTTCTCTATATGCACTCTAACAGTCTTGCATACAGTGACAAAGTAATTATTTTCCACTGTGCACAGCCATGTACACAGTCACATTTTTATTGCCTCCCAAGGTCAGATTCACCACAGGAAAATGGACTACTTTACAATGTGTAGGTTAATAGCAGTGTGGAGAGAAGCTATAAGTCACGCCACTGTTCTGCTGCTGCTAAGAGAAGAAGAATTACAGTAGAAAGGTGATACAGTAAAATAATAAATACACTAGGAGTGAATACTCGGGGCAGTAAATCTCCGAGCTCCTCTGTATCTTACTCCTGCAGCAGAGACACAAAGATAGAAAGAGGGAAATAAGAGGGAAAATATAGTTCACTTAAATTACAAACACAATGAGGAAATCAGCCCAGCCAGTGCTGAGGAGAATATCGTAAGAAGTGGATGGTGAGGAAAGACAGATGATGGAGAGACAGGAAAAAAAGAAGAATGAAGGGTGATAAATCTGAGCTGTTGCTGAGAGGTGCTGAAGTGGCCCATAATTCCAGGGGCAAGTACTCATGTGCTAGACAAGTGACAGGTAACAGAGTGAGAGAGAGAGAGAGAGAGAGAGAGAGAGAGAAATTAATCCACAAAGAATTTAAGAATCTAAAATTTTACTAGATATTATAAGAACATATATAATACATAAAAATATATACATATACAAAACAAAAACTAAATCCTAGATGGGGTGTTTTCTTATGGCAGATGTTCCTGTACAAACAACAGACATGAGATCCAGGGATGAAAACACTCAAACAAATGATCATCAGGCTAGCACCTGTCTATGAGCTTCCAAATATATCCCTCACTTCTTCCAAGTTTATAGTCATTAATCTTAGAACTTACACACTGGTGAACTTACCTAGCTACCATTCTACCTTTTTTTGTTTGTTTTTGATCAACAAATGCTTTAAAAATCTTATCAGATAAAAAGAAACTGTGCCAGTTCAAAGGGAATCTTCTGAAAAAGAACACAGGTAGGCTGTTGCCCTGTGTATTTACACTAGGAAGGAAATCATGGGTGATCTATAGAGTTACTCAAATCAGTGGCAACTTCCAAGCGTAGGAGTACTGGAGAAACACCCTTTACACTTCACCACTGGATCTGCCACTAAAGGCAAGGCAAGTTTATTTATAGAGCATCTTTCTAGTCCATTAAAACAATTAAAATATTGCAATAAAAGGAAATATATTAAAAAAGTAAAAGAAAACATGATAATTATTCAAACTATTTAAAATGACACAATAAAAAAAAAAGAACTAAAGTGCCGTTACAGAATAACTGTATGTTTATATGCACACTACAGGCCTAGACACCCTGCACTTTTGCCACATTCATGAATGTAGGTTGAATCTAAGGATAAGAGCAAAGAAAGACTAAGCAAGCCTAGTTTTGCCAGAATGCCATTTGCCATATAACTATTGTCACAAAGGTGTTTCTGGCAATTCAAAAACAGAAAAGCCCAAAATACATACTCTTTTCATTGGAAGGTCTGGAAAAGCTTTGGTCCTTCATAACAATGTCTTTGTTTACATGTGGCTTTTAGTATGTCATTGTGTTGTACAGAAAATATGGAGAGCAGGACTAATAAATGCAGAAACATAAAAAGGAGCACAAGGTTTTGTTCATAAAATACACCAACACCAACAACAGCATCAAAATAAATACTAGATTATCTACCACTAAAGAACATGTTAATGACTAAGAATTACTTATTTATTCAGTATAACAGTTTAAAGCATCTCTCTGTGACATTTAACGTGTGTAAATGTTGCCAAGTTCTGAGCCAACCTGCTGAGCTTGTGAACTAACCAATGCCGAGTCGAGGCTCTTTTTGAGGTACAAATGAGTTTGTGGTCAGTGAATATAAACTCACAAATAACAACAGCCCCCCCCCCGCCCACTCCACCCCACACACCCAACATACCTTTCCACCACAAAAGATGAGGAGCTTCAGAATGAAAACAAACGAGGGAACAGCAGTTCCCCAGAACTGCCCGTGTTGCTTTTAATGACTTGCCAGGTTAAGAGATAAAAGGAGAGAAAATCTAAATAATATGGGTTGAAGCACCCTAAAGTTGCATGCTTGGTAATTTTAATAAGCAACCTTATGGGAAATGTGTTAAACCATTGTGTTGGGACAGCCAGCTTGTAAATCGCTGTTCCAGTCACGTGAGAATATGCACAGAGCTTTGGGAGCATTGTAATGAAGCAGCCTTGAACAGATGTCGGTTCACCAGGCCAAACCCAAAGGGACCCCAGTAGCACTCTTTACCATTTAAAACTAGCAGCTTTATGCAAATGTAGATAATCACTCAAACAAAATTAAGTGCTCCATCACATATCATTTTTTTCCTAGATATGGACTGAGGCTTTATGCATACTAGCACTTCATAGCACTGCTCAGTCTGACTGAGTAGTCAGCTTCCTGTCAGTTCCACTCTAATGTGTTGCAAAGCAACAGCTGAATTTAAAAAAAAAATAAGGCTTTTTTCACTGCAGGTAAGTGGCCAAACACTGAAACTGTGATCAAATCTGATTTTGTTCCCCTGCTATTTACACTGTCTCTATACATGACCTATATCTCTTATAGCTCTAGAGCACTAGTACATCCACGGAAGTTTCCAATACTGAAAGTCAAGTGAAGCATATATATGTATAAATCCCCTCAGCACTACAGATGCAATCAAAATTATTATAAAATCCAATTGCAAGTTAGGTTTATTAATGCAATTTACCAACTTTCATTAATTTGCAACAAACCAATAAATCAAGAACCATTTAAGGAGCTTTATACAATTACCAGGGCGGCATGGTGGTGCAACGGGTAGTGTTGTAGTCACACAGCCCCTGGCATTGTGGATTCGAGCCCCGTTCTGGGTGACTGTATGTGAGGAGTTTGGTGTTCTCCTCCAGGTGCTTCGGTTTCCTCCTACGGTCCAAAAATAGACAATGGTAGGTTGACTGGCTACTCAATAATGTGTCCATAGGTATGTGCGTGTGTGTGTGTGTGAAGGACTGGCATCCCTTCCAGGGTGTGGAACACCCCTGAATTCGATAAGCGGTTACAAAAAATTAATTAATTAATTAATTAATTAACACATCTAATAAAGGTAACAAGTGTTTTTTCCAAATTCAACACAAAATGCAATTTTAATGACTACTGCAGTCTCTGAATTATTCAACCACCTGAACAGAATCCCGCATAAGAGCACACATCTGCAAATCAAGTATTATCTCAAGGACTCAATGGCTTCATTACATGCATCTCATTACGAGATAAAACATATCAATAACCAGGAAATATAGTTAGATCACGTTGTCCAAAAAGTTATGAGAAGAAATAAATATATTAGTGATACACAACATATCAGTTGCCAATATATTTGCTGATATGTGGATTTTTTTTTTAGTAATTGTTATTGGTCCAATATCGGAATTTTAGCTGATATTACAACCGATAACTTGGCGCCTTTTTTGTGCTTGCGGATATGCACTGATGTCTGTAAATACACAACTATCGTTGCCATGTGGAGGTTTTTCACAGTTTCTGGGATTTCTCCATGGCTAAAATTGTTTAATATATCAGTGAAGCTCATTACATACACACACAGCGGTGTGAACTCTCACATACAGCAGGTTAAATAACAAGGATACTATCAACCATCACAGTGCAGGAGCCTTCATATATAAAACACATGAAAGTATATGGAGTGAGATCACTGTCTTTAATGCAAGAGCGCAAAAACATTAAATCGAGCAAGCCAGACTCAATGAGCACACAAAATCAAGAAAACAGCGACATTTAATCCAATGTGAACCTGCTTTCATTTCAAAAAGGTAAAATTATCGTTTATTTACATTCGTTTTGGCTAATAATAGGTTATCATATCGGCCCGAAAAATTCAAATAAGTGCCTCCCTAAAATATAGATACTAAATATAGTACTGAATGTTCCTAGAGAAACCTACCACATAGTTCACAAGTTCAAAGTTTAAAGGAACACAGGCACTACTGAGGAGGTGTATGACCAAAAAAAAAATGTCCAAAAGACTACACATAACTTGCAGCAAGATTCACTGGCAGCAGACACTGATATTTCAGTTTGCATGGTTAGGTGTATATTAAACACGAAGGTCTCCACGCCCAAATTCAAGTCCTACACCTCTACTGACCCAAAAGCACAAGAAAATGTCAGCTCCAATATACTCAAAACCATATAAATAAGACACAAGTTGTGGATTTGGTTCTGAGGAGTAATGAAATAAAACAGGAACATTTCAGGCCTATGTAGCAGCTGTAGGTCTGGAGGAGGATGACGACTGGAAAGAACACGCTGTCTATAGTGAAGTATGGCAGAGGCTTTGTGATGATTTGGGCTGGAAACCTGCAGTGTGGAGGGCAAAATGGATTCAATCAAGCATCAGCAGGACATTTCAGCAAAAGGGTGCTCTAGATAGACACGTGTTAAAGATACTAGTAATAAGCAGCAGACAGAGCTCAGTAGTCATTAAAGTGCCATTTGACTTTAAATTTGGAGAAATAACCTTTTGTTAAAGTATTTAAAATTGTTATTTTTGATTGATTTAATTGTTTAAAGTAAACTTCTTCAAATTGTATAATTTGCAGTGGGGGTCACAAATTTTTAAGTTGTAGGTTTTTAAAAAAAAAATTTCTTTTTAAATGTGTAAAGCCTTATAGTGTTTTAATGACAATATATTTGTATTATTTCAGAATGCAGCTGTACTCCTATTTGCTTTGCATCTTACATGCTGTTGTGTTTAGGTTTTCTAGACCACAGTGGGTGGAGAGGGAGAGAAAAGTGCTTGACAGTTATACGAACACGTGGAGAAAAAGCAGAAACAGAAAATGACAGAGCTGAAAGCCTGCTGATGAGTGCAGCAGGAAAGTGTTAGACAGCAATAAGTGTGGACAGCTTGTTTCTCCATGTTTTCTGTCCAGACAAGCCTGGCCCTCTGGCCCTGGAGGATGTCCTCACCTCATAGTGGACAAATGCCTGTCAGCAGCCAACAGCTACAGGAGATATATATATACACACACACTTGGAATTTAGACTGGTCACTTTCAGAGACAGCTCCACTTTCCCGAACCCCAACCCAAGGGTTCAATAACCTCAAGGGTCAACTTATGCGCTCTGTAAAACTGCTTAATCAAAAGCTTTGCTAACCATGGAAATAAACCTTAATTCCTATTGGTTTAAAAACAGTTTCAAGTTGCATATGGGATATGACTGTGTAAAAGTTATTCCAGTTGGACAATCAAAATGTAATTATAATGATATGTTCAAAATTTTAATCATGAATCATGAAGCAGCTATCTGTGGTGTGTATTATATGTTAAGAATTATGTAAACCATGGTTTTGTCTGAATGATATTACTTTGGGTTAACATATAATCTTTTATGCTGCATCTTAATTAGTCTCTCAAATGTAATCAACTCACTCTAGGCTATCCTGAAACAATATGCTCATGTGAGAAACGTGTAATAAGATTGCATTAGGAGCTTGTTTCATAATAATTGCAAGAGCATGATTCAGAAATCTTGGATACTCATTCAACAGAAAGAGATTTCAGGAGTCTTTCGCCTAAAGTCTTTGTCTTGTCAAATGTCGTAAATTCATCAGACCCCGGTCTGCAGCCCAAGACAGACAAACATACCCATGGCTCTCACAAGGAAGCAGACCCTGCGAAGGAGAATCCCCGCATGCACCCTCAGAATGCCACCTGTTCCGGTGGAGTGGTCGCCATGTCCAAGGCTGTCTCTGACCAAAAGCCCTGTGGAAGAAGAGGATTGGCCACTGCTGCAATGTTAAAAGGCCTGCGTCTGCGAGGAGCTCCAGAAAACCCTGAAGTCATGCGCATGGTCTCAATGCTGCTCCAGGAACATGTAAGGTCACGTGGCTCATTTAATTTCATTTCATAACTCTGGGGTAGTGTTGTATATTGCTGGGATAAGGTATAGCCCTTTTAGAATTTAGGGTAGTTATCATAGAAGAATTCCCTAATGTATTAATCTCACTCCTCCCACATGTATTGCTGTAGTCCTTTTCATTAATATAGTAATGTAATCAATATTCATTATTTGATATTACCTTTAATAAATCAGTTGTGTGATAAAACCAGTCTCTGGTTAGCTGTTTGTGTGCACCTTTCTTGTACAGAATTATTGCTTTCAGACTCAATTTCAGAGCCAAGAACCTTCAGCAGATCAATGAGCATAATAATCCATTAATAATAATTCATTGTAGCTAATTCCACTATATTATATGTAATGTCACTCTATATGATGACCTCCTTGTCCAAGCTGAAACTGAACAGGTAAAGACACCACATATTATTTAATGGCTCCCAAATGTGAGGCTTAACAAAATGAACTAAATAATGAATTATTTATTAAATAACAATTAATTGTCACTGCATACATTTACACTGACATTTATTAAGATTGGTTGTTTATTATTGGTATTTGACATTTGTCGTTTAAATGTTATATATATTTTTTTTTTTTACTCAAGTGTGCCTCATTCATGTAACGCGAGCAGAACAAATTCGTATGTAAATAGTTCGTAAATTACTTTTTTCATAAATATCCAGATTCATCAAAATGTTTGTAGGTATGAACGAAATTTACACCTGCTCCTGAAGACGCATAAAGTGTGGGTAATGGCCGAAAGACACAAAAAGTATCATCTGACATGACTGAACTTTAATAAAAGTTAATAGCATAATGAATTTTAATGAACCCAAATAAAACTGCATTGCCACAAGGAAAGATGTTAAACCAATACATTAACACACAGAATATCACTACTGCAATAACGTTGTTATATTTTTTATTTAGCACAATCTCTTACTGCTCAGATAATAGCTTCTTAAATCTCATTTCCTCTGGCGCCTAAAACTGTTGTACAGTACGATGCAACTCAGCCTTTAGACAGAATAATCTGTCTATACTTTACCATAAGTGAGCAAAAAAAGCTGCTAAATAGCGGCTAAAGCTAGCAGACGCTAACACTGGCCCTCGTTCATTAGTAACCCTCAAAAACCTGATTAACACGTTCGTCAACACAACCTATTAAAACCTAACATAGCAACGCTTTAAGAAAATGCAAAATATGTTTTACTTACTAGTCCAACAAGAAAGACTCTGTCTTGTATCCTAATTGGTTCCGTTTTGAACCGAAACGGGGCACTTTTATTCCGTAGTTCTGAGGTGAAACTGTAGAGACAAAAGTTCCACAGCTCTTCCTCAGCCGGAGGGAGGGGCAGATTCTCCAGGGCTCCAAAACAGACAACTCATTCTGATTGGTCGTCACGTTTCCCAGCCAATGGGCAGCCGGAATTCGCTATCTATTATGTATTGCTGTAGCCAATGGAGTCACAGTCCCTCCTACAGGGGGTTGTATTGTGGTGGCTTCGAGAGCAACAGGTTAATGCTGGGACGCTGGGAATTTACTGTTCTGCTTTCAGATAGAATTAATGCTACTGTGTCATGGAGAAACTACATTTCACTCTCCCTCAATCTGGGATGACAATAAAACTGACTGAATTTTAGTATCAAAATTATTGTTTATACATAATTACATTAAATCTAAGATTAACAATAACATTAACAAGCTATTCTTAGACTGTATGACAAATCAGAGTCCTAAATAAGTAGTATATTAAACATAGGACATGACAGTAATACACAGCTAATGTGTCTTAAATTCATTTCAACATGACATTTTACTAGATATAAAATATATAAATTATGGTAATGATATGAGGATGAGAATATCTTTGTCAGGAATCACAGAGGGAGGACTGACAGAGGCGGACACACTTGCTAAAACACAGTATTTATTGAAACAGGTGACAAAACAGAGATAGACTTGAACAATAAGACAGAATACCTCAACAAAAGGAGACCTAGACAGAGACTTGAACAGAGAGATCGTACGGGAAGAGTTAAACAAGGACCTGGAGAAGGAGAGCAAAACATAGAACTGAACAGATACAAAGAGAGCTAGACTGAGAACTGAACAGATACAAAGAGAGCTAGACTGAGAACTGAACAGATACAAAGAGAGCTAGACTGAGAACTGAACAGATACAAAGAGAGCTAGACTGAGAACTGAACAGATACAAAGAGAGCTAGACTGAGAACTGAACAGATACAAAGAGAGCTAGACTGAGAACAGAACAGATACAAAGAGAGCTAGACTGAGAACAGAACAGATACAAAGAGAGCTAGACTGAGAACTGAACAGATACAAAGAGAGCTAGACTGAGAACTGAACAGATACAAAGAGAGCTAGACTGAGAACTGAACAGATACAAAGAGAGCTAGACTGAGAACTGAACAGATACAAAGAGAGCTAGACTGAGAACTGAACAGATACAAAGAGAGCTAGACTGAGAACAGAACAGATACAAAGAGAGCTAAACTGAATAAATATACAAACAAAATTGAGACAAGGGAAGCGATAGAAACAAGGCAAGGGAACGAGCGACAGACAAGACAGACAGACTGGAGAGTACGAACAAAGGTGGAAATGTGGAGACAAACAGACTGGGTAACAACATGACTAAGGAAAACAAACAGAGGAAACTACATGACCTAGGAGTTGAAACGAAATGACAACATGAAACAACGAAGACAGACAGACCAGACTTAGCGACATCACAGAGCGACAAAGGAAGCAAAACAATACAACTAGACTTTGGAAAAAAAAATAACAAGACTGGGAATTGGAACGAATGACCGACAAGAGGAAGTGAGACAAGGGGACTTCAATACATAACACAGACAAGACACACCTGAAACAGATAACGAGGAGGACGGACAAGGAGGCGGAACAAAGGCGGAGACATGGACAATAACAAACAGAGCCATGTGCTGAGAGAGCACATGGCAGGGAAAACAGACAAGACAAGGGCGTGACAGTCTTTTAGACTGATAAGATGCTTTAAGTCCAGATATTATTGTAACTAATGAAATTTTTTAAAACAGTACAGCAATTATACAGTAATAAAATATTAGCAAATTACATGGGTCCCACATTTGTGCTCACCCAGTTTTGCCCAGGACCACCCAAAGTTTAATTTCTTCCTATGCCACCAATAAACACTTTGTGCTTATATATTTAAATTAGTAAAGAACTTTAAGACTGAGTGAAGCTCGAGGTTCTTCACACTCACACATCTTAAACAAATTTGGTTCTCTATGGAACTAAACATGGTTCTTCTATGGCATCAAAACCTTTTGGAGCTCCTTTATTTTTAAGAGTGTTATTGGGTTTTATGAGACAGCATTAGATTGCATTATGTGCTTACAGTGTTTTTAAACATTATCATTTATCAAAACAAAATACCATGCCAGGGCAGCATGGTGGCGCAGCAGGTTGTGTCGCAGTCACACAGCTCCAGGAACCTGAAGGTTGTGGGCTTGAGTCCTGCTCCTGGTGACTGTCTCCCTGTGTCCGCATGGGTTTCCTTCGGGTGCTCTGGTTTCCTCCCACAGTCCAAAAACACATGTTGGTAGGTGGATTGGCGATTCAAAAATGTCCGTAAGTGTGTGAGTGAATGTGTGTGTGTGTTGCCCTGTGATGGACTGCCGCCCCCTTCAGGGTGTATTCCCGTCTTGCGCCCAGTGATTCCAGGTAGGCTCTGGACGCACCACAACCCTGAACTGGTTAAGCGGTTATAGATAATGAATGAATATGTCTATACACAGTTAAGAAGCAGCTGATATACACAAGACTTTAAGGTGGCTCCTATAACCCAAAGATCTTCTGTGAAATTAAAGTAAGAGGAGCAGTTGGTGAAGTGTGGTATCTGTCCTTCAGTGACTACATCAGCCTTAACTCAGTAACTGCGTTCCATGACAAATATCCGCCACCCCCCGCCCCCAGACACTCAGGATCAGCAGTGCAGGCACAGCAGGACCTTAAAAACCAACCTCAGTGTTATTTAATACAAATACCACTTACATAACCGCCCACCTAGCCTCTGTACAATAACAACACTCTCAGGTCCATTTAGCCTAACTCATGTCCATTAATGCCCCCCCCCCCCCCCCCCCCCCTGTGGGTTTTAACATGATTAGAATTTTTTGGTTTTGAAAAAAATACACGCACACGCATATTTACTTGCTTCCCAGACACAAGCAAGTAGATGTTTTGATTATTTTAAGATTCATATATGACAAAGCAAAATATCCAGTTTAACTTCCTAGGGTGCCACAGCCACTCCAAAGCAGAGTCATTACTGTGCTCTGATTAACTAAATGAAGAGAGCAATTAGTGAAGCTGAAGCAGGAGTAGGTCTGTCTGCAGAACACTCTCTCTCTCTCTCTCTGATTACATTAGGATTACAGCAATCATATTATGGAATTCAGTAATAAAAGTTTTTAATCCCAGCAGGTTGGCTGCTCAAACACACCTAATTACAGCTGTAGTGTCTCTGTCAGTTAGGGACAAACTCTAGTTGTAATAATAAAAAAAAAAAATGAAGAGCAACTCTGAGGAACAGTTCATCCACAGTTTAGTGAAGAATTCAAGGTAACCATAAAAATAAGCATTAAATATTATAAAATTAATTAATAAATATTAAAAATACATACATTTTATACTAGTGTTCATGAACCAATTAATAAAAAGGGAATACATGTGAGAGAGTAAATAAAATTCATTTACATTTATCTATGAAGTAATTGTTCGTCAGCTAGCTACTTGTTAAAAAGGCATTTAGACAGAAGGGGAGGCAGACAAACCTGTAAATGAATAAATAGAAGGATATCTACAAGCCAAACCGACAGAGAGGCTGAGTAATGAGCAGCTAATCCACAACTAAAAGACCAGGGTAACCTCGGGGTCAGATAAACTGTTTGCTAGCTAGCTACCCATGAACCAATGGATAAATATAGACCCATACAACTACACAGTAAATACACCAGTGTTAATTTAACACTAATAGTGTTGATTTAACACTGATGAAATTACTGTGTAGTAGAATATTAGCTAGCTACAGGGGTTAGACCATGAAACTGAAACACCTGTCATTTTAGTGTGGGAGGTTTCATGGCTAAATTGGAGCAGCCGGGTGGCCAATCTTCATTAATTGCACATTGCACCAGCAAGACCATGTGCATCCAATGGTTCAAACATTGTATCCTGAAGGCGGTGCTGTGTATCAGGACGACAATACACCAATACACACAGCAAGACTGGTGAAAGATTGGTTTGATGAACATGAAAGTGAAGTTGAACATCTCCCATGGCCTGCACAGTCACCAGATCTAAATATTATTGAGCCACTTTGGGGTGTTTTGGAGGAGCGAGTCAGGAAACGTTTTCCTCCACCAGCATCACGTAGAGACCTGGCCACTATCCTGCAAGAAGAATGGCTTAAAATCCCTCTGACCACTGTGCAGGACTTGTATATGTCATTCCCAAGACTGATGCTGTATTGGCCACAAAAGGAGGCCCTACACCATACTAATAAATTATTTGTTTCAGTTTCATTGTCCAACCCCTGTTTATAGGAGGGCAGAAAAAGCAAGACAGACAGACAGTTGAAGGCACTGCTGAACAGTTCATGTTCTGAATTTTCTCTCTTTTTTGTTGTTATCAGTTTCTTTCAGGCTCAGCAAAACAGATCAGTGAAAACAGTAGACAAAAGCAAGCCTAAAACATGGCCAAGCATCAACACAACAGAAACATTAACAAAACATACAGAGAGAAGACACCTCCACTGAAGTACCCTCCACTAGGCCCTGTGGACCTTACAAAAGATTAACCTCTGAAACTAGCAGTATTTAAAGGAACTGTATAGGCAAATGCATTGTGCTGTAGTGCAGGGACTGGACCATTCTGATATAATTACAAGAGGACACACACGTTGTTTAGGGTGACCAGACGTCCTCTTTTACCCGGACATGTCCTGTTTTTTAGACTTAAAAAAATGTCCAGGCGGAATTTCACAAACCTCTGGGTTTTGTTTTTCTAGAGCTTACATAGAATTTCGAGAAGCTTTCGTTCACAAACTAGTCCCGCCCTCCCCTACTCCGATTGGTTCGCTTGAGTGAGAAAGGGGCGTGGTGAAGTAGCCTAAAATCTTCGGATTGCACGGTCTGACTGTAGAGCTACCGTTATTGGTCGATAACCTTCTCTGTAAACATTTAATTGGTCAGTCTGCACATCAGTAGTCCTTGTTTACGTCAGGCAAAGCTCACCCTCAGCTCGAGCAGAGCTATGCTGAAACGTAAATGTAAGTTCTCGGATGAATTAAAAAAGAAATTCCCATGTTTTGTGTAGCAAATGCAACATACAGCATACAACGGCAGAGAGGGGTGAGACACCCCCCCACCGAGACGCGTCCTCTTTTTCACCATCTCAGATCTGGTCACCCTAACATTGTTATATGTTTGTTTTCATGTATTTTGAGCCAATTACGATGTTCATTCAAGGCCTACTTTTAGCTTAACCATATTTAATTCCAAGTAATTTCTGCTCATTTCATCTGCTCAATTCTGTGTAAAAACATGCAGCATTTTCAGATTACTTTACATTTACAGATTCCTTTCTCCCAACTCACCTAATGCAAGTAATCAGTAAATGTAAAAGTCCTTTCAGACTTGCAGTGATTGGGTTAAAACAGGGACAGCACTAAAATATGCAGGGCAGGGTGTCTCCAGGACCAGGGTTGTGAAACATTGCATTGTGTGAAAATGTGTAGTTCATTTGATCCCAAGAAATTGAATGTCATGAGAACTGATATTTAATCAAGCAACAAGGGGCAAAAATGCTCAGTGATGAGTAGAGTTTCCCTCATCAAACTCTACTCCTCCTACTTTGTGCCATCATGCCTGTATTATAGTCAGAAATGGTGCTGAGCTGAGGGGCACTCTCACCTGTCCCTCAGTTTTGATGGATGCCTCAGGGAAACATATCTGATCTATGCACTTCTCCACTGAGCTCTCCATCCACCTTCACACTAATCACATCAGACACCGCGATGGGGAAACCAATTACAGCTAATAAACTGACTAGAAATAGAAAATGGCTGTGAGCAGGTTTTCTCTCTCTCTCTCTCTCTCTCTCTCTCTCTCTCTCTCTCTCTCTCCCTCAATGCCCTGGAGCACTTGCTGTATATAGCACTATTCCTGATTTTAATCAGCCTAATTCCCAGACAATGTGTGTATTTGAGCCTTGCCCCAGGCATCAAACCACCAGCCCTCTCCTACTATTCCCATAAAACCAATAAACAGCACTGGACAATGTGTACAACCTGCTGTCTATGTGAAAGCTGAAATAGCCTCAGTAAAATATTATACCAGTTTTTATTTATATACCAGTTGGTCATAACATTAAAGCCACATCCTCATTTCTACACTTTCTCATTCATTTTATCAGCTCCACTGACCATAAAGAGCAACTACAGGGGTTGGACCATGAAACTGAAACACCTGTCATTTTAGTGTGGGAGGTGTCATGGCTAAATTGGACCAGCCCGGTGGCTAATCTTCATTAATTGCACATTGCACCAGTAAGAGCAGAGTGTGAAGGTTCAATTAGCAGAGGGTAAGAGCACAGTTTTGCTCAAAATATTGAAATGCACACAACATTATGGGTGACATACCAGAGTTCAAAAGAGGACAAATTGTCGGTGCACGTTTTGCGGGCGCATCTGTGACCAAGACAGCAAGTCTTTGTGATGTATCAAGAGCCACGGTATCCAGGGTAATGTCAGCATACCACCAAGAAGAACGAAACACATCCAACAGGATTAACTGTGGACGCAAGAGGAAGCTGTCTGAAAGTGATGTTTGGGTGCTAACACAGATTGTATACAAAACATAAAACCACGGCTGCCCAAATCACGGCAGAATTAAATGTGCACCTCAACTCTCCTGTTTCCACCAGAACTGTCCGTCGGGAGCTCCACAGGGTCGATATACATGGCCGGGCTGCTATAGCCAAACCTTTGGTCACTCATGCCAATGCCAAACGTCAGTTTCAATGGTGTAAGGAGCGCAAATCTTGGGCTGTGTTTACTGTTTTCCCCACATTCGGGAGAGTTACAGTGTGGAGAAGCCCCAAAGAAGCGTACCACCCAGACTGTTGCATGCCCAGAGTGAAGCATGGGGGTGGATCAGTGATGGATTGGGCTGCCATATCATGGCATTCCCTTGGCCCAATACTTGTGCTAGATGGGCTCGTCACTGCCAAGGACTACCGAACCATTCTGGAAGACCATGTGCATCCAATTGTTCAAACATTGTATCCTGAAGGCGGTGTATCAGGATGAAAATGCACCAATACACACAGCAAGACTGGTGAAAGATTGGTTTAATGAACATGAAAGTGAAGTTGAACATCTCCCATGGCCTGCACAGTCACCAGATCTAAATATTATTGAGCCACTTTGGGGTGTTTTGGAGGAGCGAGTCAGGAAGCGTTTTCCTCCACCAGCATCACGTAGTGACCTGGCCACTATCCTGCAAGAAGAATGGCTTAAAATCCATCTGACCACTGTGCAGGATATGTCATTCCCAAGATGAATTGACGCTGTATTGGCTGCAAAAGGAGGCCCTACACCATACTAATAAATTATTGTGGTCTACAACCAGGTGTTTCAGTTTCATTGTCCAACCCCTGTAGTTCTGCTATTATAGACTTCAATGCAAGTATTATATGAGCACTCCTGCGGTATAAATATGGTGGTGTGTTAGTGTGTGTTGTGCAGCTAAGTTTATATAATTTCATAGGTGTTAAAAAAGGGGAAATTTAAAAAAAAGTTTCTAGATGAAAGTATAAGGATTTTAGGAGAAAATGTTTAGCTAAGGCCTGTTCAGAAAGACACATGAGAGAGATTTGAAATTTCAGCCAGTGTACTCCTATAGGAAAACAATCCTGTTTTGGAAGTTTGTTTTCTGAAATCCATAAGTTGGATCACTCCAAAAAACACAAGCAACTTAATTGGCTATAGGTCCAAAGATACTGTGAAATTCTGTTTCTCTACCTTGAAAACCATAGGAGGAGTAGCAGTCCAAACACGTGAAGAGAATAATAATAAGATTTCAAACAACTGTAATTGGCTCCTTCAAGTCAACGTAATAAAGGTGGTTGCAATGTTATGGCCAATTGTCACTTCTACTAAAACAGATTAAAACTCCGTGCATATGTCTGTGGTTCTTCAGGTAGTGAACAGCATCTGTCCAAACACATGCTTTTTTAAGATATGGGAACTCATCCACTATTTCTTTTTTAACTACCAACAAATGTCAGTGGAGCTCAATAAGGATGGACTCAAGATAGAACATTTTTAAATATGGTGCTAATTAAAATACAGATGCTGTAAAACACTACTTATAAATTTTACATGTTCTTCATTACAACACCCCTCTTCCATACACCTCCAGTGTCTCTCCACCTTGCACTGGCTCCCTTTCTTTCCTCAGTCTACCCCATTGAACAGATCATTACGCTTTGTACCTGTGTTCAGTCCAATTAACCTTCTCACCTTTCGCGGAGGCAAAAACAGACAGGTTTGCCTTTCATTCCCGTTAGCTTCAAGCTTTACAGCCCTCTGAACTGAAAGCAGACCACAGGCAAGACCCCACCTGCTGTCAGAGACTTCATTTAGAAAAACAAAGCAATAAACCCTGGCTTAACCAACCTAAAGGTCACCCAGGATCACTGGGCATGAGAGGCTCTTTATAAAAAGCACAGAGAGCACCAGATAAGGCTCTTAATGAGACTAATAAAGCCTCAAATGTATTGCTAACACATAATGCACCAGGTTTAGTCACTTCATATTCTAATCTCCAGTACCAGTATCTCGACCTTGGGGTGGGAATAATTCTTACCTGCATAATTATAATCACTGGAACAATAACTATTATTATCATCATATGTATGCCTTCATTAAACATGCACCCTAATTTGAGCAATACTTAGGAACTCATCAGATCAGAAAGTTTGCTCCATTACATTCTTTACTGAATCTTAACTACTGACGTTTGTCTCTCATGGTTATGTATATATTGGACTGACTTACAAATCAAATATAAAGAATGCTGAATTTTCTAAATAAATGAGGCTTCAGAAAATCTAATGGATTTCCTAAAAAGTAAGTTATTTCATTTTCATATACCTTGCTTCTCTGGGATTAGCTATGCACAGAAGCCCATGCTTAGATATTTTTAGATGGACAGAACATTAAGATTAAGATTAACATTAACACTCAAACTTGAAATACACACACAACTATACTACAAAATAATTTTGTCTTGCATCACAAAAGAAAGAGACGTCTGTTTATGATCAGAAATCTGAGCTCATTGAGCTTTAAAAACCCCTCCAGTGAAAATCAAGTTTAACCTTGTTAACATTTCCATGTGGGTTTTTTTATACTAGAAGATGTATCGTAAGTGAAACAAGCAGTCACTGTCTCAAAAGGGGTAAGATCAGCCAGACTGTGTTTCTTACATCATAAACCTAATGAACCAATCCTGTCAACTTATAGAGCATGCGTATTCAAAGAAGAGGTAATCAGGTTGCTTTTAAAGCCAGTCTGCTCCCAACTTCAGGGTTATTGTAAATGACCAGAATATCCAGTAGTGTGGGACTCCATAATCCAATTTTCACTTCTCCAATGCTCTCTCAGTGCAGTAGGGGCCACTCTGATTGTAATTGGAAATATAAAATATATTCAAATATGTCTCAGTATCCTGTAGTCTGGCATTGACACCAATTCTCTGCGGTGAAACATTATTGACATCACCCCTGAAGAACCATCAACCACTGAGAACCTAGCGAGGGTTATGGTTTAGCTGTCTTCTGCCATGTTTATTTACATCTGGCTTATGAGAAACTTCCACAAGATTTTGAGGACTGATGCCATCTGTCAGTCGAGGAGAATCTGAAAGTGTGTGGTGTTTTATTCAGGGAAGAGCGCGTAGTTCATGGCAGATCGTGTAGTGTAGTCTAATGAGCCTGAATTTGTAGTGAGTATACACACACACACCCTGAAGAAGTAACCTACAATTTGTGTCTGTACCACACTGGATTGGGAAGATGCACATGTTGATTATGGATGTTTGTGAAGTGTCCGGAAAATTACAGAATATTTAAAGGGATTAGCCAAAACAATATGAAACAACACTCCTGACATGTTTGATGCAAACAGCTAATGAGGACATTTTATGTGAAGAAAAGATGCGGCAGGCCCATAATCAATGTGCTCAATCCCAAGTGAAAAACATTCAGCCTGCTCTCTGTTGAAAACCTTGCGGACCTTAAAGTTAAAATAAACTTGAGAACCCTTGCTTTGAGCCCCTGAGCTTACAACAATTAAACTCAAGAGGACAGGAAAGTAAGTTTGTTTGGGAATTTTGAGGAAATGCCTTAGAGGATCCACAGAGGACAGGCCCAAAGTAGTTAGGTCTGAGACAAGAACAAGTTGGAGAAAGAAGGGATACCCAAGAGACACACCCAAAGTTTTTACCAAATTACTGGCTCAGTCTTTTTGCAGCACTCAAGAAAGAGAACTTATGACTGGGCAATGAGTGACTCCATGGAAGTGCTTAAAAAGAGCAAGGCCAGGGGGTGTGGACTCCACCTCCTTCCAGTGCCATGGTGACACTGGCCACCTTACACCTTAATTTAGTGATAAGGAAAGACAATGTAAATGTTACACAATAGATTTACGTTTGAAATATGCCACTTCAAAATGGGAGTTTATGTCTGATGTATAAACAAGGCTTTGTTCATGCTGCAAGGCAACATGGGGTTCACTATTTAGATGAACCAAGACAGAAAATATGATAACATTAAACATGTTTCCTGTTACTTGATCATCACAAGCAGAAGACTCGCTTAAAACAGATACCTGTCAGAGAGGTGAGGGGTAAGGTTTGATAAATAGGTGCGAGGTACAAATTTAATATAAACTAATAACTAAATCAGAAACAACACATAATCTGAAAATAAACATAAGCAAAAACCAATAATAAGCCAACCATAGATAGCTGTGTAAAGTCATGAACACAACATAATGCAGACAAAAATAAAGACTGAAACCAAAGTGGTGTATATACACTGGAGCACAGACAAGGAACACCTGGGAAATGACAAAGCAGGGTAAAGGCGGAGATAAGGGAGGAGACAAGAGCAAAAACACAACAAAGCCATGTGTTTAAGGACCACATGACAGCCAAAAAGGAATCTCAGAAAAGACACAAAATAGAGCAAGAAAACACTAATCAGGGCAAAAGCACAACACTACCCTGAGTGCCCTACAAAAAAATCAAAGTAGAGCACACAACCACTCCTTAAAAACACTTCCAGGATGGGAAATGAAATATCACTTGACATATCATTTGGTGTAAGACCAGTATCACTGGGTACAGGCCAAGCCAGTACCCTCTATCCCAATGCTCAGTGCCAGCTTTTATTGACTCAGCAGATTCATCAGATTGATTTGTATGCAGTTCTCTAACACTACACACACTCAAAAAAATATATCTGAGTCTCTGACTCAGAATGTTTTCGCTGACACAAAGCTTTTGCATGTTTACACGCAGTAATCCTGCTGTATTCGTATTAAACAACAAAACATTAAGACATTGATGAACTTCTCTGACTCATTATTTTTAATGAAGGCAGAAAACTCAGGGGGGCGCCAGCAGCTCTTGACTCTAAATGCTGCCACGCTAATTAAATGTGCAAACTCCAGGGGTATGTCAGGAGATTCACATAGGTGGCCTTTGGGGATGATGAACTTGGAGTGTCTATAAAAAATAAATAAATAATTAAAAATAGGCAGAGAGAGAGAGAGAGAGAGAGAGAGAGAGAGAGAGAGAGAGAGAGAGAGAGAGAGAGAGAGAGATTGTCCAAGATTAGAGTACAGAGTGCAGACTTGTCCTTTCTCTAATGACAGCCTAGTGCCATCTGTCCCAAAAGGCTTTACCACACGCTTTGTCCTTTTAATTCTGGGAAGCATAACCACAACATCTTTTCAATTATTCACGCTTTCTGTTCCTCTGTTCTTACCCCTTGACTTGCAATAAAAAGTGGTATCACTGAACCTGCCTGTGTGCTTTGCCATATTTTAATATGGATATTTTTGGTTTTAAATCCTTATTTGTGGAACTGAGCTCAATTATATTTTAAATAATCAATATATGTACACTTATGGCCACCATACAGCAACTTAAATCTATGTTTAGTGAACTCAGCTACGTTAAGGTGCCCCCCATTTTGGACATGGATGTCCAACTGTAATTACTTCAGGTAATTAACATAAAAAAGCAATAAATGAAATGTTGTGCGGGTGTTGTGCAGTCACAAGTGTGAGCTAGAAGGGTATAAACCTCCCCAGAGTTGGGCTATGGGGTAGTTTCAATGGCTGAATGCAGTTAAATACTCACAGCAATATCCTAACATATAGTTTAAAGGCTCACAAGGAGAATACAAACTTTTTGTCCATACACATTGGGCCATAGAGTGTATAATGCCATGCTGAGATAGAGTTAATGAAGTTTAGTTTCAATTATATTCTATTTTTGCTTGTCTACTGCAGTAGGTTTAATGAATTGCAAATTAGTGGATTTACTGAAGCATACTGATTGGCTTGTGGTGCATTGCAACACAAAATGACCCCCTGTACATGCTGTGATAGTCCATGGATAGTCCAACTCCAGATAGTAAAATTCTTCCCAGGATTTAGATAATTATAGAAGCCATGCTGTTGGAATTAAATTCTGGAGAGAATTATATTTTTTTATATTTACTACACAAAAGTGCACAAAAGTGCTAGTGACAATCAGCATTATGACTGGGGTGGTCATTTGATGACCAAAAGCTACTGATTAGGTGACCCAAGCTATTTTGTCACTAATGTAGTCTTATTATATACCTCTATCTGACCGATCAGAAATCAGAAAATGATACAGCCAGGTATCAGTATGCAAGGTAGGATATATTGCAAACAGTATGTGGCCCAAACCACATCTGATTATGAGAAGTGGATACCCACTGGACCTCCCACTCCCACATTTATTATACTGAATTCTGAAAGAAGACTGTGGTAGTGAGTGTGACTGTGTGTGTGTGTGTGTGTGTTTGTGTGTGCTGAATAAATAGTGCTGGAAGATTATTGCAGATAAATAAGAAATGCAGAAGGCTGAAATAAAGCATGCACAGCCCCAGGTAAATGTCATTCATATTTATCAGCTCTCTCATTATCTCTGCAGCAGAGCCAGTCTCTAAGCTTTGGAAACATACAGAAATGTTATTTATAATCCTATACTGTCATTTCAGTTTACTTCCAAACCCACAGACAAGACATTATCTCAACACTAAAAAATGAGTTTAAAATAACACCTTCTGTCCTTATTTAAGTTATATCCAATATTTTTAGCATTAAATTACTCCAATTATGATGTTTGTGGTTTCATCAGCCAAAAATCATCATTCATTTCTAACCTTTTCTAGCATTTACCAATCTTCTTCATGCTTCACAATTTCAAAGGCTTATTGTCTTATTGAGACTTGATCAAATGTGTTTATGGCCTCAGTTCTGATTGGCTGCCCTCCTGTGTATCTTGTTTAAAAAGGATTCTATTCAAAACAAGTTGTTGTTGCAGATTATGTAGACTTTTAGACCTAGCATTGCCTTGTAAATAGAACACACATCTGGGAAGGAATAAAGCACATTTTACAGGATTGAGGCATTCATCACAGCATTGTATTTTCTGTATATTCCTCATGGCTGAAAGAAACAAACATCATCCTAATATCCCCAATGAAACAGAACCTATAACAGTATAACAATAATGTAGATTACGTAAATGTGATCCTCAGCGTTTACTGTCTGCTTTACCCACGCAGTCTTCTTCCGTGATTGGCCAATCTGTGTTTAAATATAAGACTTCCACATAGAAGGCAGCAGCTTTAGCCACTACTCCAAACACACACTACAAATATCGCCCGCACTCTTCTGTGCTGTTTCAAACTTCATATTCCAAAATTAGTTACAGGTGCATTGTCACACTCACGTCTCGTCAGGTCTGTTTTCTCCGCACATGGCTTTGTTTTGTTTATGTTCATGCCCCGCCTTTGTTCCGCCTCCTCGTCTCTTCCCTTGTTATGCGTTTCAGGTGTTTCTTGTTTGTTATTGTATTTAAGTCCCCTTCCCTCACTTCCTAGTGTCGTTCATTGTTACTTGTTTCGTTCGTGTTGTACCTTGTTCATAGTTCTTTGATCTTCGTAGGGTTTGTAATGTTCTTCGTTTCTCCTGCTCGTTTCGTGTGCTTGTCCCTTGCTCGTTTCATGCCCCAGTCGAGTTGTGTTTGTTTCGTTTAGTTTGATTAAATAAAGTCTGTGTTCTCAGCGTTTGCGTCCGCCCTCATTCAGTCCGCACCCCTCATCCCATATCGACCCTTACATGCATTTATTTGTTGCTGTTACCACAAAATACCACATTATTACACACTTACCAGAGCTCATGAAAGAACTTCATTTATTTTGGAGTAAATTGTTTAGGTTCCATATCCAGACTGTAAACACTGGTGAAGTCAAAGTTCTATTATGAAACAGTATTTTCAAACCTCATTAATTTTCTTTAATTTAAGAAATGATTGGAAGTTTCTGATGTTTGTGATGTATGTCTTTTTAATATATATGCACCTTTGTCTCCCATTATCGACAGTTAACAATGTGAGTCCCAGTTTTGAAACTGTAAGAACAAAGAACAGAAACAAGACATGAACAGGTTTAAAACTAGGCAAAAGTTTACTGGAAAATCAGATTTAGAAACATCTTTAATGCTCTTTGTTGTACCACTATTGGACAAGATAAAACATATATTTTGATTGTATAAGTACAGCTTTACAGCAAATTACTATTTCAGTTACAATTTCTGCAATAAATACAGAACTAATAAAGATATAGAAATCATGACTTAGCTCCTAGGTCGTTAAAGTATCAAAATGACCAGAGAAGGAATCAAAAACTGCCTAACTACTTTAGTTAGTCATTATAAGTTATTATTGTGTCAAACATATGGCAAATTTTACCTGATGAGAAAAAGCCCATACAGCTGTAATTCTCACTTCTAAGGACTCTATGTGTACGGAGACATTCTGAAAATTAGCTTCATTGCTACTGAAAATGGGCCTTAATGGCTCGTTCCACACTTCAGGCTTTGCACAGGTTAAAGATAGCTTGGAATTTCTACTAAAAGCACAGCACTACTGGAACCCTCCCCCTCTTTCCCCGTTTCTTATTGTGAGCAGACAACCAACAGCGCAATCACAACGGTGTCAATCAGTCATGATTTAATCCAATCATTGTGGCCTGGATCAATCACCAGGACGTCAAATAGGAAGAACAGAAAAGGCCTGGCTTTCTCCACCACTCTAAGAAATGCCTGATTCTGAATTCTGAAACACGTGAAGCCGTTATGAGAAATTATTTTATGTCAGTCGTTCCAGGCCACTTTCTCATGCCAGAAGCTCTCTGCTGGACTAAAGTAGCCTCGCTGTGAGATTTTTTTTTCCTTCATATTCTCGCTCCAGCTGGTATCAGATTACTTCAGCTCCATTTCAACATTAGTGTGAATTTCTTTTTCTGAGAAAATTTCTGTATTTCTGTTCCTGTCCTCATATTCCATGTCCAAAAAACCTAAGCTTTAATAATATCATAAGAATAATATATATATATATATATATATATATATAAATATATATATATATATATATATATATATATATATATATATATATATATATATATATAAATATATATATATATATATATATATATATATATATATATATATATATATAATGCCCCACCGACTTTTCTTTCAAAGCTTCATAGGTAGAGAGGGGAAAAAGGATACTAAAATGTTGAAAAATCCAGTTCAACTTAATGAGGAATTTTACTGCATATATTTCACATGAGAGGTAAAAGTGTTCCTAGAAATAAGAAATAGGTCTGTCATTTTCAATGAGCTAATGCTAGGTAGTACCCAAATCATTGTCATTTACAACAACTGCCTTATTAGTAATAACTTGAAACATGGACCAACTTGGTTGTGTAGCATATGTAACTTGAAATTTAATATTAAAGTTAATAGTGCATTTCTCATTTTGTTAAATGGGACCTTCCAACATTAAATTAAATATTTCTAACCTGAAACCATGGTTATAACTACTGCATTTGTGGGAGGAGCGTGGACAAGTCAATTATATTAAGATAAACAGATCAAGTGTCACATTAATGATGCACCAATTTGGGAACTTTGGGCCAATATTTATATACAATATTTCTCAGTATCTGTCAGATGCCAATACATGGACATTTCTATTAAGTTACAAATGTGGTGAATTGTATAAAAGGCAGATATTTTAGTACTATTTGTTTCTAGTTTAGTAGTTTAAAATATTATTCAAGATTACTCATTTGTCTGGTGCCAATCGTTTCTGAATTAGTTGTCTTCTGAGATCAATGATTCCGATATCATAGAGTATCCCTACATCAGATATTGCAATAACATTCCTGAAATCTAAGCAGTGCCCTTATATCAATACTAAAAAAAACTATTCACTATTCGATTATTACAGCTACCAGCTGATAACAACAAGAAGAAAAAGCGTTATGAGCCTGTGCCCAGTATTCATAAATCAGGTTTCTCTCTCACTCTATTACAAACCAGCATTAGTGATTAAGGAAACAAGACATGGCTGAAACCATGAACAGCATCATTAGGTCCTTAAATAAAGACTGTTCTGGTACCAATACAGATAATGTCACAATGTCTATTGCTACAAATGATAACCATGGAACAGAAGGTGTGTAAGAAGTACTGGAAGTTGGAGACATGAAGATTTAAAACAGACACTTTCAGGCTCAGAATCCAGTGTGACAGCTGAAGAGAAAATGTCATTCAACACAAAGTGCAAAAATAAAATGCTCTTGTTTTTTCTGAACCATTTCATGTCCTTTGGCTCAGTGACACATTTCCACAAAGCCACAGTGACAAAATGTCAAATATCAGATTCAGAGCTCAGACACAAGAGCACACATGATAAGACAAAAGAGTTGTAAATATATGTCTGAAGTTGATGATTAAACTGCAACGATGGCAAAGTTTTTCTGTTTTTTTTTTTTCTACAAATCTTTAAACATGAAATCTTCACTACAATGTAAACAGTGACTAAGGTTTTGTAATGTTTAGTTAACTTTCCAAGTGAAAATAGGATACTCCACAAGGAACAACCTTAAACATAGTATTTGAAACCAACAAAACATGTGACTTGACCTGGGAAACCCACATATTTGCATATGACTATAATAATCAAACTGAGGTGAAAATTAAAAACTCATGATAAAACTGTTGAGGCCAGAGCTTGTAATTCTTCTAGATAGTGCTTTCAGAACAAGCAGAAACCCGTGTTACACCTCCTTCTAATCAATTATTATCAAATGAAATTAAATGCAATGATTTTTAGACAGAACACTTTTTTAAACTAATGTTTTAAACAGGAAGAGAGCCAAATTAACAAAGGGAGGGCAACATCTGAGCACATCCAGATTGTTCTAATCCCTTGCTGAGCCCTTGGGTCCACAGTCTAAGCCTCCAACAGTGACCACACACTGATATGAGCTTATTAAGGTCAGCTCTGTTCTTCTGGTCATATCCTCAGCTTGCTCATAAACGGAGATAACAGAAATACAACAAGGTAGCTTGGAGTAAATCAGTTTGTAAACACTAAGGAGTAATGTACAAGAACAAATGAGACAATAAAGCAGAGGACAGACCCATTAAGAATGAAATAACATGAAATACAGTAGATACACACAAGCATGTGTTTTGCTTCATATAAATAAATAAATAAAGCAAAACAGCCTCGGCACAATAAATACAGAGTTATTAATATTTCAGTTTGAGCTGAGATGGTGTGTGCGCACTCTCATAGGGAAAGCCTGTGCCAGTATGTGGTTTGTCCACATACAAACACTACCCCAACAAACAGCTGTCACATCTCAATGGCCCTGCTCGATCACCCGAGTTATCTGAACAGTTGATGCACACACACACATTTGAAAGTATATTTCTGCATTCACAGAATACTTTGAAAATCTTAATGTCAGGGAGTGTGATATGCTTGAAATACAACATCATGATTAGTAATATAGCAAAATAGTAAACTTTTTTTATCTTAAATTATTAGGCTGAATATTAAAGAAAACAAATCCTATGACTTCAATCTGACAAGTCAAACTGAGTCCTATGTTCAAAGATTAGATTTGAAACCACCTACAAATGAGGCTGGAATTAGACTAGAAAGGAGTCAGAGTTCATGCAGCTGTCTGCTGTTCAGTCTGCAGATAATATTTGCAATCCATCTCTGTCTATGAAGAACAGGATTTTATTTTAATGTGTTATTAAATACGTAATGTAGACATTCTTGAGTACTATACAGTATGAGTGCATCCGTAAGCATGATGATTAATATTTTCAGAATCAAATAAACTGGATATTATGCTATGAAAAACTAGTCCTAAAATTATGTTAACTGTGTGAAAAATAAACAAGATTTGAACATCTTTAAGAGTTAATTCGTAAACTTATAATGGAAATATACAGTGGCATCCAAAAAGCTACTTGTGAGTAAAGATCTTGGATTCTATGATACATGCATTTGTTCAGTGGTCAGTAATAATGCATGATGTACTCATGCATGTGTTTGTCATGTGACGTCATGTATAGTGATAATGGTAACATACTGCCCGACGCTAACTGTACACAGAAAGAACTACCTTCTGTTTTGGTTTAAAAAAAAAAAAAAAGATAAAATCTCTTACTTCCTAAAAGCTATCACAGTACCATTTGATAATGCTTCTGTTTATAAAGGAACTATTGCTAAGATAGTTTCACTTTTACTTTTGTTGTTAAATGTGTTAAATGTGAAAAATCATCTCATCTTTTTCTCTCAACAACTTGACAGAGTTGCAACTTTATAGGAAAACAAGAATGTCATAGATCAACACATTTCTGAACTAGTAAATGATTTATATATTGTAATGATACTGTAAAGATAGATCACAGTACACTCTGAGGAAGATGTAGTGTACTCTTTAGTCCGGCTGAGTTTTATCTATCCATGAAACAGCAAATTAGGAAATTAGAAAAAAGAAATTAAGAAAAATGTATATTGATAAGTATTATCAAGAGCTAAAAGAAGATATTACGAATCTGGCTTCCTCCCCTTGGACTTTTAACACTGACAAATTCAGACTATACAAGCAATTATGTTAAGACACCTGGAGATCTACACTATAAAATTCAAATACTGTTGTAACTCTATGGAAATCTTATACACACAGAAAAACATCTCAGTTAGAAGGTTAACTTTGTCTGACCTCTTGTTCAGGTGACTCAATCTAGCCAACTCTTAGTGACTTCCTGCTGAGACTTGCTCTCTCTCACTTTCTTTCTCTCTCTCTCTCTCTCTCTCTCTCTCTCTCTGCAGAAGGAGGTCAGTGAAGCTTATGAAACCTGAGTTTTTCCTTCAAACAGTCAAGAAAAAAAAAACACTTTACAAACAAAAAATGTGCAATATTCCGAAGTATCAAGAAGACTTCCTCTACTACAGTACTCTATATATTAATATGGGACATATTATAAACATGATATGTATTCCCTTTCCTACTTTCCCTCCTGACAAAGAACATGTAAATACCGATAATCCAAAGACAATTTGAAGGCTTATAAATAGTCCCTGTTTGTTCACTACAAACACAGCTACTCAATAGAAATGTTAGCATGTCCCTTCTGTGAATGCATCCTTATTAGTCGTAGACACATTTTTTTCCAGACCTCATGTATAATCATTCCTTCATTCCGTCTTCTCTACTGTAGATAAATGACGCCTTGTTGACGTCTCGGCCATTGATGGTTCAAAACAGATGGGGTACACAAACAGCACCTTATGGACATGGCCGTATCTCCCATATCTTCATCTGCGTCTGAGAGTGGAGGGTTCGATCAGCCGCGTGACTTCAGCCATCTTCATCCATCCTCGATCCTTCCTCACCATCATCATCCTCCCTCTACTCTAGCTCAGAGCATTTGGGCCAGGGCTCTAGAGGGGAACGTGGCCACTGTGGGCTCTAAATGAAGCTACACACCTCTCAAGGTTGACTAAAATGGGGGACTCTGGGTCACAAAAGGTCATCGTAATCCAGCAGTTTTGAGTGCTGCCGGCTCTTCCATAGACGGAACAGACGGAAGTCAAAATACATCTCGATCATTTCCTTCCCTGCAAAAACATTAGAAGGAAAAATAGAACTGCGCTTTTCATTCTCAGAATCATTTTTGCAGTCAATAGTTTTAACATTCTTCAATAATGGGAGGAATTTTTTTTTCACCGTGAAATATTAAGACATTTTCATAATACACAATGTATTACATGGAGCTAGTGGACACCTCAAATAATAATAAAAATAATTCAGTATTTTGCTGAAACAAAGAATATTTCCAGACAATTTGCAGCAGTAACTGCTTTTACTTTTTAGAGAGGCTAACACCTAGATGTTCAAACATTGCTGTGAGGATTTGATGGCATTCTGCCACAAAAACTAACAGAGGTCCTGCCCTGATGTAGGATGATAATTCTGGATCACAAACACCATTTTAGCTCATTCCAAATGAATGCTGCTCAGTCACTCCAGAGGACACAGCTCAGATGCCTCACAGTCCGTCAAGTATCAACAGCTCAAGATTAAACTAGATTAGGAACTCTGAAGTATCTAAAGCAGAAACTTTTGATGTCTAAGGACTTCCCTGTCCCAAAATTTGAAGAACACTAAACTTTCACATTCTACAGTGTCTGCAGTCTGCAAAATAATGAGCTGTGTGAAACCTTATAGATGCTAAGAAGAATAAAAAGACCTTCATTCTGAGCACTGTTCATTTCTGAGCATTGTTTAAATACAGTTCTCCATATAAAGCAGTGCTAATTAAGCTGGCTAGCAAGAGAACTGATCACACTGTGTGGGAGTCCATGGGGAACAGGGAGAGAACGTGAAAAAAGCAGAGGAAAGGAGGAGGGGGAGAAAATGAAAGAACTCTCTTGGGTCCAATAAAGAGATACAGACTGTGGGGGAGGATAATGAGACTTTAATTGAAGAGTAATTACCAACAAATCAATAGATTCAGTGGAGTAGAGAAGTGTGTGATAAGGTCAAAATTCGCGTTGTTTCTGGGTTTTGGAATGTACACACTGTCTTAAGTCTTGTTCAGCATGGGCATGTGTGTGCCACTGTGTTTCTGTCTGTCTGCCAGCGTCTGATGGATGAGCATCATTTACTGCCACTATCCACAGCTGAGGGGATACTGGAGAGCTTCTAAACAGAGATGACTGAGCACCACCACACAATTTTATGAGAGTATAATCCAACTCTAGGTGTGTGCATACTTACCTTGCGCAGACAGTTCCAGAGGACTCTTAAACTCGACAGCATATGGTCTCATCAGCCGCTTGATGTTCTGAAACAGCTGAAGGAAAAAACAAATTGACTTTGCTTTTTACTTATTCTCCAACGCAATTCCTGGCAAATCAACAGACTGTGAATAAAAAGGAACTGAAGCTTAGTGAGAATAATCAACTACAGTCAACATCTCAGTTGTAAAAAGGCAAGAGTGTTTTGTAATTCAACTTTCTGAAGGTGGAAATTCATTTATTTGAATTTTAAAAATTGATATAATAATCCATACACATATTCATCAAAATTCTCTGTGTATTTATCTACTGTAAAAATAGTTCACACTACATACAGCATTTTGAATCATTTGCCTTGAGTTGTATGTTGAGTGAAATGCAACTCGACTAAATTGAGCGCCAAGATCCAGAATGCATTCAGATTTGTCCATAATTTACTTATAACTCAACTGTGACTTGTCCTTTAACAGATTTGCAACTCAACTGTGACTGCCCCTCGCAATTTGGCTCAGGTTTGTTTTTCAGACTCACAATCCACATGGAACATGCCATTAAAGAATTTTTTTAAACTGACCTTGGGAAAATACATGCAAAAAATGTAAATAATTGCTCTTATTTCTGACCTTTGCACCTCTGCCTCTCAGTATTACAAACATATGCTAGTATCATTGCACTGAAAATTCCTTAGAGCTCACAGGCATATCAAGTTCAATATGGCTTTACAGTGTGTTGAGCATTATTATATATTTGCCCATTTTTATAGTGTGGAATACAGGACAGTTCCTTTGGTTCACTCAACCTTGCACATGAAAGGGGCCATTAAGTTCATCAATGATGATATCAGCCCAGAACATGACACCACAACATCCCTGTTAATGCCAGAGTCTCCAGACACTAGAACATCCTCATTTTCTATGGTTTTTAAATGTGTATTCCACACATTTCATCAAATCACCTTCACTAGTCTGCAGAATCTCCATTACTCTTGTCATGAGCTGAGAGCTGTTTTTATGAATATATGTGCCAAAAGTAAACTAATTTATTTCGATCATTTGAATCTAAAGCAAATGCTAGCTCACATTTCCTAATGTTACAAGAATTTAGGGAAGTTTGAAACGTAGCTCATGATCCACAACTGCACAAAGTGCAACAACTGCTCTGACTACTTTCACTATTGAGGGAGTTATTGTTCATTCTCTCAAGCAGAAACCAAGCAAAAATCTTGAAATATTCATTTGAACATTCTCCAATCTGTAATTTTCACTCAGAAAGTGAGAGCTGCTGAAGAGATCTTGCTTCTTGGAGTTGCTATTCCATGATGTCAGTTTTTCAATGCAAGTAACTGCATGTTTTAACTTTTTAAGTAGATTTTTCAGTTACTGTTTGAGAGCCATGTTCTATTTGTGCATGACATCCATAAACACAAAGGAATATGTTGAGGACTGTAAGGTTAATACGTTCTGTGCAAGAGTTTTTAGTAAACTGCATGTTTTCTGTTATCACTACTTTAACAGCAGGATTGCATTATCTTGCATATGTACTGAAACAAAATGAAGCACTAAACAACTAAAATGTCAGTGTACATGTTTTGAAAAGCTTTTTCTATGCATGCAGCAGGAAACAGTAAGTGCTAGCTTAGTGTGAGTGCCCTCTTTTCAGACTTTAAAGCTGAAATTGCACATAGCCTCTTAGGTAAGATTTTTTATTTTTTTTTTGCCAAATCAAAGAATACCAAGCTTCTAGACTGAACACATCATTACTAGGTTTCACTTAAATGTACAGTGTCCCATACGTCCTACAACATGAAAGTACTTGTTTTACATATGAATAAAACAAAACATGGTTGTACTAATATAGTGGGTAACACCACTGCATTGCACATAGACAACTGGGATCTGAATCCCAGCTTAGGTAGGAAGATCATGCTGTTTATTAGAGACCTTGGGTAAGACACCTAAAGCTAATATTCTGAGCGACTGCCAAATGTTATAAATGTAAGATACAGATTGAAAAGAATGTCAACGAGATAACTGGAAATGTGAGTTTTTCTCGCTGTCCACAGAAACGAGCGTTCCTAAACTCCAAACATCTGAACTTTAGTGCCGACAGTATTCTGTGAAATCTGCAGGATCTGAGAAGGCTATGCTTGTCACTGCTGTTGCGAGCCTGAGGGAAGCGGAGGCGGAATGCATGTGTGAGTGTACACCGTGGAGCAGAGGGAGCTAAATTGGGAGGAACAACAGAGTGTTAAGCTGCTTGTTTTGACAAGGATTATAGGTGACCTTTGCCTGAAGGGGGTCTGCTATAATGTCTGTGAGCCTGCTTCATCTTCCAATTCCATTTCCCTTATTCTCAGTGATACCACACTGCCAAACTTCAAATTAGCATCATATATACATAACACATATGCTCACTTACTAAAGGAAGTGAGAGGGCATGGTATGTTTTAAAACCAAATAGGACTAGCCCTCCACAAACAGTTGAAAAGATGAATTCAGATTGTTCCCCTAGTCCTCTACATGTTTTCTATCCCAGCTGCTTAGATACATGTAAAGTAGAAATGGTTGAAATTCAAGGGCCAAATTAATTGTGTTTTGGTGAATCCAACTCATTTGCTACTACTTCAGTCTACAGCAGCTGAGCCTCACCACTTCATGTTGAAGGAGAAACTAATAATTCAACCAGTGCTGTTTCTAAACACATATCCGACAATTAGGACACAGGTAATATACAGTTAGTCTTAAAACCCCAGCTGGTATCACATATAAGGCCTTAATAAAGTGAAATGTTTTATGTTTTTATGTTTGGAGAAAAAATACCCAAAATATTTATTTAATTAGAAAAATAATGCCTTTATTCCCACACATCTGATATATGGATGAACTCATCATTTCAGATGCGCAGTGGCTGTTGGGTAGATAACGTCAAATGGTTGCTCAGTGATAAAATTGGAAGCAGTGAACATTACCTAAAAGACCAACAACCTGTTGTATGTTGTTTCCAGTTAAAAGGCAAATAAAAGATCGGTATTAGTCTTCACAGCTTTTCCCAAGATAAAACTGGAAAAGGTTTTGGGAAGCCATGTGTTGGTGAACACAGCTTCCAAAAGCCCTGTGGCTTCGCTCGTCACTTCATTCGTGCAATTAATTAATTCATAATACCACAGCTGAGAGGCTGGAGATAATACAGTGGTCACAATTTATCCACATAAGAAGTCCTAAAGCCCCAGAATATGGAGTGAGAACCGCTCAAATATCATGAACATACACTGGATTCTCTCCTGGCGATCAACCGACAAAGTTTACCGTTAGCAGCTTCTGCCTCGTTAAAGAAACCTGAAAGTGAGAGCACAGTCTTAGCTCTCACAAAAAATCTGATCAATCGCCATATACAGATAAACAACTGTAGGTGTATAGTGTTTCTCTGTTACATACAGTTTCCACATTACCAGTTGATTTGCCCCACTCTTGTGTGCTTGAGGTGTCTGCTTGTCTTTTTTTTTTCTGTTGTCGTCAGTGATTTCAGAAATGCTGCGTTCTGGCTCAAAGTGAAAAGCTGAACAGTTGTCCTGTTCAAAAAGGTTCACTACAACCACTTGACGTCACTACCCAGTGTGTGCCCCAATGACAAAAACAATGGCAACCTATGTGTCGTGGGACTTTACAAACACACACAAAAAAGCAACAATTTTTTGTTTTTATTTCTGTAAAATTTTGAGTAATCCCATTACATGTGTTACCAGTCGGGGTTCCTTTAAAAGCAAAAAATCAAGAATATTCTGTTTAGTTGTAATAAAAGCATAAAGTTTCATGTAAAATATGAATCTTGTTTTTGGTACATAAACAAACACAAACCTATATTATTTACATATAAACATTATCAACAGCATGTACAAGATGTGGGGTATGAGCCCTATATCTTAACAATATAAAATAAAAATCTAGAACATGGTACCATCTGAAATTGACTGTTCTTTTACAATCCTATATCTCAAACACTCCCAGCAAAACCAATGGCACTTTTATGCATTCTGATACACAACAGCACCCAGAAGTATACAAACTCTGCATTTGGACTGTCTTTGTGATCAATGTGCAGAGTAAGAGGAGCCCTCCCTTAAGAGGGATAATGTGCACTAGCTTTTGTTAAAGCCTTATTGAATTTCCAGTAAAAAAAAAAAAGAAATACACAAGACATATGGCTACCTGCTGATAGCTTGGCACAGCTCTCCAAAAAGAGCCTGAGAATACACAGCTTTCATCTGACGCAAGCAGTGTGTCTACAGAATAAAGAAGCTGAGCTTGACCTCAAACCCTGAAGAGTTGGCCACACCTGGTGGAAGCAGCATATATTTTTAGAAGGATTACTACATCTTCCATTTCTCCACCTCCCTGTACTGGGCCAGAGGGGCAATGCAGGTGGGAGGGAGAGGGAAGAAAAAGTGCTAAACACAGCTAAAACAAGCTCTGGTTCTGTTTCTTACCCTCTTCAAACTGCACATTCTCTCTAGATCAGTGAGCTGAGTGGAGATGAGTCAGGAGAAATGCTCAGCTGTTGTAAGTGCAGTGGTACATGGGTGTGTGAGGTAATGCAGACTGTTATGAAGTGTGTGTAGTGATGTGAGAAAAGAGCTGTTCCAAAGTGCTCCAGTCTGGCTTGAGTGAAAGACATGCTTTCGGTTCCACCGAATAGAAAAAGCCTGTATCACTGACCACTGGAAAGCTTGGTTTTAACTTTTAAGCTATTTCTGATATTTTATTGATTCTTCTGTTTGGCCACGGAGTGCTTTTATTTGACAAGTAAAGAATGTGTTTGAATTTTTTTTTTAAATCCCAAAAGTAAACACATGAATATTAATGTCACTTTCTATCAGAACTCTGATCAAACCAATGAAAAACAAGCAAAGATTAAAAAAAATCAACTTCTAACATTAATATACATACCAGGAGTTCTAGTGCAACAGTAGAAACAAACATCACAAACTTTTTGGCTGATTCATTATAATCTAGTTCTGAGTATAATTAATTTTTTTTTTCTCTGAGAAGCAAATAATTAAGATGTTTATTAATGTAGCTATTATGCTGGACTTAGGAGATGTTGGATATTGTATATTTCTGAAATTCAACATGTATTTTCCAGTTCAGAGGCTAATATCAATGAATAGTTACACCAAGCCTGTGTGGCCAGAGGGAGCTGTCACTGTGCATCACTGCATGTCAGTGTGTGTTCATGTGTTACTGAATGTATGAGCAACACAGAAAGAGAGACAGAGAGAGAGAGAGAGAGAGAGAGAGTGCAAAGGCATAAACAGTGTGGTGGTAAGGCTGGGAAGGTTGGGGGCGGCAAGCTGTGTGTCACTCACATGGCAACTGCTTGTCACTCTCATCTCTGGAAACACATCACCTGCTGTCTCATACACACACTCACTACGCGTTAGAAGCTTGTTGTTTGAGGTCATTTGAGGATTATTTGGTTGTATGTTAGAATAGTCTGTATATCCTGGCTTAAACTAACCTTTAATTACAAATGTTAATGAGAACTGTAATGAAACTCTGATGGTGAAATGCTGAACACACACTGCATTATGTTTGGAAGCAGACTGATAATAGATACCTTCTCTCCGTTAGCATTGCCCAGCACATAACAGCCCATTATGTGAATGAGATTGGGCTCAGGGTTCAGCAAACTCATCAGCCGGCCCAGTTTCTTCCAGAACCTACACACACACACACACACACACACACACACACACACACACACTTAAAATTCTGAAACAACCTTAGATTGTCTTAGTTTTGTCTGTTACACTAACAGTCATGAAATCATCTCATACAGAGATAATATTCTATGTCCAACTGTACATCTGTCACACAGTGCGACTATTAGATGGATTATTATTATTTTATAATAATAAAATTTTGCTACATTTTCTAATTTTTATACTATTTATATTTTTAAAATACTAAACACTCAAATATCTCTAGACATCTATTAAACTACTTCAATGTGTACCCACTGTGGACGTACACAGTGTTTATTCTCCATAGATAACATAATGCTGTGAAGGTTTATTCTCCATATAACACTAAATGGAATCCGCCCCAAGGACTGGACTACCTTGTAGAATAAATGGTATTTTTAAAACACAAAGGGTTAAAATGTATATTTTCTGGATGATCACCAAATCAAAATTATCCCCATTATGTATAATAATATATGAAAGTCACTGGTCATTATTGACCAATTAAATGGCTATAGTGGGTTGTAGACATTATGGCTACACACTATGAAGGGATCTGAGTAGGCTACAATGGCTACACTTACTACATAAAACTATTCTAAATGCATAGTCTGTGAACTGTGCAGAAATTCCAAAATGCATAAAAGACTTGAAAATTCATGAATCTGTGATTTCCGCAGTAACTCACTGCATCATGTCCTCCTCTTTCTCCACTTTAGCAAATGTAGCCACTTTATTCTTCAGCAGATAGAGGTGTCCAGGTCCTCCCTAGGGGATTTAGTGGGGAATCATTTAGTTATAAAGCGCACACACACTCACACACACAAGCACAGATTAACACACTGCTCACCTGACAGAAAATAAGCATGTTCCAAATTTTGCAACCTTTTCTGTAGGCGTTTAGTTTCTTCTCAATCTCCTCTGGGTGCAGAGACAAAGATACAAATAAACGCAGAAAAAAAAAAGAATGGCACAAAGAGGGAGAGAGAATAAGAGATGGAGTAGAGAATGAGTCAGTCGTCAAAAGGCAAATACACCTACATTAGATGAACTGTGAATAAGTGTGAGATCATATAGTAAACACACAGCATCAGTAAATGACACTCACCCAGTATATCATCAAAAGTAGCGTGCTCGTGGTCCTGCGTGCGAACACACACACACACACACAAGCACAGCAGATGAGACAAAGGCAATAACTTTGATAACTTCTCAGCACAAGTGACTACTCTAATTTCCTTTAAAAGTATTATTAAATATAGACTTTTTTAAAATATGTCCCATGCAAAGGTCAAATATCTTCATTAATTTAATTTCAGTTACTGTATTTTTCAGCATTAGAACAAAAAAAAAAACGAAATATAATATACCACAGATGTCACATGTCCGTCCTTTGCCTGTATTACACATTTAATTAATTTCCGGTCAACTGATTTAATTTGTTAACAAAATCTGCAGGGTATTTTCCACACTTCCAGAATTTGACAAGTTGGTTGTATTTTCTGCTTTTTATGATCCATATAATGAGGGGCTCATCATTGAGGGCCTTTATATGAGGGGCTTTAAAATAGTCATATGTTCTATGAAAACAAATGCATTCTTTGTTATAGTTTTTTGTTGACAGCTACACACCCCATTCAAACCCATAGGGTTTTCTTTTTTTGGATTTTACATTGGATTATTTACTGTCCCTTGAATATAAAAGCTTTAAGTGCTCTTTATAGGTAGTTTCAATTGTCTACCAGGCTTTTTTGCAGAACAATTGCAGTGAGCCCAAATGGCATTATAATCGTTTTGAAATCCAGTTTTAAAAACTTGTGCTATTTCATTTATATTTCTTTCCTGATGGAACTGATTAACTAATCTCCTTATAAAATGTCCAGAAAAATGAGTAACTACTTTACTGGCTATAAATAAATAAATTAAATCTAGCCACTGACTTTTTAACACTTTACTTTGAAGCACCATCAAATCAAAACACCAGAATAATAATATTCACCATGCTCTTGTTATGATCAAGTACAGTTACAGGAGCTTTACAAGCATCATCTGCATTGCTAACTTTTCTGAAATAACAAGGCCTGCTGTCAGAGGGGCATTTGCATTACCAAGCAGCTTTCATAACATGTCAGGACAAAAGACTCTTTGATCTGCGTGAATAATAGCGGCCGGTGAAAGACTTACATAGAGAATGGGGATGATGGAGGGGTCGTTCCTGCGTATGATGTTGGGCACATACTCCGCCTTCGGAACCTTGGACGAAATCAGCTGCACAAAGAACAAGAGTGAACATGACCCCAATCAATGAGCCTGTCCGTGGGCAAAGGAGCCGGGTGCAATTAAAGAGGCTTTCTGTTCAAAGAGAGAAGGCCTTTATATGTCATTTGGCCACATCTTTCCAAGCAGGGTATCTATAGCTGAATGCATAACATTCAGTGTAGGAGTAGCTTTGGCTATGCAGAAGATGTACAATTAATATGACTGGTGAAGCTGACTCCAAAAGAGCTCTCAAGTCTGTTTGTATCAGTACATAGGAAAGACAGCATCTTGAATACAATCAGTACACATTTGTATAAACTTGAATATCTCAGGTCAAATTATATATTGTGTTGATTTTCAATGAGTATATAATAACTAGGGGCGGCACGGTGGCGCAGCAGGTAGTGTCGCAGTCACACAGCTCCAGGGGCCTGGAGGTTGTGGGTTCGATTCCCGCTCCGGGTGACTGTCTGTGAGGAGTTAGTGTGTTCACGTGGGTTTCCTCCAGGTGCTCCGGTTTCCTCCCACAGTCCAAAAACACACGTTGCAGGTGGATTGGCGACTCGAAAGTGTGTGAATGTGTGTGTGTCTGTGTTGCCCTGTGAAGGACTGGCGTCCCCTCCAGGGTGTATTCCCGCCTTGCACCCGATGATTCCAGGTAGGCTCTGGACCCCCCGCGACCCTAAATTGGATAAGCGGTTACAGATAATGGATGGATGGATATAATAACTAGTCCAATGTACTCTATTTATGCCTTCCACAGTACAGACTAGGGTTCAGTAGGGTTAAAAAAAGACATGTTATAAAAACATGCCACTTCACATAAGACTCTTAAGCCACAAAATAACGGCAATGTCAGCACTCTCTCAATGCACTCTTAGAGAAATATCAACTCCATAATCTACATTTCAGAAGGTTTCCATAAAAGAACTTGGATTTGGTGTATTCACCATAATTTTTGGAGGAATGAAGTCATCGCCTTCACAGGCTATGCGCTCCAGCTTCTTCTCTTCTTCCCAGTCCACATCATCATACTCTTCTTCATCCAGTGTCCCAGAGGATGCCTGCAGGTCTCCACCTAACAGAGTGAACGAGAGAGAAAGGAATGAGAGAGAAAGAAAGAATAAAGCAACAGAGCGAGTGAGGAACAAGACTAATTAAGAGATAGAAGCAATCGAGTTTTTTAACCCATTATTTTTATATATAAAAGACAGGATGGGAGACAAAAACAGCCAAGACAGACTAAGAGGCACATACACAGTCAAAAATGCTATGAGCTGGGTTTCCCAAAACAGCCTTAGCTCATACTTAAATGGCAGTGTGTTTATCATAATTTATACTTTCTACTTTTCTTTACATACTACTAGGATGACGTTAACACTAAGACTGTTTTGGGAAACTATGCCTTGACATTTAACAACACATTTTGTGTCATATGTGGTTAAATTCCTTAAATGTTACACAAACTGTGTTGTCCTTAAATGTGCATAAAAATGTGTACAGTTTAGAAAAGATGGTGGTATTTTATAACACTTCTGGTTTAGGAGTTTAGGCCTCAAATACCAGTGAGGACACACAAAGCCAACACTGGGTAAGACTGGATAAGAGTTCACAAAATCAACAGAAGTCTATAAAACAGTCCCACAACGCAAAACAAATGTGTGTGTAGTGCGTGTTCACGTGAGTGTACACTCACTGTCTCTGGAGTCGTGTAGTGGATCAGGTTTGATGGGGGTGGGATCACTCCAGGAGCGGCTGAAGCTCTTCGCTTTGCGATCTGCGAATGCTAATAATGGAGCGGAGGAGGAGAGCATCACAAACACTGCCCTTCAGCAGGCACACACACACACACACTCCTGCTCTCACACACATCACTCAGCTGGCTGTATCCCACTCTTGTCAGTGAGATTACTGGAGTGATGTGCCCTGATAGGCTTTTCTATCAAACTGTCAAGCTCCTCAAACAGCCGCATGGATGTTACCTTAAAACCCTTGAAACATTCAGGCTAATGTCATGAGCAGATCATAACATATGCAGTAGGTGTCATATAAAAACCTTGTATCTTTTCTCTCTGCTTTATATATATAAGCCCTGCAGAAACTAGCAGTCTCATTAAGCCTGATGTTGTCACTCATGTTCAAAGTACCATCATCAATGCTTTCCTGTTCATACTGGTGTAAAAATAATTAGCATAGCTTAAATAATAGTACAGTGTATAAGGAATCAAAAGAGAAAAATGCTAGTAGGTACTAAGAAAAACACCAAATCTCTCTGGACTACCAAGTAAGTCCATTTGCATTTAAATTATTAGGACTTGGAACAGTTTTGTAGTTTGCTAAAACACTAGAGCTGGATATCTGGCAAAAGCCTGCTCACTGTGTCAGACTTGGGATTTAAATTCAGCACATCTATCCTTCTGAAACAGCAATATAGTGGTTGACTAACACCAGTAATATTCCTAGAGCAAGACTCCAAATGCTACAATAGTCTATGAACATCTGTATCATGATTAAAAGAATACAAGTTTGTGTAAGAAGCAGGGAGCAAACGTTAGGCTGTTATTTAATCTCACAGCTATACACTGAATCCACATTTCCTCACAGAATGATTTCCTTTTCAGCTCAGCATTCAGTGATACAAGTTTTTGTTATGACATTGTTAAGCTTGAAAATAAACTCAATCAACTCGATGATTTATTTTCAGTTACAGGTTATTCTGAGCAACTTGTAGTGAGCGTAAATACATTACAGATGGAGCTGAATACTCGAGCAATCCTTATACACATTTAAAGATAAAAGTAAGAAGCAACTCACTCTGGGCCTTCATCCTCCTGCTGCCAACCATTCTCAGATGCTTCCGGAAATTTCTATGGGTGGATGTGGGGGTGGATTTGGGAAAGGGGTGAAAGTTCAGAGAGCAAAAAAGAGAGAGAACAGCAACACAAACACACAGGGAAAAGAGAATCAGAGGAATATTTCAAAGACAACATTCCAATTCACTCTGACACAGCCAAGCTTCATCAGAGACAAGGAAGAGTGTTTGAAGTTACATCAGAGTAAAATATTTGTAACCTAAAAATATGAAGTTAATGATCTCCAAAGTGCTTTTGAAGAGATGGTAAAAACATACTTATATTTCAATGTAAGCAAAGTGTAGTGATTATATTTCAGGCATTATATCATGGTATAACGATTCATATTCATATAATTCGACACAACTTAAAAGGCAGCTGGAGTTTCCTTTACAGATAGCTAGGTACGTTTGGCCCAAATGTGGCAGATCAGCGGCTCTTTTGTGGCCCACATTTGGTTTTGAATGACGTTGTTGACTCAGGAGTAGTGTTATAGAACAAATATGGGCAAGATCAACATTTGGCCCACGTGTGGCCTCACAAAACATATGCTGTAGCCCAAGTCAAGCACAGCACATGACATTCGCCCCACCTTTGGCCCACACATGTGCCAGTACTGTAACTGAGCCCCAAACTTTGCCAAAAGTTGGACAGATTGGTGCAAATATGTCTGCTAGTTTTGGTCCACTTTGAATAATTGCAAAGACTTGCCTTTGTGGTTTCAGCAATGAATGACATAATGAATTAATGGTCCATAGCTAAAAACAGTAAAAACAGGTGCTAGTTTTTTCTGCATTATTATACAATAATATAAACAAAAGTGTGTTCAACCAGTCTCTCCTTTGCAGTCCATCAGTTTCTTTGTGTTCCTCATCTACCAACTTCCAGTGCCTTTTGAGTGTTCGATTACCTGCTACTGAAGCAGATTTACTGAAACCTGCCTCACACACACACACACACACACACAGTATCTGTGGTCATCAATCACTCCAGCACGGCTTTGATAAATGGCTCTGTCCAAACTCATTCTCTTCACTACCCATCTTTACATTATGAGGTCTATTAAATAGGCTTTCTTCCACTGCAGCTGGCTGTCCAGAGTAACATACACACAAACACACAACACTTCACAAACAGCCTTGATCTCAATCAAAGAAAGCCAATCTGCATCCCTCTCTCATACGTGCCATCTACTACTCTCACACTCTCTCTCTCTCTCTCATCCTTCTTTCCGCACCCCCATCTCTCTATAGCTGCGCAGTTAGCATTGTATTGCCATGGATACAGAGCATGTCCCAGAGTGAGTACAATATGTAGAGGAGCTGGACTGTCCTCCCTTAAACCAGCTCCAGGGTCAATAGAGCAGCACAGAACTAACATTTAGAACCAGCTGAAAACCATAACTCAACCGTAAATCAAACCAAGGGTCAGCCTCACCTTATATAGGAATATTATGAGATTACTTCTGAGATTTTCTGGCACATATTGTTACAACCTCTAATCAAAACACAAAGTCAGCCTTGAGTGAAACAATACATAAGGAATTAAAAATATTGAAAGTTTATGCAAAGCACTGAATTGCGTCCTGTGTGGAGCATTTGGTGAAAAGTGATTTCATTACAAACCACTTCCATGAAGTCCTTAACGGGAATGTTATAATGTTAAGAGCTTTCCGTACATTGTGCGACTCAAGATGGAAGAATACTGCAAAAGTAAGATCATTTCTCCTGATCATGGACAGGGTTCTGATGCAGAAATGCTGTTCTCTGTGCCATTGTTAGCCATGCCTTTCTATGTCCTTTTAAAGTCAGGTTGCAAGAAAAAAAAAGTGCAAACCTTTAACACCTTTCAAAGATTAAAAAAGGCACTCAAGAGTGGCAGGTCTTTGCACAAGTATCCATTTCTAATTAAACACTCTGACGAACTGTCAATGATCCTTACTCGTGGCTGTGAAAAAGGAGTGGGGCAGTTTAAAATAGAGAGATGACTCAGTGTCTCTGTGTGTGTATGTGTTTGTACGTCTGACATATTCATGTTTAGCCGCCTACAGTCTTGCTAACACCTGCAACACACTTATCCCACTAATGCCGAGATATTCTTGTGTGAGAGTGTCTCCTAGTCTGCACTGATACCTGATACCCTTAGAAAATCTGCAACCACCTAGAGTAAAAACATTAAACATATTCTCACAAGCACATACCCACATACTTTTTTTAAACTAATCAACTGATGCTCACAGTCCCTGTAATATATTCCCCTTGGTACAACAGATATGAAATATAATCAAACACTGCAGCTAAAAAAGAGCTTGGGAGCATCTGGTAGTGTTTAACATTTTTTTTAAAACATCAGAACATCCTCTAGCTGTTGAGTCCCCAGCTAAAACCACTCAGGACCTTTAGCAAGTTAAACAATGCAAACTGTGAGTTAATTTAAAACTTCTAGGCTGCATACGACCAGGGGTATGACATAACATATGAACATAACATCTAGAGCTTTTCTTTTAACGTAAGTGAATGAGTAAGTGCCTTACAAGCCAGTTCCATTAAGGTTCCACATCTAAAAAAAGCAAACCAGACACAATAACATTCATCCTTCATTCATTCATTCATTGTCTGTAACCGCTAATCCAGTTTGGGGTCGGGGTGGATGTAGAGCACACTTGGAATCACTAGGAGAAACACGGGAGCCCATCCTGGAGGGGGCACGAGGCAATCACAGGGCATCACATACTCACATTCATTCACACCTATGGACACTTTTGAGCAGCCAATCTACCTATAAATGTGTTTTTGGATCGTAGGAGCACACCCACAAAGACACAGGCAGAATGCACTCCTCACAGACAGTCACACAGAGCGGGGCTCAAACCCACAACCCCAGGACCATGGAGCTGTGTGACAGTGACACTACCTGTTGCGCCACTGTGCCCTGCCACAAAATAACACCTGTGGACAAATTCATACTTGAAGATCAGTGATGCTACAGCTATTTTCTGAATAATGAGGACACAGTGATGGGAAAGAATGAATAGTTACACTTTGATGTTTTTTTGTCTTTTGTTAAACATGAGTGAGTGAATGTTTGGGCATTTTTATGTAAGTTACAAGTAAATAATAGAAGGCGCTATATCACAGCACATTTGACGAATGCAGATGAACTTTAAAAATGTGATTGCTATACTATTTACTTGCCTAGTCATTGTTGTGCTGATTATAAAATTGCCATACTTTTCCAAGGTATTTATTGCCATTTATTTTAAATTGTGCATTTGATAAAGCTATAATCCTTTTATTTTTTGTTTATTCCAGCTTTAATATTCTTCATGCACTTGTAGCAATGTGTTCTTATTTGTACAACATTTGTAAACAAATATGTATAAAAGTATGTTTTGATTTCATTAAATGCAAAGACAATTACAGAAAACGCACTTTAAAGATGCATCAATATTACTGGATTGCTACATCATGTGATTATCAAAACAGAATCTGCCTCATATCATATCATCCATCTCATCTAGATATGGGAGGTGGATGGTTGCCCTCTAAAGCTGTGCAGTTACAAAAGGTAGAAATCTGACAGCCACATATGAGCTGCTGCCATGTGGAATAGTGATGTCGTCCAGTTGTGTGGTCTGTTACACTGATTGAAGGAGTCATTGTGCTGAGTCTTGATTTATCTGATTGGACTATTGATCCGCTTACATGAACCCAAACACACAGTAACACACGCAAACGCTCGTATGTAGCTCTAGAAACTCTGGAAGAAATTCATCCAGTCTTGACACATGGTTATCACAGAATTATTTTTTTTAAAGGCAGGATGCATGGTTAGATGCTTGTTGCTGTTTTTGTTTGTTTGTTTGTTTTTTCACACCTTTGGCAATGGGACTGAATTCATTCATTCATTCATTATCTGTAACCGCTTATCCAGTTCAGGGTCGCAGTGGGTCCAGATCCTACCTGGAATCATTGGGCACAAGGTGGCAATACACCCTGGAGGGGGCGCCAGTCCTTCACAGGGCAACACACACACTCACACCTACGGACACTTTTGAGTGGCCAATCCACCTATCTACGTGTGTTTTTGGACTGTGGGAGGAAACCGGAGCACCCGGAGGAAACCCACGCGGACACGGGGAGAACACGCCAACTCCTCACAGACAGTCACCCGGAGCGGGAACCGAACCAACAACCTCCACATCCCTGGAGCTGTGTGACTGCGACACTACCTGCTGCACCACTGTGCTGCCCATGGGAATGAATTGAACCATACGTACATTTGTCCATACAGTGTATTTATTATATCTAAATATTAACTATGGTAATAAAAACTAACAGATGAAATGTTTACAATTTATAATGTGCAGCTAGCATGTGATACAAAGCTGATTTTTATAAGGTAGTTTTGACTCCATTATGATTTAATTTTTATTCTTTAGTATAATAAACACATTCATGTCCAATAATAAAATTTTGTAGGACAAAGCAAATTGCATTTCTATTATTTTGAATGTTTTTAACTTTAAAAAACATTAAAGGACTATATTTGATGCATTTGATTTGGCTTGACATATTTCTCCAGATTTGCGTTTAGAGGAATACATGGAACTAAGGGCTTGCCTAGTCTTCAGCCTGAAGTTAAACCATAACATTGTGTTTTTTCTGCTGTCGTTATGGTTTTATAGTAATACATGTCTACATCTCAAGGCAGTGAAAAAATATACAGACTGAGCATTTGTGTGTCAAGGTAATCCATGTGCGTGTGAATAAAACAATAAAAACCTAACTGATTGTAACCCCTGCAGCAACATCTCTCTGGAATATGCCGTTTGTGGCGTGTCAGTGGAGAGCAGAGTTCTGTCTGTGTGAGTCAGGGGAGACTCATAAGGATAAGGCCTGCAATCACTCTCCTCAACCACCATTTCAAAACCAGACTGCATGAAAATGTACAAAAAAAAGCAGTCACACAAAGCACTGTAGCTTCTGTCATGGACTTTAGAGGCTGGATTCCAGTTGGGACTTAGGGCATCTGCTATATTTACATGACTCCGCCCCTTTCATATTTGGGATTCCGTTCCGTTCAACTCAAATCTTATGATCCAATCCGAACCATTATTTTTCTCTGGGTGACTGTCTGTGAGGAGTTGGTGTGTTCTCCCTGTGTCCGCGTGGGTTTCCTCCGGGTGCTCCGGTTTCCTGCCACAGTCCAAAAACACACGTTGGTAGGTGGATTGGTGACTCAAGGGTGTCCGTAGGTGTGTGTGTGTCTGTGTTGCCCTGTGAGGGACTGGCGCCCCCTCCGAGGTGTATTCCTGCCTTGCGCCCAGTGATTCCAGGTAGGCTCTGGACCCACTGCAACCCTGAATTGGATAAGCAGTTACAGATAATGAATGAATGTTTATGGGATGTTTAGATGCATGTTCACTGTAATGCTGGAGTGTTTGAAAACTAAAATTACAGTTTTATATTTGTCTCTTTTCTTTTTTTTGGGTAAAAAATTAACAAAACCGTTCAACTCAAATCTTATGATCCGATCCGAACCATTATTTTTGTGATCCGTTAAAACACTACTGTTAATATTCAGTAAAGTAATAGAGGGTATGTGGAATGTAACTCAAACAATGAAGTAGCACCAATGATAGCACTGCACGTTAGGGATAAGAAATACACAACAGCTCATTATCTGCATAGGTCCCAAAATAATCACGCCCTCATTCCTCTCACTGACTCAATTACACTGCTCTTGTAGATTTTGGAAAAATTGCCTGGTTGAACAAATTTCATTTGTTCACACACAGAATGCAGATTGTCATACATTAGCTGAATAAGTTCTTCTGCTCCCTCCTGGCTTGTCGGAAGAAACAAAGAACCACTTTCAAATTGAAGTGGCGCTAATCAAGCCAGCTGGAGTGGTTTTATTCAGCAGCATGGAGCTTGGCTTAGGAGCCAAACGCTACAACAGAATAACACCAGGACTGAACTCCAATTGAAATAACTGCCACCAAGTTATGCTGGCAGAGGAAAGGCTCCTGTTCTATTTCTGAGGATGTAGGTTATGACAAACCGCAAGAGTCGATGTACTCAACATGTTCTTCTGAAGCGTTCCTGACTAAACTTGGCATTCCTAAGCCTGTTAGACACAGTGGGAATAGTGTGTGTGGACGGATACTAAGGGGAGCTGAAGGTGATTTAAGGACACCATTGTAAACACAGCATCATATTACCTACAGGGAAATTAAGGAGAGGAAAAAGTGGAAAAATCTAAATGAGGGCATACACGAATATTGTAAGTTTTTAGAGCTTTGTCAGTGCCAAAGAACTTCGTGATCACGGGAGTATTTTCTGTAAAAGTGAGGACATTTGATTGATCCATTTAAATGCACTTCATTGGAATCCTGTTCAAATATTTCTCCTTTTCTTCTTAAAGATGGATTGAAATCTAGAAGTAGGAAAGTTCACAAAACAATGTCTGGAAGTGGGCAGCATTAGTATTAACATGTACTAACATTAGTACGTGTGTGGTTTTGGGAAGAGGGGGTTCACAGCACGAGGACACAGCACAGCACACGCAGTGAACAGTACCTCTCCATCAGTGCGGTGGCCTCCAGCTCTCTTTTCCTCCGCTTTCTCTCAGCAATTCCACGGAAAGCCCTGCCAGGACCGGTCATACTGTTAATGCAAATGGATATGTGTGTGCGTGTGTGTGTGTGTGTGTGTGGGTGTGTGTGTGTGGGTGTGGGTGTGTATGGAGGGCGGTTTAAGGTTAGTCAAGGAAAAATCAAGGGACTGTGTTGTTAAATCTGTGCCTAATCAACCACAAGTCAACATTCTCTCTCTCTCTCTCTCTCTCTCTCTCTCTCTCTCTCTCTCTCTCTCTCTCTCTCTCTCTCTCTCTCTCTCTCTCTCTCTCTCTCTCTCTCTCTCTCTCTCTCTCTCTCTCTCTCTCTCTCTCTCTCTCTCTCTTACACACACACACACACACACACAAACACATATACACAGCCAGGTCTGTAGCAGAAAAACTGAGACAAAAACACCAGCGGGGAGATTCTGTTCAAAGAGGATGAAGAGTTTCACAGTGTGCGTGTGTGTGTGTGTGTGTGTGTGTGTGTGTGTGTGTGTGTGTGCACGCACGTGTGTGTGTATGCGCTTAAACTGTCTATCATATCTCACACACTGAAAGATTGGCTTTGACAGGGTGACAGAAAATATAGCCATCATCATTGACAGTCAATGTCAGAACCAAATCTTTGCTCTCGACAGATAAAGATAATGACAGCCCTGTGTGGTGTGTGTATGTGTGTGTGTGTGAGAGAGAGAGAGAGAGAGAGAGAGAGAGAGAGAGAGAGAGAGAGAGAGAGAGAGAGAAGGGGAGAACAGAAAGCGAGCATGAGAAAATTCCAGAGCAAGTGAGTGAGAGAGAGAGAGAGGTAGAAAGAGAGTGGAGAAGCAGTAGAGAGAGTGCAGGAAAGTAAGGGGTATGAGGGTTAATACAGACAGACTTTAGACCAAAAGTTTCAGCCAAAACTTGTGCGTTTTAGAAAGTGACAGACTGGTGACAGGCAGAGCACAGCAAGTGCAAATATAAGTGACTGACTTTTCTGGGTTATTCACAGCAGCTTCACTTGGGTCATCTTCACACTGTATAAAAACCATATTCGTCTACTAAATATACAACCGCTTTCTAGATTTAAAATATACCCTGAATATTTGGTGCTGGCAGCACCATTAGGTCCCATGTGATGTTTTATCAAAGGTTTTTGGTGCTACAAAAGCAGTGGCTAAGACTAATAACAAATAATAACCACTGCTCCAATACAGTTCATAAACTACACACATGTGCAAACTCTATGACCAAATTGGACTACAATATTAGACAGAAACTCTGCAGACATCTGCTCAGCCAAAGGCTTCTACTCTTCTGTGAAGGTTTTCAGTACCATATTAGAACATTGTGAGCTTTACTGAATGTGAGTACATTTTCACATAAAGAAAGATATATAAATAATAATAATAATAACTAAACTGCATTCAGCCACAGTAGTGGAGCCAGTTACTGAGTAATTATTTATGGATAAACAACACTATGCCAGCTTATCTAAAAGGTACTGGAAGATGCTCCATCACTTCAGAGACCACAGTTCTAGCACCCCACAGTCCAGTGCTGGTTTTTTTTAACTGTTTTTTAATGCTAGGCATTGAGCATGGTGATTATAAGTCTGTGGACAAATGGTGAAGGGTTTTCATTTCATGTTTCTGTGGATGATATGCAACACATACATCAGCAGTGCATGTACAAACGTACACAAACATTTGCAAATACATTGTACTTGTAAATATAATACCGACCAAGACAAGGAACTCAGATTAGCATTTGCCTATGATTATGTGGATGGACGTTCTAAAACAAAACCATGCAAATGTGAGTGTGACATAAAGGTGCTCTGCGCATTATATCACTAAACATTATGATGACATGTGATGATGAGAAAGCATACTCTTCTTTATAAAATCTCCAATTTACACTGTCATTTATCAGCTGTATTCCTTCATTCCTTCAAAGTAAAGAGCAGGTATGGTGCCTAAGATAATATTCCATCAAAACTTCAAACACTCTGTGGTCTTTTTGGCAGAGGGGAGGGGGAAGGTCAGCAGGTAGCAGGAAGCAGGACAGTGGCACAGAGGGACAAAGGGGTAGAACTTGCTCAAACACTCAGTCAAGGAGAAAGAGTTACTCACGATATTCTGTTCAGCCAAAGGTTCAGAAAAGAGGGATGAGGCAGAAGAGAGAAAAATAAAGAGTCAGGTACGACAGGCCATCACCATTCATCACATAAAAACAAAAAGAACAGTGGACTGCTTTAGGAGATTCTCTGATTTAAAGCCAGTCAAGTGCACAGGGTGTTAAATCCTCCCTCATTCTTCATTAAATCATAGAACATTATATAATAGCATACGTTATGTGAAAAGTGCAGTTGTGTTTTCCCTAAAGGTACATTACATTCTCTTTTCCAGAAGGAGAATTGAATATTTGTAATATTTCATTATAGAACTATGTGTATAAATATATAAAAAAAATAAAAATAAAAGTCCTGAAGGTCCTGAATAGGTACAATAATGTTCTCTAAAGGTACTGAATGTGTACCAACACAGTGAGAGCAAAAAGTACCACCACAGTAACTGTTTTTCTGAGAGTGTAATAAATGTTAAGAGTTGGATCAGGCCCAAACTCCTTCCCTCAGCCCTGGGTATATCCTCCAAAATCACGTTACCTCCCTGACTTCACCTACTCTTGAGAGCATTTTGTATTTCAATTATCTACATATTTGGGTAAAAGGAATGAATAAAAAAAACATGCCACAAGAAACAATCAAATTACTCAATAACCGTGTGTACTATTACAAAGAATATAACTATTGTGAACTCTTTTTGTGGAAAACTGTGAAGCAGATTCCCAGTGAAGAAGCAGAAGAAGCTCCATGTATGTCGGTTGAATGCAGCTTGTTTTAGGGCATTTTAGAACACAGATTTTTCATTTTGGAAATAAAGTAATACAAATATCCTCGCTCAATATTAACAAGAAAAATCTAATCTGGCATTTAATCAAAAGCTGTCTGATCAAAGGATTACAGAAACATTAAAGTGTGTTCTGACTTCTGACTGTGGAGTGTTCTGTACACAACAAACAATGGCATATTAAGTGATACAACTAAGGGCTGAAAAAGGACAGCATGAACTATGTTTTCAGCACTTCAGAAGAAAGAAGGAACAAATGTTTATGTCAGGCGGAAGGAACAGATGATAGAGAGAGACAGAGAGAGAGAGAGAGAGAGAAGGGGATGAGAGTGGAGTGTCAGAAGTAGAAAGGAAGACAGTGGCTTAGCAGGGGGCTCAGCTTGTGGGGTCTGTCATTAAGTCATCTAGTGGGCAGGTGATAATTAAGCAGTCAGGCATACAGAAAGCCAGAGCGGGCCAAGAATAACCCAACTATACTATAAGCCAGAGAAAGAGAAAAAAAAAGTCTGTCCTCCCACAACTCTGAGAGTGACTCTGGGTTCCTGAGCCAAGCCTAGTCCTGTAGGGCTGAAGTGAGAGCTGGCAGGACAGCAGGGTTTATTTTGGTAGTGTGATGATATACTCACGCTTGCATTGTGGTGGTTGCAGTCTGGAAGCTGAACATATTCTCTTTGGGGAACCAGTTGTTGGCCTGCTCCTCTGAAATTCAAAAAAAGGACACACATAGGATCTCTCAGTGCCAAAAAACACCATTGCCCCAAAGTTGTAACACGGAAGGAAAAAAGTAAAACATCCTCAAATTTGCATTTGAAAACATTTTGAATCATTCGTGTTTGTCAATCGATTAGAAAAAAATAAGCTAGTGTAGAGTAGCTGATGTGTTCAATAATGTAGAAAGAAAAATAGATATGGGGATTTACTTAGGACACCGACCAAATGGACGCAGAGAGGGACACACTTTTGTTTAAGAAAAAAACTTTAAGCTCTAATTTCTTATTAGGTGAAATTAAGATTTTGCCAGTATTTAAAGGGGCCAATCAAAATGTGCAACTGCAAACATGCATTCACTGGTGAGATATGGTTGTTTTTGATGAAAAAGTTCTGTCAATGAGTTTGACCATGGATAGGTAAACACATGGAAAACTGCTATACAAGTAAGTCAACCACGTGCCTACTGACAAAAAATGAGAAAATGCACAAAGCCCTTGTTTGTCTTTCACCTGTGTCTCCCTCCTCTCACCTCGTTCCTCTGCACACACCCGGTCCTCACTATACATCCTCTCCAGTTTTTTGCGATGTTTGCCTCCGTCTCGGGGGGATGTCTCCAGGTCTAGTGACCGCTGACTGCGGCAGGGCGGTCGGACACAGGCTGTACAGTCTGGAGTGCAGTACTCCTCCCTGGAGCCACTCCTTCTAGAACCCCAGTCCCGGATATTGTGGGCACTGCCCGAGCTCTGCAGGGGCTGTGAGTGGGGTGGGGCCTGCCCATAATGGTTGTGGCCATGGCTATGGTTTCCACGATTATGACTTCCCCGGTGATGGCTTCCACGGGCCTGGAAGGGTATTCAGATACTGCTATTTATTGTTCAATAATAAAAATGATTTGTTTTAACATGTTGATGTTAACCTCGTGTAGAATTTAAATTGTAACATTTTAAGCTATAATTGATATAGCACAAGGGCAGCACGGTGGCGCAGCAGGTAGTGTCGCAGTCACACAGTTTGGGGGTTCAAGTCCTGCTCCGGGTGACTGTGAGGAGTTTGGTGTGTTCTCCCTGTGTCCGCGTGGGTTTCCTCCGGGTGCTCCCTGTCCTCCCACGGTCCAAAAACACATGTTGGTAGGTGGACTGGCGACTCAACAGTGTCTGTAGGTATGAGTGAATATGTGTGTGTGTGTGTGTTGCCCTGTGAAGGACTGGTGCTCCCTCCAGTGTGTATTCCTGCCTTGTGCCCAGTGATTCCGGGTAGGCTCCGGTAAACACTGAACTACATAAGGGGTTACAGATAATGAATGAATGAATGAATGATATGAATGATATTATGTGGATTTATGGTTAAGAGGTTAGTTAAGTGATAGGTCTGTGTTAAGTTGCTCTCCAGCAGTTTAAAAATTATTTTACACAAAGACCTTGGTTTTGTCTTAGTTTGCTATGTTAGAGTGAAGAGTAAATTATTGTAGTAAAAACAAATAAAATTGATTATCATTTTATCACACATACACACACACAGACTCATTAATTCATTCATTGCCTATAACCGCTTATCCAGTTCAGGGGCGTGGTGGGTCCAGAGCCTACCTGGAATCACTGGGCGCAAGGCAGGAACATGCCCTGGAGAGGGGTGCCAATCCTTCACAGGGCAACACACACACTCACACATTCACTCACACCAACAGACACTTTTGAGTCACCAATCCACCTGCCATCTCTGTTTATGGACCGTGGGTAGAAACCAGAACACCTGGAGGAAACCCACGCAGACACGGGGGGAACATACCAAACTCCTCACAGAAAGTCACCCAGAGTGGGACTTTAACACCCACCTCTAGATCCCTGGAGCTGTGTGACAGTGACACTACCTGCTGTGCCACCCACTCACACACACATATTAACATATTTTTATATGAATATTCAATGCAGCGTAATTGAAAGCTGCCACTTTAATTTCTTGAATTCACTTGCCTGTGTTGAGCCCATGGGTCTGGGCTGCTCCATGGCCCCCTTCAGGACCTCAAGTTCCAGGCTCTCCTCACTCCCCCTTGTGGCCAGCATGCCACCCTCTTTGGTGATGGTGTAGACCCGCGGTTTTACTGAACCCTCTGCACACCGAGGCTGCTGCTGCTGGGGAGGCTGGTGCTGCTGCAGCTGGTCCTCAGAGGAAAGGCTACGCTCGGTGGAGAGCCGACGCTTGGAACTACAATGTGCCGGACTGGGAAGAGTGCCCGGCTGAAGCTGCTCTTGGCTAGGCTTGGCTACTGAAGCTGTTCTTGAGTATGGATGCAGGTGGTTATTGTTGTGTAATCGGCTGATGTCTGGAGACTCTGCGTCTTGGCCAATGAAGGTGTCAGACAGCAGGTGATCTACAGGAGAGAGAGAGAGAGAGAGAGAGAGAGAGAGAGAGAGAGAGAGAGAGAGAGAGAGAGAGAAAGAGAGAGAGAGAAAGAAACTGAGTAAATCATCTTCAGAGATGAGTACCATCTTGGCAACAGTTGTTCATGCTTTAAGGAGCCAATAAAGCTCTTCTCTAATGAAAGAGAAATTGAAGAAGGCATGAGACTGGATGGTAAAATGGCTTTGGTTGTGAAGGTCATTTAAATGTTTTGGAGTTACAGCTCCGATTAAAACCCAACAGGAGTATTTAATTCCTGTTAACTCCTGCTATACATAAGTGCATTCATGGATGTTCGATATTCTTGCAAAGAAGGAAATAAAAAGAAAAAACAGGAAAAATATATGTGTTCTAACCTGATCCGTTGCGGTTCTCAGGGTGTGTGTGGGACAGGTATTCTCCAAATGCTCGAGCTGCTCTAGAGAGAGGCATACATAGATCAAACTGAGGACATGCTCAACATGACACTTTTTACATGTTTACATATATTTTATGCATTTTTCTGAAATAAACCACTTTCATGTAACAGGTCAATAGTAGCTTCCAAGCTGTTGATACTTAGTAGCTCCCAAATGACAACAGGCACTGCCCAATCTCAAATAAACCAATGTTACACTGCCCACTAAATCACTTACAGAAACCTAAATACATGAATTTTATTTTGGTTTGGTTTGTTTTTAGTCTGTTCATACTCTGAATTCTGCAAAATACATATAACTGAGAATGTTAACAAAGGTGGAAAATAACTGTGGCCTTTATATTTTAATAATATAGCAAAATTATGAGAGTTGGACAACACCTGAACCCTCAGCCCTATATATACCCTCCAAACTCACGTGATGGACAAAGGTGCTCTCACCTCCGTCCTGTCTATCCAGTCCCATTTTATCACCTTTCCAACTGGAGGCTCGGCTTCATGCACATTCCTAAGCCACACTAAATTCCTGCCCAAAAGTACATTGCCTCCCAGTTTCAGCCTTCAAGGGTGTTGTTCGTACTAGCCAATATCCAGTTAATATAGAAAATATCCAGCAAAACATACAGTTTTCAGTTTACAATGACTTTGAACACCTTCACACATGTTGAATGTAGGGCTGTGCCGTATCGTGTCATGTGCAAAATTTAATGCTAAAAAATTGTGATTATCATGATTTTCTGACTTGTTTACACATCTATCTATCTTTACACTTACATTGCACTTTTCTACATACCCAAGGACGCTTTTACAATCCACACTGCTCAGAACACTCAATCCACACACACACTGGCAAGAAGCGGCAGCCAAATGCGCACAGCGTACTCTCAACCAGGTACGACCGTCCACCTGGAGGACTGCATCGGGCACTAGGGTTTCACCCAGGACAGAGTGCCAATCCATATCTGGGCACACACATTCACTCATACAAACAGACATTCATTCACATACACACTCATTCACTCATACACCAAGATATTTTATTAGAGAGGCCAATTCACCTACCCTCCATGTTTTTGGACTGTGGGAGGAAACCGGAGACCCCGGAGGAAACCCACGCAGACACGAGGAGAACATGGAAACCCCACCCAGATGGGACTTGAACCCGAGATCCCAGCACTGAGAGGCAAACGTGCTAAGCCACTAAGCCACCGTGCAGCATCATTGCAGTTACACATAATATGGCACATATTAATTACGTCATTTAGACGTAAAAATTGGCTCCCAAATAGGACTGACTTCAGTCGTGTGGAGGTGGTTTGTAAATAAAACATCAATATTATAAATATGTTTTATACAATGTCAGAATCTTAGTAAGTTACTGTTGTTTACAAAATAAGCAAATGTTTCTTGTGAATATTTGAATTTGTTAGAGTTGTATTAAAATAAAATGTAATTAAATATAATTTGAATAAGAAATATAATATTCATTTAATATAATTAACATTAATATAACATCTATTTTGATGCAGTCATATATTCTTGAAATTAATACAATTATTTTTAGTTTTTTTCATATCGCCAAAAATATCGTTATTGCCAAAATACCCTGAAATATCATGATATTATTTTAGGGCCATATCGCCGACCCCTAGTTGAATGTAAGATCATATGTAAAGACTTTCATGGTTGTGGTAAACTGAAAAGGAGTTACTGCGAGTAGGCTGTAGCAGCAGCCGAAGTTATAGAGAAAACGACTAAATGTTGCACTAATCTTGTCTGTGTAACAATATCATTGCAGCATTCCAAAGGCTCCAGAAAGTTTTTGTCAACATATATCACTGTAACAGAGTAAATATTATCTTACTGCCCAGCAGTAATTCTTAGGTGAAAAAAAGATGCTGGGAATGACTGCTTAAAACATATTAGATGAACTTCAGCAGAAAAATCTCTGGAAATACAATCTGGTATGATTTGGGGCTCTTTCACAGTCTGCTCATTGTGTCACACAAGAGGAATAAACATGTCCGGACTGCACTTTTGCTTTATTCATAGATTTCATTAATAAGCGATTATGCCTCAGCTCCTTCACATTTTCACAGAATTGGTGGTCTGTCATTTCACACTTACACTTCAGTGTGTAATATAACAGGCTACTTTTATTACTACTCTTCTCAAAAGCCTATTTCCACCGTGTAAATACTGCATTGTGGAATCGCAGTCATGATCTCTTTATGGTACAATTTCCTCTACTGCTCTCTAGTGCATGGCAGTCCACAAGGTCCACAGAGTGGGACAGTACTGAGCTCTCCGCAGCCAGCAGAAAACTGCCCAGCTCAGCAAAATAAGGAAAACCAATAGAAGATAATGGCATGTGTCGTGGGTTCCTGTTTAAACTGGATGACCTGTCTGCCCACACATGGCTGTACGTGACGAAGGAAAGCCCCCATAACACACAGACCCGATTCAATAACAGGTTTACCCAATGGGGCGTGAATCAATAAATTGATTCTAGAAACAAGGAGTACTGCTTTGTCCAATCAGGTCACACAAAAGCATATGGTGGCTGTTTTAGTTAATGGCTAAAATAATGAATGCAGCTAGACTTAATGGATTGCAAACAGGACGATCCAATACAGTGGAGCTACAATATTCACTGGGCTGGAAAGGAGAGGCATGTTTTAAAGGGTATGTGATGGAATATAGATTTCTATCTTTTATTTTTTTAAATAAAGCTGTACACAATATGTAGCTGATGTTATTCCATCATCGTCTGTAACTCCTTATCCAATTCATGGTTGCTGTGAGTCTGGAATCCTTCACAGGGTGACACACACTCACAAATTCATACCTATGGACACTTTATAGTAGCCAATCTACCTACCAATGCGGGTTTATTGGACTGTGGGAGGAAACCTATGCGGACATGGGGAGAACACACCGAACTCCTCACAGACAGTCACATAGAGTGGAGGAACCCACAGGTTCAGTCCCTGTACTGTGTGACAGCGACATTACCTGTTGCACAACAGTGCCGCCCAAGTGGGAATCTGAGTTACCTGAATAAGTAACAAACATAAAACCAAGACAATCATGGTATGGTTATGGTAAAACAATTACTGTTAAATTAAAGGTTTTTACATGTTTTCTATTCATCTGTGGCGTAAAAGCAATGAGTAAATCACCTAGTCACACTGAACTCTGACTGCCTTTATAAAAAAATTGAACAATGGCAATGAAAAATGTATTGTTGCTGTTTGTAGTTATAAAATCTTAACAGAAATAATGATAAATCAACCTCCAAGAATAAAAGATAAAATACAAAAAACTAAATACAAGCCCAGCATTGGATCGCATTCAGGATCATCCAGTTTTTTAAATGTACACAACTCAAGAAAAATGAATGGAGAAGTGATTTATTTTTAAGGAAACCAGGCATAAGAGAGACTGAATTTACACAAGATGTGGAGGAAGGCTCATTACAGTGTGTCCTTGCTTTTATTCCTGCCTCACATCAAACACCAAGGTGAACTGTGCAGTTCAAGCCAAAGGAGGAACTATAGTAAATATGAATTATTACTTTGCTCAGGCCCTGTGACATGATATATGACCAGCATTAGTAGTAAATCCAGAATAGAGTGTGATTGCATGTATATTGTGTGTGGATGTGATGTAGCTGAGGGGTGTAATATATATATACACCACACACACACACACACAAACACACACACACACATACACACACACACACACACACACACACACACACACACACACACACATATAAACTGTTTCATGTTGTTGTAAGAATTTACATGTTGTAGAATATCAGTAGGCTCAAGACAAACAGGACCAAAAGGGAAACACACTGTTCAGACAAACATTTCTTTGGTAATAAAGTTGTAAACCTCAATACAGTTCACACAGTAGAAAACTGAATGATATTATATCATTTCACATATTTGTAGAATGTGTTTCAGCATTGAATTCTCTCCCATTGTTGCTAGCACTGAATTCTGAAAAATGACTGCAGGGCCCACCAGGATGAACTATGTCCTCACTAAAAACAATCTTTCATTTCTATTCCCTTCCAGATGCTTTTCTGTGGTTCAACCCAATGACCTCACACCAAACGCCAGAGAAATGCATAATGCATCACAGAAGCATGCGCATGCATATGTTCTCCAGATTTATCATCTGCAGCATCTCTGCAGCCTCAGAAACATCTGCACATTCCTCCAGTGCTCTCCTTCTTTTCAGTTATATTTCAGTTATAATTGCTTTCATCCTGTGCTGTGGAACATGTGCAAACTGTTTCCTTCAGTTTCTCTCCCTTTCACACATAATACTAATGACAATACCTTCCCACACACACACACACACACCTCCTGGAGGCACATATTCCATATACCAAAACACATATTCATTCACACACATGCGCATGTGCAAACTCGCACACACACACACACACGGAAATTAATCCAAATTGACATTCAGAACTTCTAATCGACATAATCTTGTCTAAATTGATTATATCAACTATTTTTATTCTGTTGTGTACCCACTGTGTGTTCAAGAACTGTCTCTTTAAAACCACGCCACCGAGCTGTAGTCACGTGATACTGCCCCTATCTGCAACATGGAAGCAACTGACCAAGCGACTCTAGACGCTCGTACAAAAGAAAAACAGTGTCTATGATATGGATGTGCTGTGTTTTGACTATAATTAAGACGACAGTGCTCAAAAAGTAGCTACCAGCAACATTAGAAAAAATATCCCAGCTTTAATACTGGAGAATATTTACAGTCCAAGCCGCGTCACTGAACTATGAGGGTCTTAAATACAAAAACAAATTAATCGTTCATTTGTAATTGTGGTAAAATTATTAATCGTGATACCGATTTGTGCTCATATTGCCCAGCACTATTCTACATATTAACTACTTTCACACACATGCTAGTTTCTGTGCACTACTAGGACTTGTGGTTATACGTTAATAAAATAAAAAGATGATGAGGAATAACAGTGTAGTGCTTTTCAAGCAATTTAATTACGTAACAGAAGTCAGAAACCATCATTATTTTTCTTTCCAGATAAGACACTGATCAATTTCTCAGAGCTAGAAAAAACAAAAACATTTTTTAGCATTTAATCTTCAACCTTCGCCATTTGTCTTCCATTCATTTTGGGAGACTTCACAAAAAGACTTTCAATTTTTCTAGGAAATCTTTGAAAATTTTAAAGAATTCAAGGAATACACATCTCTAAATGAAGTCACAGAAGGTGGCTCCATTCTGCTTTCCACAAGATGAATAATTCCAATTACATCAAACGCACCAGATTATTACCTCATACCCCACACCTCAGATACAGGGACAGGTGAGGTGCTCTAGTTTTCCTTTTCTCAGTAATGGCTTCCAGACTGTTACACATCATTTCAGATTCATAGTGCTGAGTCTTCTCACAGGAGAAGGGTGACAGAAACACCACTGGATTTGTTTTTCAGATCTGAAACCAGAGATAAGCTTGATTTTCTCCCGTCTCTCAGAGATGAAAGCTTTAAGTACTGTTTATCTGATGATAGTGGTTTCAGTGGTCTGTCAGGAGTCCCATTTTTCAATAACTTTAAATCTTTCAGCCTCGTTTTGCTTTTACAGGTTTTCCCCTTTGACTTCCTACAGCAAGTGGATTATCCTATATTTAAACTCTTGAAACCTGATTCACTTTTCAGAACAGAATATAAGCATGAACAAAATAACAGCTGCTCTATATATTATACAAATATAAGCAACACATTGTTGCCCCCGAAAATGTGTGTAAACAATCCCACAAACATTCACAAAGCTAAAACTGTCAGCGGCAATCACACACACACATAATTTTCTGGCTGTAGGCAGATTGCTCTTTGTGGATGCTTTCAATAATTAAACACTAGCCAGCACGTGCTTATAACGTGGTCTCTCTCTCTCTCTCTCTCTCTCTCTCTCTCTCTCTCATCCAAACAGGAATCATGTTGGAGAGGTACACTAGGAACAAATTGTGAGTAGAGAACTCTGTAAAAGATAAGACAAATTAGTAGAGTACCTGTGTGAACATGCCTTTGGCCCATAATATTTTTACCCTTTAAGGCGATTTATAAGTAAAATTATTTCTCAATGCTGTTGCTGCATTTATTTTGACAACAAACTCACTAACAATGTTTGTGTTACAAATTACAATTGGGAGCAAGAAAAAATGTCTTAGCTGCTCTTTATATTTCAAATAAACAAATCAATAAGCTATAAATTGCATTGAGAATGTGTGTAAGTTTGAATCCAACAATAAAAATAATTTTACATAGTGATATAAGATATGGTACCACACAAAGTTTAAATTCCACAAGTCAGTAATAAAGCAGTAATTCATTCATTCATTCATTCATTATCTGTAACTGCTTATCCAGTTCAGGGTCGTGGTGGGTCCAGAGCCTACCTGGAATCATTGGGCGCAAGGCAGGAACGAACCCTGGAGGGGGCGCCAGTCCTACACAGGGCAACACAGACACACACACACACATTCACTCACACCTACAGTCCCTTTTGAGTTGCCAATCCACCTACCAACGTGTGTTTTTGGACTGTGGGAGGAAACCAGAGCACCCGGAGGAAACCCACGCGGACACGGGGAGAACACACCAACTCCTCACAGACATTTAAAGATTTAAATACCAAGTATTGAGGCCCATCTGCTACTGTACACAAGAAAGCAGCATTCTAAAATTAATACCCAGCACAGGCAGACTTCAGGAGGTTCTAAAGGGTTAAATGGTATTACTACAATCAGAACATTTTTGCTGTGAAAATGTACAAAACACTCACATTCTTTCCTCTGCAGCTCTCTCACATACACACACTTGCTTCCCCACTATCTCGCTCTCCTCTCAAGCCCTTGTACTGTCTGCTCTGTTTGAGTGCTTCATCTGGGAGCACCTCGCATGTTTTCATCCATGTGACAGAGGCAGAGAAGGAAAAAGAGGCGGACAGAAGGAGGTAAAAACAGCAGGGGATGGAGGAGTGGGCTGCTGAAAGAGTGAGAAACTAGGAAGACAGCTATGCTAGACAGTTTCAGAGAACTGACATAGACAGTGAGGTAGGAGAATGAGCTGTACAAACACAAGAGGGTTTAAGGAGCATAATTCCAGCTGTACATTCAGAGTCCACTGCACACTCAGGTAAAAGAAGGGCTGGGCAATACAGAAGAATAATCTTTTCAAGGTTCCTCAAAAACACTAAAATGTACTTTGGGCTATACATTGTATTGTCATTAAGCTCGCTTCCGCTTCTAATGGCTACAAGGTGTCTCATTAAGAATAACAGTATATCTTGTATTTCTAGCCTTTGACAAAACGGAGCAAAAAGGCATTGATGTTTAAAAACAATTATCAACAACCTAAACTGCTATGATTTTTTTCAAAATTTCATTGTGGGTTAGAGCCCCGCTCTGGGTGAGTGCCTTTGAGGAGTTTGGTGTGTCTGTGTGGGTTTCTTCTGGTTGCTTTGGTTTCCAACCACAGTCCAAATACAAGTGATAAGAGAAGTGTTAAATGAATTGGCTACTCAAAAGTGTCCATAGATGTGAGTAGGTGTGAGTCACCCTGTGAAGGGCTGTATCCTCTCCAGGGTGTGTTCCTGCCTTGTGATCAGTGATTCTGGGTAGGGGTGATTCCCCACTATTTGCTAGCTCTCCAATCTGTTTGCGTGCTCAAACCTGGTCTAATGTGTTTACAAAGCCCCAGTGTCAGTAAATGGGCAAAAAACAAAGTGCCTTGGTCTGGTATGCTAGGCTTTCTCTCACTCTCCTCGCAGAGAAAAGCATATAGAGTATTTGAGACAACAATTTGAGACCTCTAAATGTTGAAAAACATGAACACGAGATGAGGATAATACTCTATTCCTGCTCCATAGGTGGGGAATATTTACATTTTTTTGCTCTTTCACTTTATTTACAGTGGAAATTGATGCGACCTGAGCTACAAATGAGTTTCTGTGGTAATTCAAACAGTAAATAAATACTAGCAGATATGTTCAATTTCAGCCACTTACAAACAGTAGTTTATTTCCTCAATTATACCATTCCACCTTAAAAGCACTAAAAAGACCATTTCTCCACAGTCGAAGATGTTCCCTTTATATCCAATGAAACCGGATGAATGTTGCTCTCTAAAAACAAGTTTTATAAACATATTCTTTATTATAAAATCAAAATGTATCCCAGTGATGACAAAACAACCCCACTTTACACACCACTAGCCAAATGCATCTTGTTAGAGAGTAGAAAGGCTTTGCATGGTGACACAGGAAATTCACAAGCATGCAAGAGCCAGATATGGACACAGAAAAAAGCACATACACATAAGCACACAACCACCCACACACAAGCTTTATAACTGTACACTCTGTGCCCCTATCAGAGCAGTGTACTAACTAGTTCATTGAGTATGAGAGGAATCCTTCAGTGACTTCAGTCTTACCTCCATCTGCCACATCAGTAACATATGGTACTGATGATAGCCACAGGGTAAGTTTTTATACAACTTATTTCCAAAAACAAAAACAACAGCGTATAAGATTATTCAGATCCTTAGAATTTCAATCACTAATTTACTCAGTAATAGGTAGAGCTTTGAGCTGTTCCTGTTGTACTTCTACTCAAATGATTATTTGGGAAGGTACTTTTACCCAAGCAGTTTTTGGTGGCATTTTTTTTTTTTGTTAAACAATAGCTTTCCCTAAGTTTGATTTAGGTCATAGTTCCTGAACCAAAGGTGAGTATAGCACCTATACTCAGGTCTGCCTGGAAAGGGAACAAAGTGGTCTTCAAGGGGGGGTAGTGGGATATCAAGGGCACTATGTAAGAGAAATCAATGAACACATTCAGAGTATCAGAAGATAAATATTCTTAACAAAAGCCATGCAAATAGATTTACCAATTATATATTTTAATATTTCCTCATAAATGGATGTTTAAAATGAAAAAAAAAATATTCCTGTGGGTGGGTTTCCATGCATTCTAGAGATAAAAAGGATATACAAGCACAATAGCAGTGCGAGTTAAGCTCTGTATAAAGATGAATGTGAACCTGCAGAAGCTCAGACTGTAGCCACCAGCAGCCTGCTGTCCTGCATCAAGCTAATTCATTAAAAAGCACAGTTTGTTCCTCTGAGCCCCAGCTTGGCCATACGCCGTGTCTACGTGTGACATGACCTCTTTCTCTTCTCTCCTCCTCCTCCTCCTTCTCACACACTCACACCTTCTCTCGCTCTTCTCTGCTAATCCCTCGCTCCACACATCCATAAATGAGCAGCAGGACAAGCTGAACTGTCAAACAGCACGCTGCCTCATCTGATCTCCTGGACTTCTCGTTCCTACACTCTCCCACTCCACTCTCTCTCTCTCTTCTCTCTCACACGTTCTCTCATCCTGTTTCCCTCTTATTTTCTACTCTATTTTTTCACTCTATTTCTTTCTACTCATTGGTGTCTCTCTATGTCCACTATTTTTCTTCTTGCCCTACCTTTTTTCTCTCCCTCAGATATTTTTCTTTTCATTTTCTACTTTTTCTGTTTCACTCTTGACTTTCTGTGCTTCCCTTTCCTTTGTATTTAGTTTAGTATTTCTCTTAAATGTACTGCCCTTTTTTACTACTTCTTGCTTTTTTTCTCAACACTGTAATGTTTCAAATGCCTCCTCCTTGTTTTAAAATTACCACTCACTGTCACACAGCTGTCTGGAGTTTGGTGTGTTCTCCCTGTGTCTGTGCGGGTTTCCTCTGGGTGCTCTGGTTTCCTCCCACACTCCACAAATACACGTTGGTAGGTGGATTGGCGACTCAAAAAGTGTCCATGCGTGTGTGTCGCTCTACGAAGGACTGGTTCCCCGTCCAGGAGAAAATCTGCATAAAAATCTGCATAATTCAACTGCTATGTCATAATTAAAAATGTCATGTACATGAAGTTACCAAGTCTATAGCTGAATTCACTTATCTCCAAATGTTTGAGTTTCTAGTGCCATTCAAGCACAGAACCTTGCACATCACTCTTGAACATCTTATTTACAAAGTGATTCTTTAAACAGTCACACAAGTTGGCACATCCAGAAAAAGAGTGGTACATTTAAACAATCTCATACATAATGTGACAAAAACAATAATAATAGCACAATATTTCCAAAATAGTTGCCAAAGTTTTTTTTTCACCCTGAGAGATGTATTAATCACCTCATTTGCCCTCATGCCACCAATAAACATTACTAATTTCTTAGTTGGTGTTATTATTCATAGCACTCTTACATAAGGCAAGAGACAGCACACCATTAGGAGGGAGTATCCAGCTTGTCACAAAGAACACATAATCCTGACCATGTGCATCACCCCGACACATACACAATGTTAATTACACGCTTAATCTGAACCACACTACCACTTCTAAACAATCACGGACAGCTTCATCCTTTCATTAGCATAATTACTGTACATTCAGCTATTTACAAAAATACCTCCACCCTTCATAGTTATCTCACCAGCTTATCAGTGTATCTTAAGACATGTCGATAATTCTCTCACTCACAGAGCAATGATTGCTTTTGATACACTTTTCATTACACTTTTTAAGTTATATAACCTCTAAAGGCCAAAGAATATTCAAATTTAGCATGTATTTATACTGTGAATTTAAAAATATATGAAAACAAAGCATATAGGCTACAGAACAATGCTTCCAATATCTGTATGATGACAGAACACTGACACAAAAGACCTGTGTTAGGTAATAATCAATTTATCATTGTAAAAGTCCACAGTCCCGTACAATATCATTGACTAAAATATTGTCATCATTTATTGATTTATCTCTTTCAAAACATATAAAGACAATAGTAATCCTATAAACAGATATGAATGAACTTATAAATGTGCTATGTTAATATGATATCTGACATTACTGTTTGGCGAAGCATAGAATAGACAACAACATGCAAAATGCCACCTGTTACAGTGGAGTTTTTGACATCCTCAGACTACAGCTTTAAGTTCCAGACAACAGATCTGGGTCTACTGAATAAACACAGTCATGTCCCAACTCTAGTAAAAATTAACATCAGATGAAAGGACCTCAGACAAAAAAAAAATAGGCTAAGCCCCCAGACACATCACAATGTCATTTGGACAAACTGAAAATAAAATATATTACAACTGCAAAACAGATCTATTATCAGGTTCTAATAATAATATCTTTAACTCACATAATATTATTGTTTTCTTCAGCCACTCCATTATTCATTCATTGACTATAAATCACTTATCCAGTTAAGGGTCGTGGTGGGTCCAGAGCCAGCCAATCACTGGGCGCAAGGCCCCTGGAGGGGGCGCCAGTCTTTCACAGGGCAACACACACTCACATATTCATTCACACACTGACACCTATGGACAATTTTGAGTTGTCAATCCACCTACCAATGTGTGTTATCGGACCGTGGGAGGAAACAAGAGCACCCGGAGGGAACAGACCAAACTCCTCACAGACACTCACCCAGAGTGGGACTTGAACCCACAACCTCCAGGTCCCTGGAGCTGTGAGACTGTGACACTCCCTGCTGCGCCAAATAAAAATTAAAAAGCAATGTTCTCAGTTTAAACACATAGCACTGATATTCTCCACTAGCACAGGCTAATGGAACCGAGGTTTCCAGTGTTTTCTTCAGCAACTATTTAAATACAAAATTACACGAAAGCACATTTTCAACTGCAGTTTGTACAAATGGAACAAATGCTTAAAGCAAAGGATCAAGCTTTGCTGTCATATTATGTTGATATGATTCATCTACTACTAATAACAGTCTAATACCAGCTGACATTTCAACACGCAGTCTTACAGTTATTTGCATAACAATACACACTTGTCACTATCCAACATTATATAGGCCATACACGTTTTACTACCATTCTTTTTCTGGATTGTGGGAGAGCAGATTGGGATGAATAAATTACAAATGGAGCTCCAATTAATGTTTGGCTCATAGCGTAAGTAGTTTTACTATTTTCTTCTTCTAAATTTATGTCTGAAATGTACACAATATGTCCCAATATTTGTGGTGACTTTGTGTGAATTCAACTGATTTAAGTTGCACTCATTGCTGAAACAGGTGTACAACTGAGCATGCGCAGCTTGTTTAATGGCCAGAGAAAACCACTGACCAATAGTATGGATGCTCTGGAGCATGCACATCTGAGCCTAAGGTCACCATACCCAGTTCCACATGTAGGCTACAGGGGTACAAAGACCCTAGGCACTGGTCTGTTCAGTAGTTAGTCTGTGCTGCGCCACCCAAAACCTGAGGGATAAGCAGAAATTTTTGATCCAAAACTAATCATCCAACATCAGTGCCTGACCTCAATAATGTTCTAATGGCTGAGTGCCATTAAATCCTCATAAAAAGTGTTCCCACATCTAGTCTAAAGCTATCCCACTTTAGCAGAATGTGTCACTTGAGCAAAAGGGGCCAATCTCCTATTTCTCACACTGTTACATCTAACTGTAAGAAATCGAGCATCAAGTATATATACCAATTTATTATAAACATAATCAATATTCAATGCCATATCTTTTGTGGCAGTTTAGAATACATAGATATGCATTACTACTTCTCAAATTTCTCTTCAGCCATGACAATCTATTATAAGCATTACAAGTAACTTTGAGACCTTAGAAGATATTAAAGTAGCTCTGCACACTGGCCAAATATAATTACCACCATTAGTGTGGTATAAATAATATTAAGGAGTGGAGAAAGTATGTTATTAAATGACTCTCGTGTACATCAGCCATTAATGCTTGCACTGTGATATTATTATTTTCTTGTCTTGAAATTTGGGAGTAATAATCCCTGATCAATTCTGACATTAAAGGCAACAATTGTAATCAAAAAAACTTTTTTTATATAAAACTCAGAAGATGTTTCCACACCATTTGCTAGCTCTCCAGTCTGTCTGAGCACTGAAAACCAATCTAATGTGTTTAAGAAGCCACAGTGTCAGTCGGTATGCCAGGCTTTCTCTCTCTGTCTGCTGATGGCAGAAACAATAATGGGAGGATTTTAGACAGCAAATAGACCTCCAAACATTAAAAAGCATTAACCAAGAAGAGGATACTGCTCTATTCCTGCTCCATGGGTGAGGAATATTGACTTCTGAATATTGACTTGTTTTCTGCTGTTTTGGATCACTTACTGAGGCTGCACAAAGTTTCTACTAGTTCAACTTTGGCCACATACAAACAACAGTCGTTTTTTCCCTCAAACATACCATTTCACCTTGAAAGTTGAGGAGCTTCAGATTGTAACAAACCAGAGAGAACTGTGTTTCCCCACAATCGTAGATGTTCCCTTTAACAAATACACGTTTGCTGATATAACACATTATGATAAACATAACCATGAGGTTTTGTTTTTGCATTGTGTAAGATCAGGCAATCAAAAGAACAATGTATTATACCTGAAGATTTCATTTTCTCACTTCCTGGAACCCATCACAACCTCAACATCATGAATTAAAGAAAAAATAAACACCAGTTTCTTGAAAGTCAGCAATGTCGTGTCAGAATGTTACTCTATTTGAGTAAGGACCTCACATAGTGATGACCCTTTGGTATAACTTTACACTTACCACTATGTTACATCATAGAGAGAGAGAGAGAGAGAGAGAGAGAGAGAGAGAGAGACAGAGAGAGAGAAAAATAGTATCCTTAGCTTGCTCTATATGTTACCTGTAAATAAAAGATGTCCAATGATGTAAGCAACCATTTCCAGCAGTTAGCACACCCTCTTATCCAGAGCGACTGACAAATAAACATAATCATCTTATTCTCCAATTCTCACCAATACAAAATATGATTAGTGTCCAAATATCACTGAACTAAGATACAAGGTTGGTGTAACTTTTATTTTCTGACCATTGAGACTACCTAATGCAGGTTTGTACTAAACAGCACAGTGCAGTATGGGTACTAGTCTGACTAGTGTCAGCCATTGTACATGGGCTGTACACTACTTTTTACGGTGCATTGTTTGATTGTTTGAGTTTGATAGACTGAACCCCCAACAACCACACCTCTCACTACCCACCAAGTGCAAAGACACATGCACACACAAGCACAAAAACAACCAAAAAGGACAACACAACCCCTAAAAGAACCCCTAAAACCACTAACAGTGCTCCCACCATAAGTCCCAGGCCTTCCCAGTATATGGCATCTGATACAATCTATTCAAAAGATTGGTACCAAAAGGGCTGAACTCCTCAATGGTGTTTTCCTGTCCTTGGTAACATGTCTGTCACACTCTTGTCCTGTCTCGTGTGTTCCTGTTCTGTTTTTGTTTCCTTTGTCTATCATGTACTCTGTCAGCACATGGCTCTCTGTTCATTTTGGTCCTTGTCTCCACCCTAGCCCCACCTTAGTCCCGCCTCAGTCTCTGCCCTCTCGTTATCCTTCCCAGGTGTTCCTTGTCTGTGGTCTATGTTCCTGTGTGTATATTTTGTCCCTGGTTTTCAGTGCTCCCTTGTCTGCTCTTGCGTGTAGATGTGTGTTTCATTGTCTCAGTGTTTCAAGTGCATCTGCATCGGTTCACAGTTGTTTTCTGTTTTGCTTCTATCCTAGTTTGTTTCTGTTTATTTCTGTTCGGATTTAGTCTAGTTTGTTTTATCTGTTTGTTGTGTTTGCTTTTGTTTTGTATTAAATACTCCCTCGCGTTTATGTCCGCCTCATCGTACTCCCTCAGCCGTGACAACTTCTAGTTGAAGTGAACTTAAGTTCACTTTCCCAGAAAGGATAAAATAACCAAACACTATCAAGGCATTAACATCTATTACATGTAATAGATGTCAGAATTTTAAAAAACAAACAAAAAAACAAAAAACTTAAACTACTTCAAACAATTTTTGGAATTACAAAATTTTACAGTGGGCCAACTGAACATAAGCTAATTAGGAAACTAATATTAGTGTTAATGTATGTGTTTTTCTTTCTATGAACAGTTTTAAGTTTATAGTGTCAAGCAAATAGAAAAATATGGCACTGAACTAAAATTATATCCATAGCAGATTCCTATTTGATTCATGTTTTGGATCGTGCAGTGAAATACTGCAAAACAGAACAATCAAACAAATTTTGATCTATAAGATGATCATATTGCAGCAATTGCAGTGCTCAAATTTGTAAAAATATGCTTACTCTGGAGTGATTAGGACTGGGCATTAAGAAAAGTGAGGAAAAGAAACCTGGATCCGCTGAGAGTTCCTAGTCATTTAATGGGTTCATCCCTGAATTATTGTAGGAAGATAGAAAAAATGCTTCTGTAGACACAAAATGTATACACTTAATTCTGCTGGTAAAGCTGATGATGCTGGCTGTTACAAGTATCATCCAGGCAAATAAATGAACTGCAGAGAGAAGAAAAAGAAATGCCATGCCTGTTCAGCAGTAAAAAAAATGTTACAGATTGTAACTAGTTTAATTTCAGATCAGGGAAAAATATCACATACACATCCTGTGCTTGATTGACTTCAAAAGTAATTACTCAGCAAATGGTTGAAATGCTAAAACCCTGAAAATAGAAGGTCAAAAAATAGAACCTTTTATTCAGTATTCATTGTCCAGTTGTCTAGATGTCTGAGATATGAAGTGATGTTTCAAGACAGATGGGCACCTGAACTTTACATACCCCCCATTCAGTATTTGGCTTCAGTGTCAGACAAGCTAATGTGCCTTTTACTCAGACAAAGAGACTGGAGGGAACTGGGCCCGGTTAAAAGAGAGTAAATGGTATTAGGGGGCGGATTATAGAGATAACCTGACACCCAATTCAATCATAACAGTAAGCCAAGTCTGAGCCTCCATTGTCTGTCTGAGATTAGAATTTAAAAGGTGCCTCAGTCACTCATTTACTGTAAGCTTATGTTAGCTTGTATTACATTTTAAGATGTGCATTTCAGTTAGATAATACATCCGTTCAAAAAACCATGGCAGCACTTAATGGGATTAAATGAGGAAGGGAAGCTATGGAGGAAATGGAAATGATGCCAAAATATAATGTTATTACAATAACTTCTTAGGCATCAAGTGACTTTGACTCTAATATAAAGACAAGTAACACACACTACTGAACAGGACCAAGTTAACCTCCAAGTCTATAACTGTAAGTTAAGTTGATGATGGTTTTCCAAACAGCAATGACCAAGTGCTCTCATCTAAGGTAAGGTAACGTTGATTAATTCATTCATTCATATCCGGAAACTACTTCAAAGCAGTGGGTCCAAAGCCTACACAGAATTACTGGCTCTAAGCAGGAACACATCCTCAGCAGAGCATGAGTCCATCACAGGGCATCACACACTGACACAGTGACTTAAACCCTCACAAACATGGTCGCTAATGCACAGCCAATTGACCTACCAAACTGTGTTTTTTATACTGTGGGAGGAAACTAGAAGAACCCCACATACACTGAGAGAACACACCAAACTTCTCACGGACAGTGACCCAAGAATTGAACCCAAAACCCTAGATCCCTGGAGCTGAACATCAACTTCCATCATGTCACTTTGCCCATTCAAAATTTATCTGAATTCCTGTTTATTTAAAGGGAGCCTGTTTCTTTTTGCTTTAGTAGTAGCTTCTGCTTTTCTGGTTGGACAGCTCTCTATGGAGCTGGATCTTTAACCTAGAGTGGCAGGGGACAGAGAACATTGCTTTTATCATTCATGGAATATCAATAAAGAAGCAGGAGCTTACGTTCCTCAGCATACATATTACAGAGCACCACACATGAAGCATACACACTAGTCATGTAGTGAAGAAGGTGCAGCAGTGTCTTTCTTTTACGTCATGAAGTTGCAGAAGTTTGGCATTAATCCAAAAAGCATATTTTCAAGCTGAATTGACACCTGTTACCTCACATACCACTGCAGAGGGTGGTAAAGACAACTCATCATATCACTGGGGTTGAAATTCCATCACTGGATGAACTGTATAGCAACAAATGTCTGAGGAAATCCAAAAAATAACTCAAGAGCCCACCCACCCTAGCCACAGTATACTCTCACTGTTGATATTCAGCATCAGACAGTTCAGCAGCATACAACTACAACCAGCCCGCTTAGGGACAGTTTCTGTCCACAGGTCATCAGGCTGCTGAACTGCCAGAAGCACTGTAATACAGCCCCACACTCTGACATGCTCACGCAGATCATTTTTATTAGAATACTGCTGTGATTAAATGAATGCATTCAGTCTCAAGCTAATTCAGGTCCTAATGCTGGATTATAAATTGTGGATTACAGACACATAATAATCTCATCCCAAAGAAGCTCCATTATTTCAGGCTCAAATGAGGATCTTTATACAATTCTAGCCCACGCTTAGCATTGTGCATGGTCACTGTAGGCTCATGTGTGGCTACTCCAGACCACTCTTAATCTATTCATCAATGTTCTTTGATAAGATTTTTACAAGACCTACTTCAGCAATGAGGGCCAAACTTAAATTAACTATTGTAAATCATACAAAGCTAGATAAAGTATAACATTCACATGAATGAGTATTTTAGACACATGGATTTACTTCACTTCCTCTTATGTGATAAACCAAATCCCTGAAGATACTTCCTGGAATCATGACAGTCATTTTTTTTTTTCAAAAAATATTTCTTTATTAGTATTTTTAGAAACATTTGCATTGCTATTTTTTTCTTTTTTTTTTTTTTTGAGAGAGAGAGAGAGCAATTGCCAGCTAAATTTGAAGGTAGGCAAATCTCATGTAATAATTTTTTCCTCCACCATTTAAAAGTACATTTTGGATAATAAATAAATATATTGGTTGCAGTCATTTTTAAATGTTGTTTTATTGTTAATTCTATAGAGAGGTATCTTTTAATTGCTCAACATACTGAAATTCATTAAACATTTGACTGACATGCTTTTATACTTAAAAAGATTCACACACTGATTTATGTTTTCCAGGTGCCTCTGGGCCTTAAGATCACTGTTGAACCTTAGTCTGAAAGAAATGTCAGAGACACAGACAGTGATGATTTGTAGGATGAGATTACATTTTACATTTTGTATAAAGATCATTTTTAATAATATTATATTATTGTTATTAGGGTTGTCCTTGTTTTTAAATATTGTGTATTGTTTGTCTTCACTCCATTCAATAATGCTATCTGTGAGATAATCTAACACTGAGTAATTATTGATGTTTTTAAATTGTATTATTTAAGAAAACATACATCTGACTATTGCTAAAATTAGATTTTAAACATTTTAATGCATGTTATTACACTGTTTACTGCATTCAGTCAATAACTGAGATTTGTTTATGCATTTTAACATAATGCTTTCAGCCAAACTTTGCTTCAATAAAATATGACCCTTTGTTGAGTAAATCTAATCCATTTTCAGAGAATTAACTTGTAAAAGCTTCATAAATTCGAATTAGATGTTCGAAGCCAGTTTTCTATAAGATTAAGCAACATTTTTCAACGGGTCACAGATATCCAAGTACCTTAATAAGCTTTAAATTGCAGAGAACATGAGGACGTTTATAGACAGTCTCTATATAGTTTTGGAACTTGTCTCCATTAGACTCTATATAAGGCTCTGTGAAAACTGTTTACACAAATTTAATATAGCGGGTTTTCAGTGGTGTCCGTCCCCTTTACACAATGTTCAACTCTGGGGGTGTTTCTGTTCTAATAACCTCACATTCCCCTCTCACAGGGGTATTATTAGAGCAGCTTTATGAACCGTCTTTAGCACGACGCCAGTTTTCTTACCTCAGGAGTGACGTTAGTCTTTGTTCTGATCCGTTAAACGAGCAAAAACACATTCTTGAGTGGACAAGAAAACACTTTTTAAAGTCACCTCAGTAAAATGTCTAAAGTATATCCTACATGGCCGGGTAAAATGCGCAGTGCGCAGAGTGTACCGCAGGAGTTTGGTAAATATGGTGCTCGATATTTAGCTTAACACTTGGACAACTGAGATGGAAAAAGGGGGAGAAATATCACCAGGGAAAACAAACTCCCCTCAGAAACGGACACTCACCTCACTTTAGCGGCGACGGAAGAAATAGCATCACTTCTCAGACTCTTTCTCTTGGTCACGGCGCTGCCCATGCTGTAGTGGACAACAGCACATTACCCCCTCTCTCCCTCCACACACACTCTCTCTCTCTCTCTCTCTCTAAACACTCCTCCACCGCCACGCTCACGTCTCTAAACACTCCTTCGCTGCATTAAGAGCACGAGCCCGGGTCCCCTCCCTCTCTGTTCCTCATCTTTAATCTGTTTACTCTGTTCAAAATGTCCAGTGGATGAAATGTTCGCTTTCAGAACCAGTGCCGAAGCTGATCCAATCCGTCACACTCGAGGACCGGCGTTCTCTCTCTCTCTCTCTCTCTCTCTCTCTCTCTCTCTCTCTCTCTCTCACGCGCGAGATACGTTCGTTGCCGCCCCCTCTCTCGAGCTAGCTAGCGCACACACATTTTCTCGCTTTCTGTCTCATAATCTTTCATTCTTCTTTTCATTTTTCATTATATTAGTCGTTCCCTTTTATTGTTTCTCCATTAATTAGTTAATTAACAAGAAGACTTATGGACTTTATATAATTTTTGGTCGGTTGGTCATGGCCTTTAATTAGCTCAAATCAGACGTTTTTTGTTTGTCTGATTGATTGTTTGTTGTAAGAAAATTAGCATCCACATAATTTACACAGTTTCGTTGCCTATCTGGATGTTTCCTATTTGATAGCGTTTATTCACATAAAAATCTAAGTGTACTCACAAAAGACATATAACAGGTTAGCTCAAAAACCTATGAGGGGGTCTGTGATTTTAGCCAACTGTTATGGAAGTGTACTTTTGATATCAACCTGCAGCCATTATCCATAACATTCACAAGGAGGCTAGAAATATTAGAAAGACAATATTTCTAAAGTTGAAACTGATATTTTTTGGAAATCTTGCCAGCAACATATTCAGGACAGGGCAACATAAGACACGTAAAAATGTGCAATGGTTTCACTACATTCCACCACAAGAACAAGAAGTGAGGTCAATTGTTGACCTAGGATGATTTGTTCTGGATCACAAACACCCCAAAGATGCTGAATGGAGCTCTGTAGAGCAGATTCACTGCTCCACTGTCCATTGCTGGGGACTTAACTGATTTTGAGATAAAATATGATCTCTCATCCACTATTACTAACTGCTTTTAAGCTCTACACTGCCTTCCACCCTGCAGGTAGACTCAGCATCATTGTAAGACCAGTAATTACCTGATACCAAACTTATTATGCAAAGAACAAAGTTCAGTTCTAAACACGCAAGTATCCAGGTCTGGCTGTGTGGGTGTTGATGTTGATTTGGCCATTGGCAGCAAAGCTGGAGCTGAAAAATGGTGAGACATGAAAAGATATGTTTCTATATTAAAGTATGGTGATACTATATTTTCACATAGATTTGTATTTTACAATACCCACATGAGGAAAGAAGTCATGAACATGCTCATACTGCTATTCTCAAAAGTGCCTGGTACAATAGCAACAATAGCCTATACAATTTGATTGATTTTTTCACATAAAATATTTCTTTTTAATGTATTTATTTTGTTTACTTGTTATGTATTTAACTTTAAATATCAATTATTCTGGAATGCTTTACATAATTAGCTATGCTCTGACATGGGGTGGGTTATTCAAGCTTGACATCGTAACAATATTGTACCCATTTTTGTGCCATATATAGAGCCTGTTTCTAAAAGTGCTGTATAGAACGATCTATAGCACATTCTCCATCAATCTAAAGAACTCTTTCACAATGCAAACAACCCTTTTATGAAGCAAAAGGTTCTTCAAGTGTTCTATATAAAACCATTTCTTTAATTAAGAACCCTTATAGAACCATCATTTTTAGTTGTGCATGCTAAATTATAGAATGTGCACAATAGAGCATGTCACTTCCACTGTTAACATACTTAGAAGCAGGAATGCAGGTAAACAACATCAGGATTGATGTAAGAAAGAAAAATTAATGTTTAATTCTGCAATTTAAATGAGATGCAATGTGACCACTTTTAGAACATGTTTCCAAAAGGCTCATCAAAGGAATTTTTTGTAAAATTACATTTTGCCAACTGCCACAAGCTGCAAAGCATTTATCAAACAAGCATCAACAATGCAGTAAAGGAGAGGCAGTCAAACATGAACATGTACAATATTGTTTATAGATTTTTTTCTGGGTAACATAGAATGATAGGTTATGTCCAATGTTTCGAAAACTGATATAAAACTGATATAAAATGTGAATATATATTATTTCATGATAATGTTCCATAATTTTTCAGGCAACATTTGATGTGGTCCTGCCAAATAAATGAACAAAATACTTTTATTCACAGCCTGGAAATGTGGACCATAGATTTAAATTAACTGTAAGAAAATACAAGATACTTTGAGGGTAATTCGTAATGTTAATTCACATTTGATTTATCATTGATTTATTTATTCATTATCTGTAACCGCTTATCCAGTTCAGAGTCCAGAGCCTACCTGGAATCGCTGGGTGCAAGGCAGGAATACACCCTGGAGGGGGCACCAGTCCTTCACAGGGCAACACACACTCACACCTACGGACATTTTTGAGTCACCAATCCAAAAAATAAACAATGTATACATGGCAAGAATGACACAGAAAGCTTTAAGATCAATGAATTCATTGAATGACTTATTGCGAAGAATCAGTTCAAATGACAGATATGTTCAGGAATAAAACAAAGCGCTCAGTATTCTGAACAACAGTTTACAGAGGCATCGGTTTTCTGTACATCTGTTTCTCACATGGGCATCACAATGGCACAACAGAAAGTGTCACTGTCACATATTAACCCTTTTTCACCAAAACAACTCTGGCTCTCTAGGTGCTCTCCTGTGAACTGGCCCAAATTTCCCTCAGGTTAAATGGAAACCAAGGATACTTTGTTTATTCTTTGATGAACCTGTGTAAAAAGTTTAGCCACTGTTAAGAATAATTCTCTGTTTACTTTCAAATGTGAGAGCCCAGGCCTGAGGTGTGAGGAACAGAAAAGATGGCTTTTACTCACATTTTTTTTCCTCGTGTTTTATTCCTCAATAAGATTTCACCAAGTTTAATCAAAACCCATTTTATTCTCAGCACTCAATTTGATTTGTTTTGCCCAGTTTAACCTCATCTTTCCATCTCACAAGAACAGGGTTCCAGGACTGTAACTGGAAACACTCAGGCAAGGAGGCAGGACAATTCTGAAGTCCTTGTGATGTACATAATTTGCTGAACAAAAATAGAATGACTCATTTTATCCTATGTCTTTAGACTTATTCAAAAACTGACATGGTTGTTTTATTTGTTGGTGGGTTGGTCCCAGATACTAAAATTAGTGTTCTAAGGCACTCAAAAATGTCTTTTTTTTCATAATATGTCCCCTTTAATGCAGTCCATACACACCTGCCATTTTGGCAACGTTTAGACAAAAATATGAAAAATTAGAATAATGAGTAATAATGATTATTACAATTTCTTTACAATTTTCAGTTAACTCACTCAGACTGTCAGACGGTCAGCTCGCTAGACTGTCCTGCAAAAGAGAGTAAATCTAAACCTTTACTACAAAAATCTTTTGGTCATATACTACACACAAACAGCCAAAAAATACAAAATTGTCTACACTGTAGTCTCCTTTGAGGGACATATTTAGACCATGCACATAAGGTCACTACTCACATCATTTTCAAAAACTATAGCACATAATGAGAAAACATACAAGTTCATAATTTTAATGTCCCTTCTGATCTATCTCATTACCTCATTAATCTTAATTGCTAAAATCACACAGAAAACAACTGTTTAAAACATTTCAAGGTCCCAGTTAGGGTCACAGGTAAAGGCAAGCCATATCTTTTCACAAACATAGCATTAACTAAACATATCAGGAAGAAACATGGTACAAATATTGAGATCAGACAGAAAAAAGTGTTCTAATGGTTCTGTCTGAAAGCAAATGTATACAAAAAAGGGTTCACACAGTTGTTGAGAAATGCCAGAGATTTGGCCATTATGGTATAAAGCTCTGCAGTTTCTTGTAGTATGTCATTGTTGAGGAAGACTGCAGTGATAAATACGATGTCGAAAGTGGGAACCAGGATGTTGAAGATGAAATTTAAAGATACAATTCTTGTCACAAGCTTTGTCATTCTGTTACTGCTAAAGAAAGGTGATTCATTAACTCCTCTGTGAAGACGATAGTAGAAATAAAACAGCAAGTTAAAAAATACCATAAATTTTGTTATTTCCAAAATCGTAGTTACTACTTTATCTGCATCATCTGTAAAATGCTGGTAACAAAATTGGAATCCATACAGCTCACATCCTACATCATATTGTACAGGAACAAATGAAGCCAACACCCCACTCAGGATCCATATTCCCCACAACAGGCCATTTTCTCCTTTTGTTCCAAGCCTAGACCATTTCTGTGGATGTAGTACCTGCATGAATCTCTGAACACTCATCAGAGTCACACACAGTGTGCTACAGGAGGTCATCCAAATTATAATATAAAAGGTGATCTTGCAAGCAGCAGAGCCGAAGGTCCATCCATGCAGAAGAGCCCAGATCCACACTGGAAGAGGAAGGAGATTCAGTAGGTCTGATATTGCCAAGCTCAGCATCATTCTAATGGTGAAGTTGTTCTCCTTCAAGCGCTGGATAAGAGTTCTCAGAACTGCTACATTACCAATGACCCCCAGCAAGAAGCACAGCACCATCACAGCACTGCTAGCTATACAAACTGGAAAGGCACTGGTGAATTGGGAACTGTTGGAGCAGTTTTGCATGGTTTTGCAGCAGAAGCAACTGATTCTGTGATGTGACTGCTGCCAGCACAGATGAAGAATGCAATGAACAATGCGTGATCACAGTGTTCATGGCAGTGTAACTAATCAGGTTTGCATATGGAAACATTTGTTTATACTTCACATGGTTCCATAACTGAATATTAACATTTTAATATCATCTAAATAGGGCGGCACGGTGCCGCAGCAGGTAGTGTCGCAGTCAAACAGCTCCAGGGATCTGGAGGTTGTGGGTTCAGGTCTCACTCCAGGTGACTGTCGGTGTGTTCTCCCCCTGTCCACATGGGTTTCCTCCCATGGTCTGAAAACACAAGTTGGTAAGTGGCTTGGCTACTCAAAAGTTTGTGAATGTGTGTGTGTTGCCCTGTGAAGGACTGGAGCAACACACACACTAGAAATGTACAGTGGTCAGATGTGTCCACATTTTTAGTATGTTTTGGTTAAAGTGGATGCTAAGTCCTCTGGCCCAAAAATAGAAGGGACCATCAGGATTATCCAAGAGATAAAATCTCTTGTGGTATAGGAATGCATTAGCGCCCACAGCATGGGTGATTTACATATGTCTTAATGTACCATTGATGTGGAGCAGTATATTAGATTTTAGTGAGACATATGCTGCCATGATAGTGAGGTTTTTTATGCAAATCCATGGTTTTATCAGTAAGAAAAAAGCCAGCCCTCATTCTGCATGTTCTACAATAACAACAGAGTCACCTGCCTACAGTCAAGATCTGTATTCTCTGGCTAATTTTGAAAAATAATCAGACAACAGTGACCACAGACTATTGAGTAGCTGATGTCTTGTATCAAGCAAGAACAGCCAAAATTCCTCTTGCCAAAACCTCATTAAAGCAAGGGTGATATATCACTGTACAATTTATATCACTCCACATTTTTTGTGTGTTTCAGGCATCAAATACAGATTTTGTTTATATGAGTTCACTGGGAGTGTTCTTCCATGGGCAGTGTGATGTTGGACGTAATGCAGTGGAGGGACAGTTATTATTACACTGTTGTGTGATCACTAGATAGATAAGAAATTGGGGTGAAAAATATCAGCACACACATTTTTATAATGTTGTTCATGTAGAACTGTTCAGAATGGGTTTATTGTTTGTGCCCTCTAAAAATTTGCTTATGCAAAGGCGTATTGGTGAATACAATTTAATACAGAGGAAGAAATTATAATGACAGTGCCATGAGAGATTGTGAATAATTAAAAAATATACATTTAAAGGATTTTATTTTTTTTTTCCACAAAACAGGGCTGAAGACAAAACAATTATCATGTTCAAACAATACATACCTGCTCTTCTACTAATGTGATATATTTGTAGACCATATATGTTATCATGGTAGGGATGTTTTGTTCTAGAGGGGTGTGCAAAATGGCATACAGAGAGAAGGAATGACATGACGCGGCTTCTAAGTGTAACAACTTGGGAAGAAACTGAAGTGTGTTGTAACGGGTCCAGAATTGCATAGCATGCAAATCTGCTCCCCAGTAGTAATACTGTATGGTAGTACCGTACCACATAATAATTTTGACTGTTGTAGTATTTACAAAGACTTTAGCTGAAAAATGTTTAAACTGTTTGTTCAGTTGGATTTACTGTCATTAAATTATTCTTTGACCTGTTTACTGCAATGTTGCATTTTCCCAAATAACAACATAGCATGTAAGCTCAAGGGTGGTCTTGTTCCATGCATGTGGCTTCTTCACTTGTCATGCCATGAACTAGTTTAGTGAGGCCAAAAAATGAAAAAGTAAAAAAGATCCATACATGTGTTCTCAACACAAAATCATTCATTCATTGTTTGTAAATGTTGACGTCTTTGCACAATTTGTTGAGGCCATTGTCTTGTTCTGATATCCATAAAATATGAACAGGTCTGAACTCAGATCACACCTCTGCTGTATTTATGACTAATGTGTCACAAAGACTACTCCCAGATCTTAAGTATTAAATTCTTCTGATAATTCACATTAAAACTTATTGTGGTTCTAAAAGCTAATAATGAGACAAGAGCTAGGAGCTCAGGATTTTCATACCACCTTAAAATCCTCTGTGAGAAAATTCATACTGAAAAGTGTTTACATATCTGTTCAGAAATGTCAGTGATCTGATTTTAAAGGGAATGTTTAAAATTGTGGGCAATCACACTTCTCTCTGGTTGTTTACATTCTGAAGCTAAGCATCTATTAAGGTGGGACAGTTTGTTTGAGGGGAACAAAAGAACTGTTGTTTGTATATGGCTGAAGTTGAACTTGTCTGTAAGATTATATTCACTGTTTGAAATACCGCAGAATCTTATTTGTAAATCAAGTTGTTTAGTTTTCTAGCAGTTAGCTGTCTCCAAACTTTGGAGACATTTCCACCTTAAGTGATCAGAAACAGCAAAAATAAGCAAAAATAACATCTGAATTTTTTTAAAAAAAGTGTTTTTCACGATTATAATCGTGAATTAGATCTTTGTCTGAATCAGTTTTATTTACTATTTAAAGTATTTATTTACTTAATCAGTTATTTAAAATATCCTGAGAAGAATACAATGCTATTTAAGATTGATCAAGTCCATACTATTCTTTCTCAAATGGCCACCGTACTCATCATTGAATGTTTCATTTGTTTCCAACTTACTAATAGTTAACAGCTGAAATCATTCAGACAACACAATCTTTCTAAATATGTGAGGTTGGCTGAAATGTATGAATATCACTGTAAGGAGGATGATCAAATATTACTTTTGAGTAACTTGATAAGAAAACCATATTCACATCAGTATTTCATGAAAAGGTTAAACCTGACTCATACGGACTGTGGTAACAAAACACATGAAAACATTTGGCACCAAAAGCATAATTATTTCAAACAGAAGCAGTCAATAATGTGTGATAAACAGGTGGAATAACGTTGGGCGCATTATGTCGATCAAAGCAGGGTTTTTACACATTGCTCTACCTGTGTTCTAACACAGAGCTACAACGGTGCAATCCTCCGTGAGAGAACGTGTAGAGAAAAGGGTTCACACAACTGTTCAGAAGTTCCAGTGTTTCGACAATTGTGACCAAATAAGTTGTGGTTGTAGACAGACTTTGATTTTTCAGAAACTTTGCAATGATATTTAATATATCAGTAATTACAACTAAGACACCTAAAATGAAGAATAGCACACAGATTCTTGCCACCAGCTTTGTCGTCCTGCTGCTACTATTGAAGGATGTCTCGTTAACCCCTCTGTGAAGACAATAATAGAGAAAAACCAGCAAGAAGAAACAGATAAAAAAGACCAGTATTTCCACAAATGAAACAACTACTTTATCTGTATCATCTCTAAATATTTTGTAACAGTCCTGCAGTCCATATTGTTCAAATCCTACATCATACTCAAGGGGAATATATGAAGATAACACTCCACTCAAGATCCATATCCCACTCAACAAGCCATTCTCTCCTTTTGTTCCAAGTTTAGACAATTTCTGTGGATGGAGCACCTGCAGGAATCTCTGAACACTCATCAGTGTCACACACAACAAACTGCAGTAGAAACACCAATAATCCACATAGGAGATGATCTTACAAGAAGTAGAAACGAAGTTCCAACCATGAAGATTAGCCCAGATCCACATTGGAATAGGAAGGAGATTCAAAAGATCAGAGACTGCCAGACTCATCATCAGTTTTAGGGTGAAGTTGTTCTCCTTCCATTGTTGGATAAGAATCCCCAGTACTGTTAGATTGGCGGGGACTCCCAGCACAAAACACAAACCCAACACAGCACTGCCGGCTGTTTTTACTGGAAAGACTTGTGCGAACAGAGAGGTATTGGAACAATTGACCTGTTGCATGATTCAAGGTTAGAGGCTGATGTGACAGCTGGAGACACCAGTGCAAAGACCAAATTTAAAATATACATATCCCGTGTTCCTTTTTATTCATGCAGTCATAACTATAGTGAAATAAATGTAATTCCAAAGAATATGTTTGCATATGCAAAAATTAGGTTATAATGAACAGTTCTGGTGCAAGGCCCTGTCTAGCATTATAACCTGTTTGACAGGTTAAATAGTAATATAAAGGTTTAAACATTTATAAAAACAGCAAAAATCAGTATACCCCTTTCTCATTCATTGGTTTGTTTGGGTTTTTAAAATTTCTGAATGTCTAACATTTTGGAATGAAAAATACCTATGTGATTTTTCAGCAGGAAAATTACCCAAAACATGTCCATCATTATTCAGGTAAGGTGACATACGTGGCCATGTGATATTTTAACTTAAAATTTAAGCTAAAATTTTAATTTAAATTTTAACCTAAATTTAAACTTACGTTTTTTATAAATATTTTAAATTACAGCTTTTTTGCAATCTTTTTATATTGCATGATTCATATTCAATTGTTTTAATTTCTTGTTTTAATTGCTTTATATGTTTTATATGCTCTAATGTTCTACCATGCTGTTTCACACTGTTATATATGTTGTAATTCCTCTTTCCTAAAACGCGAGGAGTCTTTTATCTACTCCCTTACCCAAAATAAGTGAGGATTCACTGAATATTCCTACATATATAAAATTTTCTGTCTAATTCCTGTGTTTTCTAAAACACAAGGATTCATTTTAATTGTCTATTCATGTGTTTTATAAAAGACTAAGGTTAATTTATTTATCCAATGCCATAACTGTGTCAGAACCACTGTGCACCTCCATCGTTCTCTCAATTTGGGCATAATTATAAGTGACCCTGTGTAGTTGATGCTTGGCATTAGGTATAGCGATAATACACTCATGTGCAGCTGCAGGATCCTATTCTAATTGCAGTGACTTTCACTGATGACTGTATAAACAGTTTGAATAATTGGATGTATTGTCATTAAATTATCAATTGACTTGTTTACTGCAATAATGATTTTGGAAGTATGCTCTGGTTGGTCTTGTTCTCTGTGTGGTTTCTTTACTTGTTATACCATGAACTAGACTTGAGGGGCCAAAATATAAGAAAATGTTGGGCTAAATGTCTATTGGAATGCAAAGATATTAATGTGGAGATAAACAGATTATAACATTTCTAAACCAATCCAAAGCATTGTCAAACAACATACCTGTTATTGGACTGGCTTAACCTAATTTCACACAAGACATGGTAAATATAATGCACAATATGCCGTTATATTAATCAGTGTAGATTTACACATCAGCCATGCCCAAAAATACATATTGGACACATTTCTGACATAGTTTCTATGCAGAAACAGTACAGATGTCAGTAATCTTGCTGAATGTACAACTAGACCAGCGGTTCTCAAACTGTGGTATGCGTGCCACTGGTGGTACGTGAAGCAGCAAGAAGTGGTACTCCAAATTAACTCAGAAAATGTACTACATAATCACAGATTTTATTCATAACTGAAAATCTATAGTTTTCATGTGTAAATTACATAATGTTTCACAGTTTTCATAAGTATGCCCCAATAAAATGTATTTGTGTTTAATAAAGTACAATGTGCTAAACATACACCATAGTTAATTGCATCTGGAACAGGGAGGGAAGGTGAACCCCCATTTTTTTAAACATATGTGTAAAGAAAGCCTAGTTTCAGTTGCTTACTGAACATAAACAATGGCTAAAGACATCAAGACATGAGCAGTTTGGACTTTATTACAAAGAAAAGCGGAAATGAGAAAAAACAAGCTGAGACCAAGCCCGAGGAATACTCTGGAGCCCAGGATGAATAATTCCAGAGGCAAAAAAATAGAAAAACAATGCAAGAATTCTGTACACATGAAGACAAAATAGAAGAAAATGCTAAGCTGAGGGAAAGCAACATGGCTGTTTCTCACTTTATTAAAGCCTTAAAACACTGTTTAACACGGCGTCATGCCTCCTTCACCTACTGATACAACCTTCAAGAGCTACCGTGAGCACCTGCTCCAAGCTCCTTGTTTATTTCATGTATAGCCTATTAAATTTAATTAAAAAAAAGTATTAAATTGAACTTTTCTCATTTTTATTTCTTTGAAAATGCTTATTTATATTTTATATGTTCATAAATATTTATAATTTTGTATAAAACATTTAGTTTAGATCTAGTTATTCTTATTCACTCTTTAATTTTTAGAATTTTTTTGGATAATTTTGTGTTAAACATGCAAATTTCCAGTTTAAAACAAGCAGTCAACACATGCAAATATTAACAAGAGTTTGCCTAATGTCCCCACAATAGAGGAAGATCAGGGATGCACATGTTTCTGTGGTAAGACTCATAGGTGGTACTTTGAGATTTGATAATGAGTGGTACTTGATCTAAAGTTTGAGAACCACTGATCTAGGCCAATAAACATGTCAACAAACAGATATATTTTAAACTGGAGCAGCATTTCAAGCTCAAACCCTGACCAACAGCCTAATGTGGTAGTAAGTCAAGTTTGAATTGTTGGATCTCTTTCAAGCTAAAGTCTGTGCTTAAATTTAGAAAACATAAATTTGTGAGCAATATACAATGAATAAGTACTTTTGTAGATGGCATTATTATGGAAAAATGAAGGGAAAACGGAAACAGACACATCGCCTGGTGTGAAATAACGAGGGTCACGGTTGTTTCGATATTTCCCACACATCAAGACACCTCTGGTCTGAAATCAGCTTTAGAGGTACAATACACCAGTCCCAGAAGATTGTTTCGGCTTTTAGAGGAGGATTTCGTTAGCAGAGGATCTTCATTCATTCATTGTCTGTAACCGCTTATCCAGTTCAGGGTCGAAACATGAATGTTCCACGTCAGACATTATCTTGCAAGCAGTAGAGCCTGAGTTCCAACCATACAGTAGAGTCCAGATCCACATTGGAAGAGGAAGGATATCCAAAAGATCTGATACTGCCTATTGTTATCGTCAGTCTAAGTGTCGAGTTGTTCTCCTTCCATTGTTGGATAAGAATCCCCAGTACTGTTAGATTGGCGGGGACTCCCAGCACAAAACACAAACCCAACACAGCACTGCCAGCTGTGTTTACTGGAAACACTTGTGAGAAAAGAGAGGTATTGGAACAATTGACCTGCTGCATGAGACAAGCTTAGAGGCTGATGTGGCAGCAATGCAAAAACCAAACTTAAAGGAAAATAAAAAAAAACAGTGTTTTTTTTTTTATTATTATTATTTTTAATAATTAATTAATAAATTAATACTTATGAAAATTGCTATAGTGAAAACACTGTGATACACGAGTACATGTTTGCATATGCAAAAATAGGGCTATATTGAACAGCTGCAGTCTGCAGCCAAGTTACTTTCTAGAATTATAACCCATTTGACAGGTGATAGAATAGTTCAATCATACAGAAGCTGCAAAATCAGAATACAGTTTTTCACTCAGATTCCAATGGTTTGCTTGGGTTTTTACAAATTCTGAACATCTAACACTTGGCATGAAAAATACCCATGTAGCACAAATCTGGGGAAAGAGATTATGCCAGTGTTCGCAAATGATCCTTTTCAGCATTTTTCTGCAGTAAAGTTCCCCAAAACATTTCCAAAATGATTCAGGTCAGATGACATAATCTTTTTAATTTCTTAAATTGCACTATCCAAGGTTCTACACATTTATAAAGCATCAAATGCTGTCACACAAACGATTGTTTCTACTTATTGCTGTTTTTGATAGTAGCGCTCGTTCACTTTACCGTTCACCTATGTATATAATTTCAGTGAACTTTACACTTTATTAGTTATCTAGTTATTTGTTGTATTTTCTCTTCCATTTGGCATTCTTGGTGAGGAGCAAAAGAAAGAATTTCATTGTACACAAAACCTGTTCCTTAATGTGCAAATGACAATAAACTCTTTGAACTTTGAATGACTCATATCATTGTAAAGGTGTAGTGGAGTTAAGGTGTCCTCAGCAGAAAAAGCACACTCTGCTCTCTTGTGTTGTTCTCAAGGCCTTGTTCACACCCAAAGATAAACCTGCCCTCTGGAAACTTGGGCCCTTCTCATGTTTGTTTTACCCTGCCCCAATAAGACTGACACCACCCACAAAGCTTCTCCTAAAAAAGATGGCAGATTTCACTACCAAATATTCAGGACGACAAAACAATACACATGTTCCTCCACTGAGAAAAAAAAGAGAAAAGCCACTAAAAGTGAGACAAGTGAGGCATGTTGTATTGTCCATATATGCATATGTCTGAGACTCCATATGATTTCTGGGATAAAATAATTAAGTTAAGGGTTAATTGGTTCAATGGTGAAGAACTCACAGGAAAAACATCTTCCGCCTCTTTCTCTCTCAGTCCCAGTGCATGAGGTAATGTAATAAAGGGCCTTACCTTATTTGGGCGAAAATGAACCCTATATAACAGGGAGATGTGAGTGGAGAGAGAGAAGAAACAAGACAACAGGAATTGGCTGACACTCCATAAGACACTGTTATTTTTGTAATAAAAAATATTTACAACTTAAAACGTGTCTGTGGAGAATCTTCTTCATTTATCTTCTTCACATCTCTGCTAAGAGAGGACACAACGCAAATCAAGGTTATTGGCACAGTTTATTGACAATAGATGAGATTTTTTTTATTATTTATTTTTTTTTTTTTTGCCTTCCCAGCCAAGGCACAACATCTGCTTTTATCCCCTCCCCTTGGAGGAGATCTCAGTTGTACTGGTGAACCATGCTCTCCAACTAAATATTCATTCATTCAGTATCTCTAACCGCTTATCCAGTTCAGGGTCGCAGTGGGTCCGGAGCCTACCCGGAATCATCGGGACACACCCTGGAGGGGGCGCCAGTCCTTCCAGAGCACCAGAGCACCCGGAGGAAACCCACGTGGACTCGGGGAGAACACACCAAACTCCTCACAGACCGTCACTTGTGACCGAACTGTGTGACTGTGGCTGCACCACTGTGACAGCCTCCAGTTAAATATGATCTTTTTAAAAATTATTATTATTATGTTCCATGACAGTTTTCTTGAGTGACTGGCATGATAATTTTAGCTGTTGCAAATATTATGACTTTGTTGTGAATGTTATGAGCTTGAAGTGAGTGAATCTGTGTGACCTCTTGAGATTTTGCTCTCAGCAATGAGATGGGAGGTGTGGTTAAGGCGAGGCTGAAGGGCGTGGCATTGTTGAATAACTGTTTATGTTAGGCTCTGAAATATTAGTGTGACCTCTGCTGGCAAAATCTCGGATAGTGCACCTTTAAACTACTAGTTACATTTCTAATATTTTGTAATTTATGGGGTCTTTTTTTACAGTCTCATTTTTCTTGCATAATTGAAATTGTTTTAATTGCCTTTTTGTGTTTTAACACAGCATTCATTGATTTTCATGTTTTAGCTGTAATTGCTAATTTGGCTTTTGTACTCTTTCTCAAAACATGCAAGGATTTCTGATACTTGTGTTTGATTTTCTGTTCCTGGTTTTTATAAAATACTAGGATTAATTTCTATATCCGATGCCTAATGGTGCAAGTATCCACTGTGTGCCTCTCTTGTACTTTTGACTTTTCAAGCATACATAGAGGCCCCATCGGTCCTTTCTCAGAAAAAAAAGAAAAGGAATAAAAAGGTTCCTCTTGGCTGGAGATGATCGTTGCCTCTTTGCTGAAAGTGATTTGTATCGTTGTCTCTTTTTGCTGGAGGTGATCTGTATTCATAGCCTTTTTGTTAGAGGTGATCTGTATTTGTAGCCTCTTGCTGACGGCGTTCTGTATTTGTACACTTTTTGCTAGAGGTGATCTGTATCACATCCTCTTTGTTAGATGTGATCTTTCGTAGCCTCTTTGTTAAAGGTCATCTTTATCACATCCTTTTTGTTTGATGTGATCCATCTTTGCTAAAGGTGATCTGTATCACAGCCTGTTTGTTAGGCTAGAGGGGAGCTGTGCCATAACCTTTTTTGTTAGTTGTGATCTGAAGCCAGTGAAAACACAAACAACAACAACAAAAAATCTCTTTCAGTAAGAAAAGCTAGAAAGTGTACATCATAAACATACACACACAATACACATACACAAAATAAAGTTTCCACAAATTGGAAATAAAGGTAAGATATAGTAAGTAAAGGTAAGATATAGTAAGTATAGTAATAAAGGTAAGAAGGTAAAGGTAAATAACAGTAATCTGCTATAATGTAATCTGCAGTCTGCAAGCTGCTTTTATTAACTTCTTTAACCCACAACCGTGGATGGACACCCCCCCCACCCTATAAAAATGATATATTATGTCATATCATATCATGGTCTGTAACCGCTTATCCAGTTCAGGGTCGCAGTGGGTCCAGAGCCTACCCAGAGTCACTGGGCACAAGGCAGAAACACACCCTGAACTGGGTACCAGTGCTTCACAGGGCGACACACACTCACTCACACACTCACACCTGTGGACACTTTACAGAAAGTCTCCTCGAAACCCCTCCGAAGTCCTCACAGACAGTCACCCACAGTGAGACTTGAACTCAGGATCCTGGAGCTGTGTGACTGTGTGCCACCCATAATAATAATAATAATAATAATAAACTTTAAATAAATTAAAAATAACTAAATAGATAGATAGATAGATAGATAGATAGATAGATAGATAGATAGATAGATAGATAGATAGATTAATTAATGAGCAGTTTGCTACATATACCCAAGGTACATACAGATAGACCAATACTACACTATCTAAATAGCAATGTGACACACTATCCATTTCGTTATATTTAACCGCCACATTATAATTATTAAAATTAATAACACTTTAATTTACCTGATATTAACATGCTTTAAACAAAATTATACAGGAATAAGGAATAACCTAGGAATGGCCAGCCAAACCCAATAATAATTGACGCAGGTCATGGCATGTAGCCTCATGGTTCATAATGTTTTCATTGCCAGTGCCCTTCTCAGAGTCTGTGTCTATTAATGTTTCACCTCGCCATGTGCCTTCAGCCCACTTGTTCTCCATGCTTACACCGTGACAGAATGAACCACCGTTATAATGAAGCAGCTTGGTAGCGTCAGGGCCACCAAGGGTTTATGTCCCTGGTGATGGTAAAACTCATGATGGTTTGGATGGAGGAGTCCGATTCTTGATGGTAGAATCTTGATGGTATGGTGTGGTATATGGGGTACAAAGATAGTGGGGCCATTCTTCATCAATGGAAACCTCAAGGCCACTGGATACGAGAAATTGCTACATGACGATGTGTTTCCCTCTTTATGCACTGAAGCTGGCACATTCCCTGAGTTTTTTCCAGCAAGATGGTGCATCACCACATTACGGGTGTCAGGTCCGAGCATTCCTAGATGAACAGTTTCCTGGAAAGTGGATTGGTCATCGTGGGCCCCCAAGGTTTACTGATCTGACCCCCTTGGACTTTTATCTTTGGGGTCATCTGAAGGCAATTTTCTATGCTGTGAAGATACGAGATGTGCAGCACCTGAAACTGGATACTGGAAGCCTGTGCTAGCATTTCTCCTGCGATGTTGCTATCAGTGTGTGAAGAGTGGGAGAATAGGGTTGCATTGACAATCCAACACAATGGGCAGCACTTTGAACACATTTTATAAGTGGTCAGAAACTTGTAAATAATGAAAGAATAAAGTTAAAACCAAGCACACCATTGTTTTTCTTGTGAAATTCCCAATAAGTTTGATGTGTCACATGACCCTCTTCCCATTGAAAAAACAAAAGTTGGATCCAAAATGTCTGACTTCAAAATGGCCACCATGGTCACCCCCCCCCCCCCCCCCCATATACTAATGTGCCACAAACAGGACGTTAATATCACCAACCATTCCCATTTTATTAAGGTTTGCTTGTATTGTGTAAGCTTATGTTTTTGTGTTGTTTGGGGTGTTCCTAGTTTTACCCCCTGCCTCTTTGATGCCTTGTTTTGGCAAAATTTGAGGGAGGGTAACATTCAGTCAGAATAAATCCTAATTTACCTCTAAGCCTGAAAAAGCAGTAATTACTCTGATCTTGCCGTTTAAGTAGATGCAGGCACTAAATCACAGCTGCTTTGAATAGTGCAAACAATTTGACTGATTAAGCATCCGTGAGCTGTTAAGATGTACGTTTTGACTTGAATGTGAATCATCATGGTGTGGTGAATAAATTAAGTGCTAGGGTTTGCAAATGTAGTTCAAAATTTACAATTTATCATTTATGTTTTAATTGGTGAAAAATGTATGTGAAGGACAAAGTATTGGCCAGGTTATATAATGTCTTACCAAGTCACTGACTGACAGAGAATGATTGACATATATGATTGACATATTGAAATGCGCATGTGGAAACATTACCTGAGAGAAACCGTAAGTGGAATTTATAACCTGAATAAAAACTGAACTTGTTGCCTGTTTGAACAGGCCCCAGTTTTCTTCCAAATGATGGATGTAGTCACACAAACGAGGTGAACTTGAGTTTGTGTAATGTCTGATCATGCAGTAATGTTTTACTCATTCAGGTGGTGAAGTCATCCAGCACTAGTGCACAACATCTAAAAACAACAGAATATTTTTACTTTTTCATAATAAAATTGTAAATTGGCTTGATTTCACCTTATTCTGTGTAACTAGAGCAGATGTTTGCAACATCTCTTAGAGTCTGCATTTATAACACTCAGTCCTAGAGAACCACACAGGGATTAAGTTAGTCCTGGACTAGACTTAATCCCTGTAACCGTCCCTTTGTCATAGATAACACAGCACTGAATAGAGTGTATTACAACACTAAAAACTATATTTGAAGAATGAAGACATTAGTCCAAAGTTATGTCCCGTTGCCTGCAGATGGCAACTTGTGTGACTGCTCCTGTCCTCATGATTCACAGAGCCCTGCAGGAAGTTGACAAACTAATACATAATAAAACCTGTGTAGTTTTATATATATCTATTTATACACCCAGATGGTCCTTGTTTTGTGAGGGTTTAAAAGTACTGTCCTAAGTCTCAGTGTAAGGTGATCATACATGCTTTTTGATTCTTTGTGTCTCTACGGTTCTGAGTTTCTGGTTTGCCTTTTATGGTTATTGTCCTTAGCTATTTTAGTTCCCTACGAGTTCCTGTACTGTTTTTTTTAGTCGTGTCTAGTCTCAGTTTTGTATTCTTGTAACATTTCCTCTCTGTTTAGTCCGGTTTGTATTTAAGTAGTTAGTTTATGTCTTGTTTGTTGTTTAGCGCTATGTGTGTTTCCTGTAAATGTGTGTTTGCTACTTTCCTTTGTTTTGTTCGCTGTTATATTATTTGTTTAAACCAAACCTCTGCATGCTCTGTTTACTTCCGCTTTCTACTTTCCTTTGATATTCTATGGTAATAGTGAACAATAGAAATGATGTTAAAAGATTGTGTGTGTTTGGATGAAAAACTGACAGTAAAAAAAAAAAAAGTAGAAATTCAGTACATGGGAATATAGCGCCTCTCAGAATTTAATTAAAGTTTATATATAGTTAATAGTAGCAGTTTTCTTGTTGTGAACAACAGATCTGACAAAAGAAATTAAAAATTAAAATGCACAACCATTAAAAGTCTCTATGTTCATATTTCTAGAGCACAGAATGAGATTATTTCCCAAGCTTAAAGTTTAGTTGCATTTACTGTTAGCATTGTATCTGTACATCAGAAACGTCAAAGTACTGCTCCAGGACATAATGCAAATGTTTGTACACTTAGTTAGAAATACAACTCTTAAACATATGTATTTATCAACATTGAATTTCTTACATATTTGCTGCAATAACAAGTTAGTTAGCAACAGAGTGTTCATAATAATAAACTCCTTAGCATTGCCAGGGCATTGCTAGATGTCTGGTAACGTATTCCATGCAGTTGCCAGCAGATTGCTAAGCAATTTATTGGCATTTCAGTTGGTTGCAATTATATTGCTAGTTGGTTTCTATAGTCTTAGAGTTTGCTGGGTGGTAGCTAAGTAGCTGCTATGGTATCCCCAGTGATTGCTAGGGTGTTGGTAGGTGATTGCAATGTCTGACCACCAGTTTCTGTCACAGAACCATGATGCTGCAGCTGCCTAATGGAGAAGGTGTACAAAAACGGGTCCACACAGCTGTTCAAAAAAATGAGAGCTGTGGATATTTTGGAGGCAAAATCTGCAGCTGCTGACAGCTTGTCATTCTTGAGTAAAGCTGCACTTATAATGAAGATATTAGCAATAGTAAAGGGCACACCGAAGATGAAGTAAGTCAAAACAATTTTTGTCACCAACTTTGTCATTCTGTTGGCGCTAGAGAAAGGTGATTCATTAACACCTCGATAGAGAAAATAGTAGAAGTAAACCAGCAAACAAAAAGAGACTGTGAATAATAGTACTTCAAAAAGTGATGTGACTACTTTCTCTGTTAGGTTCTTAAAGTTCTGGTAACAGTAATGGAATCCATACTGATCACATCCTACTTCACGCTGAACAGGAGCATAGGAAGCAAATACGCCACTCAGGATCCAAATCCCACACAAAAGGCTTGTCTTTCCATAGTCTCCAAGTTTAGACCATTTCTGAGGATGCAACACCTGAAAATATCTCTGCAAGCTCAGAAGAGTCACGCACAGAATGCTAGAGTAGAGGGACCAATATTCAATATAAGAGACGATCTTGCAAGCAGCATATCCGAAGATCCAGTCATGTAGAAGAGCCCATATCCACAGCGGCAAAAGTAAGAGATTCAGCAGATCGGATACTGCCAGACTCAGCATCAGTTTAATGGTGAAGTTGTTCTCCTTCCAGCGTCCAACAAGAAATCCCAGTACTGCTAGATTAGCAGGGACTCCCAGCACAAAGCACAGCCCTAACACCGCACTGCTAGCTTCATATACTGGAAGGGCATTGTTAAGTTGCGAATTATTGGAGCAGTTATCCTGCTGCATGACAAGAAGCAGTTTAGAGTTCTGTAGCTGCAGTAAAGAGAAAAATGCAGCCCTAAAATAAATAGAGCTATGATTCCTTTCATATCAATCATGGTAACATTATAATAAGCACTAGTTTGCATATGCAAAAAGTGTATAAGAAATCTTCTCAGTCTGTTTTTAAAATGCACTAAACTGCATGCCTCCTATTCAGTTTTTATTCAAATTTCTGTTTATCTGTGTGTTGTATTTGCTTGTGGTTTGGGTATGTCAGTACACCTCTTGTAGTACACCCTAGAGCAGACTTCACATTCAGTGGCCATTAGAGGTAAGCTGATTATTTCCCCAGCTCCTAGTTTAATGCAACATCTTTTATCTACCCACTGTTGTCCAGAAATGCAAATACAATTTCCAGAAATGTATTTAGGGTATTTATTAAAATCTACTTCAGCTTTATTTAACTGAACAAAATAGGAAGAAAATACTGATCATATTGATTGCCATTTATATATATAAACAAATGTGTAATTTGATGCCATGCCTGTAACACATTCAAAAAAAGTCTTTAGAACTGTGCTAAATTGAAAATTATATTCAATAGGAAACAGATCTGGACTACAGGCAGTCCAGTCAAGTACAGCTTTGCCCTACACAGACTGATATTGCTCCCTGAATCTTATCACAGTATTATGTACGACGGATGACGAAAGACCTAAATCCTTTGCAAATATGTATTGAGGAATGTTTGAAAGGTATCTGACAAATTTTGGCACAAAATAGTGAGCCATGATTTATCTTTGCTTACAAAGGCTGAGCCTTTCATTTTATGCTCCTTTAATGCCTTTTGTATTGATAGGTGCTTATAGTGGAGTATTTTAAGATGGTACTGTGTATATTCTGTAAAGGTGTTTTGTCACTGTCCCAACTTTTATGTTGCGGGCATTAAATTCCAAATGTCTTTATATTTACAAAATACAATCAAGTTGATCACTGAAATCATTGGGGATATTTTTCTTATGATAGTTAAATAATGTTTCAAGAGATTTACGAAATTACAGATTCAGGTTTTTATTGCATTATACCAAAAAAGGCTTCTGCTTCTATACTGATTTTGAGCATGGAAATAATAAAATGTTAGACACTGTTTTTGTGGTCTATTGTGCTACTGTGTTGGTTTTCCTGTTTAAATATTAATAGAAAAAAAGTGATGTTATGTTTTAAACTGGAATTTCATGGTTAATTAAAATGAACCAGGACAGCCTTCTGTAAGGGACAGAAGCACCAGAAGATGATGTAAAGAAAGGTGCACAAGTGGAAATAAAAATACCATCTCACGTACATTGCAGGGTTATAATAAGATTAGGGTATAATTCAAGGCTGCACTGACAACTGAAAGTAGTGTGTGTGCATGTGTGTGTTATTGTATAGTACACACACTTACTCTGTGCAACACTTTCCAGTGTGGTTCTAATCTCACTTAAATCTGAATTTTTCTATCTGACAGGCTTATGCTTCATAAATATTTTCTGAAAATATGGAAATGAACACTCCCAGATCACACAGAGATATAGCATACATGCCAACCAAAACTGAAAGTCTTTATTGAGGCTGCAGTCTAGCATAAAACCTAGCACAAGAGAATATTGTTTTTACAGATACTGAGAAACAGAAAAACTATATACAACATACACAATTTATCAACAGGGGTGCATTTATCAACAGGGGTGGGAAGCACTGCAAATGGATGGAGAACAAAAATGTATTTTGTTTATTTTCATTCAATTGAACAGGCAGATTCCTCTGAGTGGGCAGAGGATTCCCACCCCAGCTCACTTATAGACACACCCTTGGTTGGACACCCTCACTCAGGGAGGGTTTCCTTTTTTGGGCCATTCACCACATATTGTGAATGTACAGTACCAGTCAAATGTTTGGGTGCAACATTTATGTCTTTTATGGAAGACATAAAACTATGAAGGAACACATATGGAATTATATAGTAAAAAAAAAATGTTAAACCAGAATACGTTTTATATTTTAGATTCTTTAAAGTAGCCACCTTTTGCTTTGATGACAGCTTTGCGCACCCTCTGCTTTTTCTCAATCAGCTTCATGAGGTCTTCACCTGGAATGGTTTTCAGTGAACAGCTGTAGCCTCATTCAAGAGTTAATTTGTAGAAGTGCTTGCCTTCTTAATGTGTTTGAGACCTTAAGTTGTGTTGGGGTGTAGATGTAGGGCTGGTACACAGTTCTCTACAGTGAATAGTCCTGTTCCACCAATGACTAATAAGATCATGTGTCCAAACCTTTGACTGGTAGTGTAATTTATAGTAGTCTTAGATTTGTTGCCTCCTAATAATCCTATTATGTTAATGATCTCAACAAACTCCTATTTAATTATATGTATTGATCATCTAGCTATTTAATAACTAAAGTAATAATTTTATAAAAGAATTAACAAGCTAGATATTAACTTAAATTGTTGTTCATACACAAGTCTTTCATGTCATGAACACAAATGATTAATTTCTACAAACTGGATGAGAACATAGACACTTAAGTAGTTTCATCTCTAGGTGTTCGCTGCCTTAAAGCTCGAGCAGAGAAAGCGTAAATGAAGGGGTTCATACTGCTGTTGATGAAAGTCAAGGCACCCGTAGTATTCCCTACAGCTTCAGCAATCTTCAACAGATGGTCATCGTCAAGTAACAATGCAGCAATAAGCACAAAGTTGTTGACATGTAATGGAATCCAAAAGAAGAGGAAAGTGAACAAAATTCTGCTCACAATTTTTGTCAGCTTGTGAGTGTTAAAGAAAGCTGACTGACTAACTCCATGGTGAAGACGGACATAGAAATAAATCAGAATGGGGAATGGCACCACAAACAATACTAAAGTCTCCACAAACAGTGTAGCTAACCTCTCCCCATTATTCCGATAGTGGGCATGGCAGTATAGGCGTCCATCCTGCTTCAGCTGTACATGGCGTTGTATGGGAGCATAACAAGCTAATACTCCACTCAGAATCCATATGCCACTCACAAGACACTTCCGTCCTCTTGCTGTGAGTTTAGCCAATTTCTGAGGATGCAGTACTTGCACATAACGCTGCACACTCAGTAAAGTCACACACAGCACGCTACTGTAGATGCTCAAGTAAACCACGTAGGAGAAGAGTTTACACAATCCCAAACCAAATACCCAGTCATGAAGAAGAGCATAGATCCATATTGGCAGTGGCAGCAAGGTCATTAGATCAGATACAGCCAGGCTTAGCATCAGCCATGAAGTAAAACTTCCTCCCTTCAGCCACCTAGAAATAAGCACCAATACTGCTATGTTTCCAGGGACCCCAAGTGCAAAGCATAGCCCCAGCACACTACTGGCAGCTAAGATGTCAGGAGAGAGAGGAGTCGAGCTGTTGGAAGAGTTGCCGTGTTGCATGTTTGGAGGTTGGATGCTCTTGTGCAAGAAGTACATCTGACTGAGCAATTTAAACTGGTGAACATGACTTAAAGAGATACTTCCTTTTTGAAAGCAATATCATGGTGCAGAGTTGTACAGAGTGGTAAAGATACATTACCATGGGACAAAAATAGCAACACGCCTTTAATAAATAGAAGGTCAGAGTCCTTAATTGCCTTCTGATGTTCTGAATGCCATCACATTATAACATGCTGTCAGTGATAAATTACCCCCTAATAATAAAAAGTAAGAATTTAGTCAATGTCTTAAATATTAGGGATACAGATTATACAGGGAAAATTCTACACCATCAAGAACCCAAACACTTTCGATTACGGGAGTGTGATGACATAAAAACCAAGCAGAGAAGAGTACACACTCAAACATTAACAGACCCTGGAATTTAAACTTAAGCTGGTAAAAATCTGGATGGTTATTCTACGGCTTTAAAAAAACAGCAACCATGAATTTTATAAACAATATATTCACAGTCCGTTTCAAATGAGATTGAGCCCAGTGATTCTTCATATGGCCTCCACTTTGCATGTACAGCCTTAACTAAGATTTTGTAGATAAACAGCATTGCTGATAGTTTTTCAATGAAGCATTCCTGTTTCTACAGTTTTCTACATATTACCTGTATTTTTTGGTGATGTAATGCACTATACAGGCTGAAACACCTAAATTTTATGAACTTTAACTAAATGAAATCTTGTGCTTTGTGGGTACACATCAACCGGTTAGCAAGATAAAAACATGAAAATAACTAACTTTGTTTGAGTTATGTTTTCATACTAAAACATGCGCACATATACATTTTCTTAAAAATTCTGATTTTGAAAATAAAACAAACCCTAAAACAGGGTGGAACCTCTTAAATGATTGACCTTAATATTTACATGCTGTTAGCCATAAGTATTGTTTATATTACTGATCGTTGCTGTTCTACTTTCAGCCGCTCCTGCAAGGTGTAATGCATGGCCCCAGAGCTATGCAGTAGTGACACAATGGCCTTAGATAAGAACAAAGTCTTTTTATCAAAATACAGTGAATCTTTATAATGGTGTTCTTTATGTAGCTGTGTTTAAGAACAGGGTGCTGAAAGGAAGTGACTGAAAATGAGAATCAAAATGTGGTTCCTGTGGTTTCATCTTCTGTGGATACTAAGGGCATTTTGACAAGCCAAGGTTAAAAATAATGAATGTGATCACTCACGTAATGTCTGCTAATTTAAAGTTACCAGCTTTGTTTTTTCTATGAGCATAGAGGGTGAGGAAGCCTAACATGTCAGACTGAGCCCCTTTGTTTTGTTTTTTTACTCATTTACAGACACTAGGGCTTTCAGCAGGCAAACAGACAGGAGAGCTAACAAATGGTGAAGAAACATTTCTGAATATTATTAAAGAGGGCTCAGGACTGAAAGATCATTGGTTTGGTTCCCACAACTTGCAGGAAAATTGGGGGCAGTGGAAGTGAAGGAGCAGCACTGTTCTCCTTCCTAAATCCATGGCTGAGGGGCCCTTGAGCAAGGCACCGAACCCAAACTGCTCCCTGTGTGCCAGGGATGGCTCCCCCCACTCTTGGTGTGTGTTCTCAGCCCCCAGTTCCGTAGTGTGTGTGTGTGTGGAAGACACATTTTGATAAATACATATTTCTTTTTTTTCTGTGAATTCTAAATCCAGGCCATGAGGGCAACCAAACTTTTGCTTAGTTTTGAGGAAAATATTACATTCATGCATGGTGGGTCCATGCGGAATCATTAGACACAAGACCCTGGAGTTGTTTGGTAGCCACTGCACTTTCCTTCATAAATTTATTAATTCATTGTCTGTAACTGTTTATCCAGCTCAGGGATAGGGTTAGAGTCACTTGACACAAGGCGGGAATACACCCTGGAGGGAGCGCCAGCCCATCACAGGGCAATGCACACTCACACATTCACTCACACACTCACACCTATGGAAACACCAATGTGTGTTTTTGGACCAATGGAGGAAACAGAGTCTCCCAGAGCAGGGCTCGAACCCACAACCAGGACCCTGGATGAATTAGAGTCTCTTAGTTTGTTGAGTAAAAGTTTCAAGGTTATGTTTAACATTGAATATTAAAGCTTTAATAGAGAAAGCAGGGAAATCACTACAGCACAGCTCTTGGCTCAAACAATATAAACCTTCATGTTTCAGCTTCAAAACATTTTTAAGAGCTCAACAGTGGTATTAAGTGTGGTAGATGAAACTTCATCCATTGCTGAAATTAGCAGACATTACGTGAGTGATCACATTCATTATTTTTAACCTTGGCTTGTCAAAATGCCCTTAGTATCCACAGAAGATGAAACCACAGGAACCACATTTTGATTCTCATTTTCAGTCACTTCCTTTCAGCACCCTGTCCTTAAACACAGCTACATAAAGAACACCATTATAAAGATTCACTGTATTTTGATCAAAAGACTTTGTTCTTATCTAAGGCCTTGAGCAAAGCACCTAACCCTAAAACTGCACTGCAGGAGCCGAGGTGGTTGGCAGCCCACTGCTCTGGTTCTGTGTATGGGTGTGGCTAAAAGAATGACTCACTAGTGTGTGTTTGTGTGTTCACTACAATAGAATTAAATGTTGAATTAAATCAATTTCCCCAAGGGGATTAATGAATGTCATTTTTTGTTCACTTTCGTCTTCAAAAATTAACATGTTAAATTCCCACATGGGTTAACTTATTTCAAAACATAAATATTGACAGCACTAACATTAAACATTATAAACAAATTATTCCCTTCACTGTATGTTTTACTGGAGATGATCTACCAGCACAAATTTCTGTTTCTGATTTCCCTGTTGGTAGAATTTCAATTTCTCCCAGATTTGGGTCAAGGTCCTTATTGCATGAGTAAATGCTGGTATAGTGTGAGTGGGGCTCAGCTGTTCTGGAAGTTCAGAGTAAACAGATTCATTATTTAATATCACTGGAGAATTTCTGATTAACTTAACTCTCATCAGCCATCTCTCTCTAATTCAACCCACATAGATTTATAACACTCTATCTGACCTCTTTTAAAAATGCCCTAAAACTTGCCCCCTTTAATAAACTCAAGAAAAAAATGAACTGAAAACCTAAACATTAACGTTTCAGGACGTATTGGGAAACCTACTTGCATTTCAGTTTAGTTCAGTATACTCAAGATTCAAGTCTCTGTTTGAGTCTGCATCCTTTAATGAATTAAAACAGGAGGCTGGATGCATGGGCAGGAAACAGTGTAATGATTTCAGAACCAAGAATAAAAAGGTAAAGACAAATGGCAGCAAACATGCTACTAAAGGTCAGGCTACACTCCAAAATAATACAAACACTGATATATACAGAATTTAAAAATAAAAACACATAAACAAACAAACCAACAAAAAAACCCACAGGAGAATCCACAGCAGAATATAGACTGAATATAGAACAAGGACCTGCCTCACAATTACATTCATCTTACACAGGATTTCAGTCTAAGAACTAAATAACTAATGTAACTACAGTTAACAGTTATTTGCCCACAATGTGAATATTATTTAAATATTAAAGGCAAACAGTTGGGTTTACAGTTGGACTGATATGAACTGGCACTCTGTCCAGGGTGTGTTCCTAACCTGCACTCATTGATTCCAGGTAGGCTGTTGACCCACCATAACCTTGACAGTAACAAAGTGGTTACAGAACATAAATTGATGAATAAATTATTAAAATGACTATTTTGATGGTTTGTGTAAATTAAAACAACTTAGTTCATATCTAAATAAGAATCGTATATATGAAATTATATATATAATTGTATAATAATCGTATATATAAAATTCCGATCTGGATTCAGGCCACATCATAGCACTGAGACAGCTCTAGTCAAGATAACAAACAATCTTCTTCTTGCCTCTGATCAAGGCCACATTTCCCTGTTGGTGCTTCTTGACCTCCGCACAGCTTTCGATATGATAGACCACAATATTCTCCTAGAAAGATTAGAAAACATGGTTGGAATCACAGGGTCAGCCCTATCCTGGTTCAAATCTTACTTAACGGAACATTATAATTCTAAAAAGTAAACAATTTATCTTCAAATTATTCTAAAGTAAGATCTGGAATTCCGTAAGGCTCTATTTTAGGGCCGTTATTATTATCATTATACATGTTACCGCTAGGCACAGTTATAAGAAACCATGACATTAACTTTCACTGTTACACAGACGACAATTGTACATTTCAGCCAAGCCCAATGACAAATAGAGGACTTTGTAAAAGACGTGAAAAGATGTTGCTTAACTTCCTCCTTCTAGACAGTAAAAAAAACAGAGGTTCTGCGTTTGGGTTCAAAGGTGGCAAGAAATAAATGATCAGATTTATTTTTAAATATTGCTGACTTTCCAGTTAAACCTGGTTTAGTCCAGTCCAGTTCTATCATCACTTCACTGGCTGCCTGTTAAATTCCATATTGATTACAAACATATAAAGCTCTACATGGGCTTACTCCTGAATACCTTCAATATACTATTTCCTATTATGAGCCTCCACAATTACTCAGAGCAGGGAGTACTGGACTTTTAATAGTTCACAGAATTCAGAAGGCCTCAGCTGGGGAAGAGCTTTTTCTTAAAAGCCCTCTAACTCTGCAATGATCTTCCATAAAATGTTCAGGACACAGTCACAATTTTCAAATCTAGGCTAAAAACTCATTTGTGTAGTTTATCTTTTGGTAGTTAATGCTCCCTCATAGATAAAGGCGGCAGATCCAGGGGGTCACAGGGAATTGTAGTAAACTGAGACGCTGGTGCTGTCATCCCTCCACTTCACGCAAGGTTTGTGGAAGTTGGAGCGGAGGGATGCCAGTGTTTCAGGATGCTCCAGCGTCTGTGTGTCCTTCTGGTGCTCTCCTTTTAATTAAAGCTGTCCTAGTCAGATCTGCCAGAGTCATCAGCCACACTCTGGAAATGTTCAAATTTTCTGCTTTACATTCACCCAAACAGAACAAAACTAGTTTCATCTCTCTTACTTTTTCAGAGTAAACGACCGCTCACCTGTCCGGCTGAACACAGATGGATGACTGTCGTGCTCCTGCTCCACGCTCCAGCCACTACAAATTGCCTTGGAGCTGCCCACCCTACACTGAAGTTCTCACGGACTCCTAAGTATTATTACCAGTAGATTGACCAAAGGAAGATAGGTCCACCCTTGTGAACCTTGGTTCCTCCAAAGGTTTCTTCCTCAACTCTGAGGGTGATTTTCCTTGTCACTGTTGCCCTTGGCTTGCTCACCTGACAATTTTTACATATTTACAGTCTTTACATTTTTATATTTCATGTCAAAAATGTGTCTTACTGGAATTCTGTGAAGCTGCTTTGTGACATCAGTTGTAAAAAGCGCTATACAAATAAATTTCATTTGATTTGATTTAAAAGAACAATAGCTGTGTTAGACTATTCTTATCTGCAAAAGGGGGTCACTGCAAAAATTGTGGGTTCCACTGTCTTTGTTAATATAACAGAACTGGTGGTTACTATGGAGCCCTGAAGGGTGTGAGGGGAAATAGAGTTGAAAGTGTGCTCCTTAGACTAAGTTCAGCATTCTTTATTTTTGCTACCTGTATAACACACACACACACACACACACACACATACACACAAACGTTGAAAAATATTGTCACTTCCAGGCTTCAAGAAAAGGAGGAGCCAATCGCTAAGTATTAAAGCTGTACCAGCTTTGACCACAGGAGAGTACAAATCCAATGCAGAAACACAAGTAAGCTGGCCATCATTCAGCCACAAATGAAAGATTACCAACTGAAAGAAATATTTGGGAAGACAAATTTTTCAAAATATTTTATTTTTAAGTACTATAAGGATGAATATATAAAAAAAAACAGTTTGTCACTCATAAGCTCCATGTGACCGGTATGTCTAACACATTAATGTGAGCATATGCATATGCAGAAGCGGCTTCGCTGAGCATCAGATGTGACTAATGTGATGAAAACGAGGCACAATCCCAGCTTCATCTGTGAATCATTTGTACTGACCTCCATGTTTTTTCACAGCCTCTAGCTCCATGTGGATCCATGAGGAGTTTAGAATTCACCTGCAGTGGCATATAATCTGTCGCTTTAATTTCAAAACCTTGTATATTCATTATCTCATTTATTTACTGTTTATACCATTAACAAAGCTGTGAATATTTCATTAAAGAAAAGATGAATAGAAATGCTCCAGAATTCAAATAAAGTCTGTTAAAGATATTTAGTTTCATATTATTATACTGTGTTTGCAGCAGATGATGTCACTGCCACACAGTCCCAGGGCCTTGGGGGTCTAGGATCAAGCCTCAGTCAGGTCAATGCCTGGGTGGAGGTCAGGTTATTCACTCTGTGTCTGCTCCTAGCCACTGGCATTGCACTTGTGAGCTACTGTTGCCAGTCCCGAGCCCAGGTAAAATGGAAATGTTACATCAGAAAGGGCATCAGGTGTCTGTGTGTGCACATCTTTGGCAAAGTTGGTAACCAACAGAGCAGCAGTCAAATGTGAATCAACAACAACAGCTATACACTTGCAAGCTGATTGCACAACATACCCGGACTGACTTCTTCTGAAAAGACCTGAAATGGATTCAGTGAAATGTTTATACTGAAAATAACAGATAAAATATATATAGTGTAAACAGCAGCTATTCATTAGCAGTTTTTTTGGGTCTTTGCCACAATCAAACTGAATCAGCGAGATTCATTAGTGGAATGAAAAATTACTTTTTTCATTTTTGTCCTTGGGCTGAGGGCTTCAGAGTGATAACAGTGGCATAATGGACCATAAAAATATATTTTCCCATCTGTGAAATGAAGGGACATACATTACATATCTGTAGTCTGAGGGAAGGTTTGCAGCCTGGAGCTTTATGATCACGCGAGCGTGACTGGGTAGCAGGATGCTGTCCAAAGGAAAAAGCAAGTAAGACAAAATGGAACGGAAAGATGTGAGCGAAATGGGGGTTGCTGTGGACATCAGCTTAATCTCACAAAGCATGTACTCCCTACGTGGGTCATAAAATATGACTAACACCGAGCCATTTGGGATTTGGTCATTTGTGCATAGACTCTTAACTAGACATAAAGTGCACTGTTTGAGTACAAAATGGCCACAGTTTTTTTGAAGACTCATGCCGTGCAATATAAAGGGAATACATGAGCTTCAGAGAGAGAGAGAAAGTGTGAGAGATTCAGAGAGAGAGAGAGAGAGAGAGAGAGAGAGAGAGAGAGAGAGAGAAAGAAGGATGGGAGAAAACTCCCTATATAATGCACTATATTATGAGTTATTAGATTCTTCACCTCAGTTGTGCTCTATATGTATGTTCAGTAAGGAATTGTTCACATGTATTGATGAATTCCTGATGGCTTTATGGGTGCTGTTTGGAAACAAAGCCAATGCCAATATTTAGACCTCTGTTGTGCACTATGCATGGTGTAAGGAGCCATTTGAGATTGAGTCAGTGGGTAAAATAATCAGGAGGCATTTGATCTAATGAGTGAAAATCATAATTGAATCTAACTTCTGTCTTTATGATTAAGAGGACAGTCAATGTGATCCATCTTTGCTCTAAATACTCAGTCTGCTCAGTAAATCCACAGTCATTCATTACCCAAAGTCACTTTCTTAACCCTTAGGAATGTGGTTTGGCTAAGAAATCAAATTTACACAATCTTCCTGTAATCTCTAATGTAGTCCGTCTGCTAAGATATGTTTGCTGTCTGACATTTATTTCTAAGCATTGACATCTGTACCTGACATTCGTGTACTCAGTCATACCCTCACAGCAATGTTCCAACATCTAATATAAAGCCTTTTCAGGACCATGGAAGCCATAACCACAGCAAAATCCCAGTAAATACCATTGATTTCACAGGAATAACAGGCAAGCAAAACTTTTTATCAGTCTTAAAACTTTAGACCATATAATATTTTCCAGACAGGATTGCCTACCATTGCAGTAATATCCTTCAAACTCAAGCAAGAGCAAATAGAACATAAAATCATAAACAGATTGTAAAATATAACTATATATTAACTATATAGTGTAAGATTATTTTTGTATTGTAAATAAACAGCTGACAGTTTTACATAGTTATTACTCATCTGGATTATGGTGTAAAATATTAAGTATTGAGATCTCATTATAACCAGGTAGATGTCCGTTTCTCTGAGAGAACAATGGTGCTTCACTGCCACACTGTCAGTGAATAAAGTGCACAGTGACACAGGTAACAAAGCCCCTCTGGAGGTGTCGGGAGAAATGTGAAGTGTGCCAGCATGTGCATCGAAACAACACCTTACAAAACAAAGCTAACTAGGCCAGTTACCTTCATCAGTGCCTTCTCCACACACCACTGTCTCCACGAGCACCTAACAAAATCAGATCAGCACCACATCCTCCCTACAAACCAGGCTGAGAAACAGGCCGTCAAATATGTCCACGTACACACAGTCAGGACAGGTGAGTCAAGCAACGTTCCTATTACCCACCGCTCTCTGTCTATAATGGCTGTCCCTAGGGAAGTTGTCCTAGACCGGCTTGACCTTAATATGAAACTGACTGGAACATGGGCTAGTGGGGCTGATATCATAGACAAATTAGTTATAAATAAAAAAATAAATAAAAAAATAAAAATGTCATTGGTGCTGTCATGATTGGTCAGGGACGAGGAGGAAGATGTAAGAGCAAGTAATTTTATTTAAAACAAACAGAAGCAAACGCAAAATGAATGCAATACAGCCACGTGCTAAAGGAGTACTTCACAGACAACAAGGAAGTTCAGAAAGGATAGAACAGGAACATGAAACAGGGCAAAGCATGACAGGTGCAAAGCACTTGATAGTACACTTTATAAAGCATTTAGTTAAAAGTGAGTGAGTGAGATTTACATTTACATACAGCCAGATCCACAATTAATTCAGTCTTTGTATTTACTAGTTTAATCTCATACTGGTAAAGTGTCAATGTAACAAATATTCAAGAATTAATATGCTTTCGATCATCGTTATACGGGTGAATAAATATGGGTGACACAGAGGACAAGATTTCATAGTCCATTTCTCATCATGACGCAAATCAAAGAATATACAAAATAAATCAAATTGGGACTGAATTTTATTTAAAAATGGCTACGCACACCTCATTAAGTGTTTTGTCATCTGTCAGTAAAAAGACCACATACTCTGTAAACATTAGTAAAAATAAGTGGCCTCTGCTTGCAAAAAGGTGGGGGAAGATGTGTGGATTAACTTGGGGAACAGCTAATGCCATTTCATGCCAGGCTGGCCCATGGGCACAGGCGCACAGTGAGCTGGATACGGTACTGACCCATAAAAAGGGTGCCACATGCCCAGGCATGAGCTCGCCAAACCCATCAAAGCCTTCAGTACACATTACCATCTTCACACACACTGAGCATAGTCAGATCAACATTGCTCATGAAAAATCACACTCACTCAAAATGAAAAGAGAAAGAAGTTTATTTTTTCGTGAATATTTTCTTCTTGTGTGCCAAGAAAGTCATGAGACATTTTCCAACTTCATGCCCTTCATCATTCCTCATCATGATATTTAAATGATTTGTGACAACACAGCCATGATAGATTCAAGAAATTTCTCTAAATCTAAATTAAACATAGGCCCAGTGAAACCAACAGAATAAAAATGTTTCTAGAACTTGCCACCGCTTGGAATTATCACACCCTTTCTTCAGGTTTCTCCAGTTTATTTTTACACAGAGGGAGAACAAACATCTTATTCTGCACATGTTTAAATTACAAACAAATTTCAAATAAAAGCAGTTATTTGTAGTCATGTCTGCTGTCCCCATTTTTTGCTGAGCTGACTAGCTGAGTGGTTCACTGACAGCTCCCTAAGCAAGTGGCTCTGTAAAAGACAGATTCAATTTACAGCATAAGTACCCCACTGCTCTTGTGCCCATCCAGTGAGCAGACAGTGTGTATCAGTTGATCCTGATCAGAATTAGCTTACAACAGCTTCTGGCACCAGAAATATCCAGTACTAGAGCAAAACACTGGTTACTGGCTTATTGTTAAGAGGCAGTTTCCTCAAACACGGAGTCTTCACAATAAAGTAGAATAGGTGTGAAGTAAGACATAAATTTAATGTTCTAGAAATGTACACCATTTTATGTTCTCCTCTATTCATACGACTCTGGAATATTAGTACTTCTTCTCCACATTTCATCCATGATTCTTAAAGGTCTAGAATATTTCACCAGTCAAACATTCCCTCTCCCTCACATTGGGTAATCTGGTTCTCAGAGGTTTTTTTTTCCAAAACCACTGCAAACTCTCAATGTAGCATTTGTAGACTAGTGACCCAGCCTTTAAAAGAAACAGAAAACCACACTTAGAAACTGGGCACAAAGAGCAGAATCAGAAAAGGCAAATTCAAGAACAACAAAAAGCACAATAATTAGGAACACGTAAAAGTCATAGTGATACACAACACATAATAAATCACAAATATCAATGATAACTTAGAGGATGAACAAAAGAGAGGTGAGGTGAGGTAAGGGCAGAGCAAGAATATCCCAAAATGCAGTGTAAAAATATATTATCCCAAAACACTTAAATGAACTGAACTGAAATATTTTACAGAAACACACTGTTTGCAGAGTATATTCAGTTCTACCCACTGCTTGTCCAATCCTGGTATTGGAATATTTTTCCAATTAACATTTGATTGGCAGCCTGAAAATTCTCAGAGAGGCTCAGTAGGCTTTACTGTTTGGAAAATAATTGTATCCATTTTCTAATGTATCTGTTTGGGCATCCAGTAAAGGCAATTAGATTAGTCTTTGAAACCTAGATTCAGTCCAAACTATTAAACGGATAGTGCAGCAGGTGCAAGCAGCAGTAGGGCATGGAGATCACAGCACATTTGTACAATTACAATTCCCTCCAAAGAGAGCCAGCACTCAGGACAGATGGGCTAATGCAAACTCAGAGAACACAAACCGCCTTAACAGTTTGCCAGAGACAACAACATCAGGGTCCCAGACAAATCAGTCAGTAAAAAGAAAGGTGTGGCTATTAACACTTGCATTTAGATGATCTTGAATGAGCACTGAAAGTGTGCAGTTATATATGAAGGAACAAGTGCTGCTCATGAATAATTATTATTTCACTGAGTGAATCATTAAAAGATTAATGCAGAGTGAGCTACAGTTTTATGACAAAGCCATAGCTCACATTAATGCTTTTGGATACTTTGTCTTTGTTTTTTCTACAAGAAAGAAACACCTGTGCCTTGTTTCTAAACCTACTGACTGCAACACAGCATGAGGATGTGGCAATAAAATTTTCATCAATGGCTTTTGGAAGAATCTGTAACCTGTTTCTGCTGCACCCTAGCGGCCTTTCTACTAGAGGAATAGAAATTGACCATGATCGTTTTAATTATTATAATCAAATCAGATATTTATCACTGTAACCCTTTTACCAGATTAACCTGGACTCTGTTGACTCTATGTGAACAGTTTTATTGAGCTGTGATTGAGCAAATAGGGGTGAAATTGATGGGTGAGATAATATCAAAATCACTCTTATCTATCCCTTCCTCATATCTATATTCCCTACAGCCAATTCCATCCCCTTTACCTCTCCATCCTGATCTCTATTCTGTCCTATGTCTTTCTGTTAATTCTCCCATAGCCCTACAACACTGCTTTTTTATCTCAATCCCAACCTAGTCATATCCCTATTCCTACACTATATTGTCATCCTATGCCATCCCTTATTACTCCTACTTTATCCTTATCAAATTCCCTATCCTATTCTATCCTAATCCCAATCCCATCTTAATACTACACCACACTCATCCCTATACCATCTTAATCAATTCTCAGCTATTTCCCTATTATATAACTTTCCCCATGTCTTCCCTCTACTATAATATATTACTTTCTCCATCCTATCCTCCTGTGTCCCAATTCCACCCATAACACGTTTTTCTCTGTACCCATCCTATCTCAATCCCTATTCCTATCCCAATCCTACCATACCATTCTGTATCTCATCTATATACCAAACTATCCTGTTCCTTTTCCTTTAACAAACTTTATCCAAATCCCATTAATAATCCCACACTTTTCCTATCTTATGTTACTGTATTTGCAAGGTAAAGTTACATGAAATCATTGTCACCTCTATTTATTCAAGCTCTTCATTTCTTCTAGTTCATCTTATTGGAAGCATGTAATAAATCTGCTGTGGCTAGGCCTGTAGACATGTAACTGAAAGAATTCTCAGTGTGTGAGGGTTAAGGAATGATCAGATGTTTTTTGATAACATATCGAGGCTAAACGTGATAAATTGAAGCAAAATGTTCTCTATTATTTGAGCACACTGGAAGAAAATATATACACCCTGAGAAGGTAAAAGAAGCTTAGAGTAGTATGCTGTGAGAAAATGCTATATGTTCAGTCACGCTTAAACCCCAGAAGCCCAGAACTGACTCAGTCTCAAAGAACAAGCTGCTGTTTTATCACTAGCTACACAAGCTGGGATCGGGCATCTCACAGCCTCCAGGAGTGTGTGTGTGTGTGTATGTGTGTGGCGTGGGTCTTCATGTGTTCTCCGAGCTGTTTTTAGAATCCTCAGTGATCATGGTGACGCACAAATTGCCTGCCCACCCCTCCAGCCCAAAACATCAGCTTCTAAAAATAGTCATCCAGCCTCCAGCTAGGTGCTGAGACTATACCTGTGATCTCTCCACTGCACTAAATACAGATCGATGGAGGAGTCTCCCTGTGGAGAAAGAGCCAGGAAAAAGTCACAAGGAGGTAAGACAGATGCTGTTAGAAACTTACGTCACAAGATACATAGCTTTAGTTGACATATCTATTTATGGTGTAAAAACACTTCTTAAATCCTTACCTCTGCTAAACAGAAGACATGGAATGACATTTGACTTATTATAGAGAAGTTCCCAGATGTCACTCGTTTAAAACATTCATTTGTTTTCTGTAGAAGCTTTTCCATTATTGGTTTAAAAATTGACATTACCTGACATTCTACAACTAGAAGCTGCACTACAGCACCAGCATCTAACACAAAAATAAATGCTGCATATTCACTACATTCAGCCGTACCTCCCCTTTCATGTTTGTGCATTAAGCATGTCAGATGCATTTTAGTTGTGTTCAGTGAAGGTATAATTGGACACTCACTTGCACCTGATTGTATGTTACTGTCTGTTTGTCTGATTGTATGTTTCCGCAGGGCGGGACTAATGTGCACACATGGGCTTGCTGGGCTATGAAAACAAAGAGTGGAAAACAACATAAAGGTTTTTGACTTCAGTCTCTGTTTAGGACACATTTACTCCACTATATCTTTACATGGAAATTAGATGTTTGCTGCTATATTAATGTTTAAAATATAGCACAGTTTGTGCTAAATAAGTTTTAAACTGTAAAATTTTCATTTCTTCAGGTGACATTTCTGAGATTATTTATAATTTAATCTATTTGCACAAGAAAGGTGACAGTCAAAGGAAAAATAAGTGAAAAATCAGGAGCTGACAGTATAAAGTTATAGAAATGGGACTCCTAACAACACTGACCTAGCAGGCTACTAAACCTCTCACCAAATTTGAGAGAAAAATCAAGCCAGTTTTGCTTCAGATCTGAGAAGAGTAATCATGTTTTTGTCCAACCGTTCACACTCTTGTGAAATGAAGGTGCTACAAAAGTTTCTGTTTAGCAACGCCATAGAAAAAACAGTTTTGGTTCCAAAAAAACTGTTCAAGGAGTATGTGAGTGTGAAAAACCTTTAAAGGGTTTAAAAATCCATCCACCCATTTAAATGTATTAGTAAAATTGTTCCTTATAGAAACAAAAGTGGTTCTTCAATGGCATCGCTCAAAGAAAATTTTGTAGGCACCATTATTTTTAAGAGTGCCCAGTAAAAGGACAACTGTTAGTCTGAAAGGAAGTGCTGCCATCAAGAACCTCTTAGAAATAAAAAGGAAATCCTCTTGTTAAGTGTGACTCTGGCAAAATCACTGAGTTGGCTATTCTGGGTAGCAGTTTGGACCCAGACGTGACATTTCACAAGGTCAATACGTCATGACTTAACAAGAGCATTTACTTAACAACAGTGGAATTAACACCACATCCTATTACTGATGAAATACTAATGTATACCGTTTTTACTATATCACATTAATAATCATGAAATTATTAGTATCAGCCCATAGACTAACTCTAACTATCATGGCTGAAACAAAACACCAGCACAGGCCAAGTAGTCAAATCAGAAACCAGACTTCAACACCACAGAACATGTTTGGAAAGCAGAGAATGCAAACAATGTTTACTACTCAAAATTGGATGTAATTATACCTAAAGACTTAAAGAAAGAAAGAAAATATTTGAGGTGCTTTTGCTAAAATAGTTCATTACTGTAATATAAAGTCTGATATAACAGGCTCATCATTAAATTTAACTGTGTTTGAATCTGAGGACCACCCTAGATGTATCAATACATCAAACTGTATAATTAGCTGTTGAAGATTGTGTAACATGTTTTAGTTGCCATTTGATCAGACACACCTTCCATTACAAGCAGATTCTATGATATCAGTGTTGCTGATTTGTGAGAAATTACCTCTGGTTATATATAAAATAGATTATAAGAAAGAGAGCCCAATAATTATTCCTAGCATGAAGGACATGGTGACTGCTTGCAGTTTTCTGTAGGTCACTCAATCAATACTAAAACTAATCTGAACCTGTTTGTGTGTCTCGCCCTGTCTGAGCCCATAGAAACTTTAAAAGGTCAAAACTCTAAAGCTGCTGGAGACCAATTACTGCAGAAATACTGAGGAGACGGCTAAATACATAACATTTTTATTATGTGCATTGGCCCAAAGTCTCCTATGGAGTGCAGAGCCACTTTAATAGAACTTCTTTCATGACTGAAACAAAACCTCAGCACAAGCCAGCTAGCATGTAGCATGGCACTGACTGCTAGCACTAACACAAAAGCACACTTCTGAGGGAAACAAAAGCACTGGAGTTACCCTTTGCTAGCCTTGGAAAACCAGCTGGGAAACCACTACAATAAGTAAGTAAACAAACATGCATTTTTGTCTTTAAAAAAGCAGCTTATCAAACCAATGTATAACAACCAGCTTAAAAAATATATTCTTTCATTAGTGAAAACAGACTGGTAATAAAAACAAATTTACAACAGTGTGATTTTCCCATTAGAGTTTCAGAGTTCAAGTAAGTTCTCATAGTACAGCCCAGCATACAATGTAACAGAACTGCAGGCCTTGGAGAAACAGGCTGAGCTCTAATAATGAAGTGGCAGCAGCAGGTTTGGTGTGGTCATGTGATTGGGGGAGTGTAGCAAGTGGGTAGAATTTGCAATTAGTAATATTATCTACAGCTCTTATCATCATCATAAATTTAAGGTGGCATATGTTTACACCTTCATTTTTATGATACTCAATATACTCATATTCATAATGAGAAGGCATCATGCTCTAAAAATGGGTCTGTTTGTAAAATCTATCCTGTCTCTTATAAATATATTTATTTATATATTATATTGACTTCTTACTTCTCAATTCCAGTCTGTTTTGCCAAGTCATATTTACCACCAAAATTTAAAAGCAATATTTTGTTAATTTTACATTTCATAAACTATAACTTACAGGTGAAGAATCAAAGTGGCTATAGTCACTGGATGAACCAACTTATGTTCTACACTATGTGAATACATGTGGGAGTGTCCATATTTAAAGTAGATTTAATACAGAATCTTGGGTACATCCAGAACAATATTTGTTTTATAAGAAAATGGCTGGTTGCATATTGATATTTCCTAAAATCTTTAAAGAAGCTTGATTCCTGGAGAAGGAATCCAATTTATTCACACTGCACAAAGTAACCTTTAGTGTCCTTATGTGAATTTGTAGTGAGTGCAATGATCCTTAGCAAAGCTAAAACCTTGAAATCTCTACACACACCATCCAGATGTTCTCTTGGACAGGCCTGTGGCTCCAGTAAACTCGACTGCAAGCAATTCCAGGCATGACCAATCAGGTCAGCTCAATTTGACTTTTTGTAAGAGCTTTACTTCCTGAAGAAGAATGCGGAAGGAGAAGAGATGAAGGAGGAAGATGGAGGAAGTCACTATGACAAAAAAAACCCATTCAGTTGCTTGGACTTTGACACTGATATTTATTGTACATTTGTCCTAATCAAATGAACTATGTCTAATTATATTAAATATGTCTAATTTAAATATGTCTAATTAAAATATGTCGCTAGTAGTTAGTGGTACTTGTGGTTATGCACTACACGTGTCCATGTTTCCCATAGTAAAATAATTCAGCATGTTGAATGAGGCATTCTCTGTGCTTCCACAGTTTACATCTATGTAAAAGGAGCATCATGCTGCCTTTATTGCTGGATGCAGTGTTCACCGACCTCTGGAGATTACTTCTTTGAATTCATATTGCTAAGGAATGCTTGTTTTCTTCAGTGTTCAGACAGACCCCCCCCCCCCCCCCCCAAAAAAAAAACAAAAAAAGTTCTGACTGAAATAACTTTGAGGAAAAGAAAATTGTTGTGGTCTGCGACATATTGTTTTTGTTGCTTAGTTTTTGATGATGCAGATCCATACAGAACGCCTGATTATTCTGGGGTATAGTGTAATGAATTAAAGGGAACAAAGACTCATAACAACTCATAACAGCATCCCATTATTAGCAGCTAAAAGAAAGGAATCTTACACCCTCCTGAAGAGCTCAATGGCAGGTTATGACACAATGCTGTTAAATAACACTGTACTGAGTGTTGGCAATAAGCTCACCCACAGTCAGACTGCTCCAGGTAGTGTCAGACGGTTTTATTTTTTTTTTTTTTGTTGCTAACTGGCAACACCTATATTGACGACAGAGGAATAACAAGACAGGATGTAAGACCAGTGAAATGAGTTATACTTTTGATAAAGAACTTTTTTTGGTATGTTATAGATCAGTAGAATGCAAAGGAACAACAGCAAGATGTTATGGTAATATGCACCATTCTTTGTATTATGGTGAATGATATTAGGATAAATCTATTCATGAGCTCATGAAATCCCAGTTTACACTCAAAAATGATAAAGGAAATAATGAGCTGGACAGAATAAATAATTTCTGTACAAGTAAAGGCGACATTTACGATTGTAATCAAAAACACTTTTTATAAAATTCAGAAGTCTATTTGCATGCTCAATATTGTCTTGGTTGTGTATGCTCGGCTTTACTTCCTCTGTCTCTGCTCATGGCACAGGTATCTGATGTTTGTTTAAACAATGGATACAACTCCAAACGTTGAAAAGCACAAACTGAGTAATGTAGTGGGGTAATATTGACTTATTTTTGCTGTTTCTTATCACTTTAGGTAGAAATGTCTACCAATTCTGGAAACGGTTAACAGCGGCATTTTGAACAGTGAATAAAAAAGCTGAAATTCAGCCACAAACAAACAGCAGTCAATATTTTTTCCCCTCAGACAGACAGTTCCACACGGCGCTTCTGAACATAAACAAACCAGAGAGAACTGCAGTTGCCCACAATAATGAACTATCCCTTTTAAGTTTTCACCTTTGAGACAGAATAAAATTCACAGTTGTCTACTGTACGTTGAGGCTAGAAAGTGAATTAATGAAAAGCAAAATCTGATGAGTTTAACTGAACAATGTGTAGAGTGGTGATCCTGTGACAATGAAGCCTTATCTTCATGAAAATCGTTATTTCTGGTCTTTCACTCATATTTCTGCTACCGCTTTTGCATGCATACCATACAGCAGCAGCACACCAGTTAGTACTCATGAGGCCAATCAGCCATGATGCTATTGGAGCTGGAGGGGGTCCGGATTCAACTGTGCCCTGACCTACTTACCTGAGCCAACTACTGATACTGGCTCCTTACAAACCAACGACAATGCTGCAAGAGAACACAGAATTGGTGAGTGCTGTGAGCATTTAATATAGAAAAGTACATGGATTACATGAAAGAAGAGTACATGAAAGACAGCACTCCTGTTCTAAAGGGCAGAAAATGACTCATACTACATTTGCAGAGCTGAGTGATCTTAAATATGACTAATTGATAAAATTGCTTAAGGGTGTCCTGAGTGGGATTAATATCTAAGTGTTGGTTTGACCATGAAGAGATAACAATTTGATCTCCAGTGATGCCCTAACCATTGCAGGCATGGGAGTTCAAAAGAGTACAACTCGCCTCACTCTCTCTGGGTGGATAGGAGGCCCCTTTTCCTCCAAACATATAACAAAGTGCTAGCCAATGCCAGCATCTGTCAGTTGATAAAACATGATTTTTCATATAGTGTTCTCCTATACGTTTATTAAACTGTTCAGTAGTGTTGTGTTAGCAGCAATTCTAGCCTTTATTCTCCCAGCATGATGTGATTTGGGGAAGCCTTGCTAACAAGTAAAACTGGCAATAACTAAATTGGGAACACTGAATTAATAAAGGCTTTAGATGCACTGATGACATGTGATATGAGTTAAATGAATGGTTCCTATGCAATGTATCATTTAATGAAGATTATTAGTAGATTGGCCCTCTACTGCAGTTTCTATATTTCAGGAAAGACTTAACACTAGGAAAACACTTATGTAAAGATCACATTGGCCAAGAGACTGTTATTTGGAATGGAAATGATGGTTACACGGGGGCACTGTATGTAAAATAAATATTCTATACGTATCGTTGCTGTTGTTCTGCAAAACTAAATAAAATGTGGCCAGTAGCAAATATTTTCTGTTGTTCCCCAATATGTGAAACGTAGCAAATAGATAAAAATTGTCCATGGCAGTTAAAAAAAAAAAAAACATACGTTTCCTGTATAAGAATCCAAACATATTTTGACTCAGAAAATCATTAGAAACGACTGGGCTTATTTCAGATCAGTAAAACTAAGCCTTGTTCTCAAGACGCTGTCCTTTTGTCAATGTGTCATGTCCCCTTTTCCCCCTAAACTCCCTGGTGCCCAGACCACGTCTTTTGTTCTTTTTCTCCACGTCTTGTATCGATCTGTGTTCATGTCCCACTCCTGCTCTGTATTGATCTCCCTCTCTACGCGCCTCGCTCGTGTCCCAGTTCCCGACTGACGCCATGCTGACCTCATTTCCTCTAAGTACGTACTTCATCAAGGGTCAAATGAGTCATGCTGAGAGGGTCAAACAACTTCAGCCCCACCAGTCACTCACTCATTCACTGGTGATGTCCTACATTTCCTGTCATATCTCCAAGGGATACTTCACCTCAGAGCACAGCCTTGCTTTATGAGCTTATGGCATGCTGTACAATACTTCAGGCCAAATGCAACTGACATATATTATGGTCTTAAGTGCAGCATTAAGAAATGTTCACTGTTCTGAGTTTATACGTGTCTGTGTCTGTGCTCCAAAGAGGGAAATGTTTAGGATAAGCTGCCAGTAAGGACAGCAGACTATCAATCTTTTTCTCTCTCTCAGTCCCTTGAATGTGCAAATGTAAACCAAACTCCATATACATTACATCTGGAAGGGTAAAGGATCATATATTGGAGTGCTAGCCAAGAGCCGGGGAGAGAGAACAGCGCGCTGAATCGAACACGTCTCTCACGAGATCCTTAAGAACCCATAAGACACTGTTTCTGTAAATAAAGATGTATTTACACCTTTAAACACATCTGCAGAGATTCTTTTCCATCACCTGTCTTCACACTACTGTAAATAAACAACATAATCAAAGAGAAGTAGAATTTTTAGATCAAATATATGATTTTAAGTATTAAATAATTACATTTGTATTTTTACACTACAGTTGTTTAAGCAATGATAACTGTTTTCCTCTGAGTTTGACCATGTTTAACAGTCCTTGGAGCCCTTCTGTGTTTTCTTCTTGGGCGGGTTGGCTTCAATCACCTGAATACAGCTGTGTTAGATCTGGTCACAGGAGAGAGAGCAGTCTTCTTTATGACTGTCATACTGAAACGCTTCTAAAATAGGAAACAGAGGAGAGACGGTGAAGGAGAGAGACTCTAATGAGCCAGCAGGCCAGTTACATATACTCAGGAGGCTTACATCTTAACTTCACACAAGCATGCTTTTGGCAAAATTCTCACTGGTGACAAAAGGAATGAAAGAAAGCTTCAGGACGTCATGTAGACATTACAGGCCTCAGTAACACATTCCACACTTTCAATTAGCCCTTAAGTCCATACCTCAGTTTGACCTCGTTCCTTTTCAAGATTGTCCTGAGCAAATTACAGTCCCCTCATGTTACAGTGGTTTGCACTCTGTTGCTTATTATGAACAATAAAAATATATATATCACAATTCCCCCCCCCCCCCTCTCTCTCTCTCTCTCTCTCTCTCTCTATATATATATATATATATATATATATATATATATATATATATATATAGTTCACAATAAGCAGAGCACTATGATGGAACCCAGAAAATATGTGTCCTCACACCCCCCTGTCAGGGTCTGTCTCAGTCTCCCACATTGTAGGAAACATATATATTAAAACTCACAATCTATATATATATAAATCTCCCTGTGAGTACTGTGAAGACACATATTTTCTGGGTTCCATCATAGTGCTCTGCTGCAGGGAACTACACATCTGATGAGAGGACCTCTTCATGAGCCTTAAGGACATTTTGTTAAAAGTTTGCAAGGACATTTGCAGCGTCAAGACACAGCCAAGGGTGTATTCTCATAAGAGATTTTTATATTGACTTTATCCTGATACACTGCTGTCCTCAAACTCTTCGGCTGGGTGTAAGATCAGTCAGACAGGCACATATGTCCCTCAATTTCTCCACAGAGCCCACAATTGTCTCATTGGATCACTCCTGCAGGTAGGGCACATGAACACATGAATTTTAACAAGTCCCTCAGTGCAGTAAATTCACTCAATGACATGGACACATTAAGAAATGACCTGTCCCAGTAGGGCTTTCATGCAGATATATTTGTAACTGCTTAAAGGAGCAAGGAGTGATTCTTCTGCTTGTTATAAAACAGCCCCTATACTGATAGAGTAGCCTGAATGTGTCAGACATGGTTCTAAACCTATGATGTGACCCCATTTGGGGGACCAGCTTCAAGGAGTATAAATCTAATTTTATTATTATTATTTTTTTAATCTCGTATGAGTTGAATATGAATAAAAATGAAAAGAAAATGTTTATAATTATAGTTTGCTGTTTCAGTGATGAGTGTGTGTTGTTGATCTTATAATGCGAAGTGAAATATTATCATTTGATCACTCAGGCAGCAAAAAACTATTTTTGTACAACTGTTGGCTTGATGTATTTATTGCAGAATGGCAGAACAGATTCTACCTATGTCCTTTTATTGACATCAAAAAGACATTTACTAATGGAAAATCCCAGGCAACTTAATGTACTGGGATTTTGATGAATTTCTACTTTGGCAAGGAGCACAGCACACTCTTTAGCAGAGGTTTTTAATGTCCTGTTCCAGACTCTGAAGCACTGCCAGAGCATTAGTCAGTGCACTCATCCATTGGTCACCACTTTCCAGCTTTGGCCCAAGCTTCACCTCCAGCACCACCCACCGGTGCTCATACCGTTAACAGCAGCTATACGTTGTTTAAAACATGTGGTGTTTTTAAAATATCAGAGTAATTTTATGGTGTACATTGCTTGGCAAACTATTAGCTGCAGTCAGAGACCACCTTTTCTTTTCTTTTACTTTTTTCAAAACACCCCTGGTCTTCAGTAAATTCAAAATTACACCTGTAGGCTATAAAACAAAACCGGAACATGATTATCTTAATGATGACAGTCCACAAGGCCTTACATGTTTGTTAAGAATCCCATTTTCTCTATATACTTGAATAATTGTTGAACTCACAAATTCAAATGTAAATATAGTTATGCAACACCAAAACAAATCTGCAGAATGGAAGTAACATTCCATAATAAAAATGTAAAAATGGCTGCTCTTTATCCAGAAGTTGTTCAGAACATTAATTGGGCATTTGCTCAGAAATGATCACTATGTCTTTGAGAGATGCAATATCAACTGCCCCTGAACTGCCCCACAGATGATACAGCTTTTAATGCACCAGCTGTAAGTACTTTCCAAAACCATTTCTATCAACCCTTTAATAATGAAACAAAATTGATTTGGTTTTGTTGGTTTCCCTCTACAGTTTCACATTCTAAATACAGTCGAGGCTGAAACAGTCAACCACTGAATGTATATATGTTAATATTTGTGATATCACAAAAACATTACATTCCAAAAGCCTTGTTTTGTGCAGCGCAGTTTCCTTCTACAGTCATCTATAAATGGATGGGTGAATGGACAGTACATTCTCAAACCTAAATGAACCTCTTTTGTTTTAAAAACTCAAAGAATTTTTCCCTCCATAATATAGACCCAACCCACGGCTCTAAGACACTTCTAACTGCTCCTAGGTTAATGGCCAGTCCAGTTAAATAAGCCCTCTTAAACAGACAATAAAACATGCCCTTCAGGAGAACAAATAATGATAAGCTTAATGGCACCATTTAAAGTGCCCTATTACACTATCTAAGACTTATATGTCCTTATACCACCCTATAGAGCTGCTGAACTCGTGTTTAAGGATAAAAAAGAGCACAGCATATGTGAATGGTGCCAATGTCTAATAAGATCAAGGCGTTCAAATCCTATATTGAACATGTTGCTAGTGGGTCGTTAATGCTGAAGATAGCTGGAGGTGAAAGGTGTTGAAGGATGAGGAACATTATCAATAAGAATCAGCTGAGACATCAATCAAGGGTCTCCTAGTGGTCCTGAGGAAAGTTCCAGCATTCTGTGTGCGCGTTGTGCCAGACTAATAAGGCCCAGTCCAGTTACACCAGCAGCAGTCATTAATGTAGAGTGGGGTCAGCACTCAGCATCACACTGAACAGTAACTCTCTACACCTGCTGCTGGATTTTTTATAGCAGTGTCTATTACTCACATGTATTTGTGTGGTCAGCCATTTGCAGTAAGAGAAAGCCAATGATGCATCTCAGCCAATCAAGAAAGAAGCCAGAAAGTAAATTACTACAGGAGACAAGGCTCTCTGAAATCAGAGAAGGGTAACTAATAAGAGAGAGACCAAAGCAACCAAAGCACCCCAGACAAAGGAAAACCATCAGCTGAGTGATGAGCTGAATACGTTCTTCTCAATCATCAATTTATACCCTACACAAAAATGGGGCATGTGCCAACTCTGGCGGATATAGAAGATTAGGCAACAGGCAGTTATGGTGTTTCGCTCTCCCAAATGCCCAGATTCACTTTTGGGATGATTATGCGTATAAGAAATAAGGGAAATGTAAATTAAATTAATCTAAAATTTAATTACAGACTTGCAAACTCTCTCATCAAGGATGTGTTTCAGAGGACATCACACAGTGATCAGAGTTATTAAGTACACCAACAGAGGTTTGAACTCATCATGCAGATTTACTATGAGCCTCTGTGTTGCAATTTTATTAAACAGCTCTAAAGAATTTTACATAAATCTTTACATAAATCATAAAGCTATCAGTGCTTTATTGTTGAGATTTCCAGTTTCATGGTGTTGTATTCACCTGTAAATCTAAACTGCACCCGAGGGTTTTCTCCAGAGCACTAAAGCTCACTGAATCCAAAATGACTCACAAGCTCAGTTCCTGGAACAAGGCTGAGCTGACCTTTGATGACACAGACCTTAACGAATGGTCATTGTACATACCACCAAAGAGGGCACTTGTGAAAATACTTGAAAGACACTGGGAAAAAAATTAAATGACTAAAATCTGTGCAAGACCTGGAAGGCAGATGAACAATTCTTAAAGCTTTCATCTTGGACAGACATCACAATAATCCAGTGCCACTCTCACTTTCAGAGCAGAAAAACCACTGGTGTTTCTGTTCATCCTTCCACTGCAAGAAACCACTACGGTGGGTTTAAAAGAATTCGTCCCTGTCACTTTCTTGAATAAAGATAAACTCCAGTTTGCTAACTACTAAAAGATTAATACACCGCAACCCTGAACTGGATAAGTGGTTACAGATAATGAATGGATGAATGAGTGAATGAATGAATGAATAAATAGATAAATACAAATAAAATGTTTCTAGTGAAACAAAGATGCTGTAGCTTTCAGTGCCCAGGCATCAACATAAGTGAATGTGTTTTCAATATTTATGTATGAAGAAAATGCAAACCAACTTCTAAGGCTGTAATTCTAAGTGTGTAAAAATGATCACTAAGGGCATCAGAGTCATGCAGCTGTGTAAGCGTTGGCTCAATCAGCAAGAGATTGACTGTTTGATTCCAGGTGATGCCTCAGTCATCCGAGGCTGGGAGTCAGAGCACAAATGGCCTCACTCTTTGCGCGGGTGGGTTGGACTTTCCTCCCCCATCTTTGCTCAAGGTGCTAGCTAACACAGGCATCTGTCAGCTGATGCAACAAATTTGTGTTTAAAGTGGTGTTGTGTTAGTGGTAGTTTGGAAAAGAGCAGTGCACTGGCCACACGTGTCTTGAAAGAAGCATGTTTGCCCCACTCTCCCACAGCTGGTGGCACTGAGTGTGATCTGAAGAGACTCACTGATGGGTGAAATTGGAGACTAATAATAACTGGAGAGAAAATTCAGCAAAGCAGACGTGTGTATGTGTGTGTGTTTGTCTCCCAGAAATGATGCAAGCTGTAATGAAAGCAAAAACTGGACACACTAAATACTAAACAATCTGGAATTATTTTTTTCTTAAGTTGCTGAGACTTCTGTTAATACGTGTTTTGCGCCGACACTGAATTTTGTCCAGCAGTGTAAATTATGGATTAGTCTTTACAGCACTTTAGGGAACCTGAAGCTAAGCAACATTTTGCACTGCTGATTCATGTGCTTCAGTAAAACTGTAAAATGTTGAGGGACTGTGAAGTTCTCCTCAGCAGGGCTCACCTCTCTGTTCCTGGGCTGCTGTGAAATTAACAGCTCACCATTTTAACAGCTCCATTTCTGCTCCACCCTTTCGTCATACCTGAACATCTCTGAGACAGCAGATAAGTCTAGCTTCTATAACCACATCAAGACCACACAGGCCATAACACAGATACACTACGTTACAACTTTTCTGTGAGGAACAGCACAAAGAAAACATGCTATTAACGAAGGACAGATTAAAATGCAGAAATAGACCATGTCAATATTTATGATGGGACTCAGGAGACTGTCGCATGGGAAGACCCATGTGATGGTTACCTGCAGATCAGAGCAGCTCAGTCCATCAATATCTTCCAGGAGTTTGAACATGCTCTGGGGAGTGCTTGGCTGGGCAGTGGACCGCCGGGCCACTGGACAACAAAAGAAAGGTCAAGGAGGTCAAGAAAAATAACAGCTTTGCAGCGTGTCCTTATTTTTTAAGACCTTTATAAAACCAGGGTATTCATATTGACATTTACAGCTTTCAAAGGACATCTTGTCTGAGAAAACTGTATGCCGCCAAGTCCTTGACTCCAATAAATATTCATTAAGAAAAGCCTTATTTTCTAAATATCATGTTTAAAAGAGAATGTGCATTTTTAATGGACATTTCATGACTCACAGAACAACAGAAATGCTCCAAGTGTCTTCCAAGTATGTCTTTTTAATCCAAATATTTTTTATTGGTCCATTCATCATGACATTTTCAAACAATGTGAGAACAGCTGCTGTGTTCAAATGATATATTCATTCATTCATTTTCTTTAAGTACTTATCCATTTCAGGGTTGCGGTGGGTCCCGGGCCTGGGTACAATGCAGAAATACACCCTGGATGGGACACCAGACCTTCACACTTTTAGTCACACACTCACACCTAGGGACAGTTTTGCGATGCCAATCCACCTACCAACATGTTTTTGGACTGTAGGAGGAAACTGGAGCACCCGGAGGAAACCCACACAGACACGGGGCGAAGACACCAAATTCCTAACAGTCAGTCGGAGCAGGGCTCGAACAATGTAGCAAAGTAAAAATGGACAGAAATGGAGTCCCGTTTGTCTGTGAACAGCAATCAAATATAGCTTCAAATTGGCTTGTAAACCCACTCATTCATTCATGTTTAGTCGAGTAATTATCCCCCACAAGGGGATGTCATTACTGATCAAGTAGCTTATGATGTGATAGTATTATTATTGTGTTGACCCATTTCCCCTCCATTATGGTACTAGCATATTTTGCAGCTAATGCAATTTGATGTCTTTACCACTAACAACATTTTGTGAGTTTTAAAAAGTTGCTCAATGGTATTTGTTTAACAAAACAATGGGACTTCTTCCTAAGGATAAGCTAAAAGCTTTGACATTTTGATGTGTTTCTGATGTGTTATTGTACTCAAGACAGCAGCAGCAGGTTCAGTAAGCTCAGCCAGGGCGTCCAGCACAGCTTTCCTTCTCAGTAGGGGGGCAAAAACATTCTGCTGGGTTTTACTCAGCTATTTCAGGCTCCTTTGGGATAGGAACAAATTCTTTTGATCAGACACTCAATCCACTTTTTGCCTCTCATGTATTTCTCTATGACTTTTAGCTGTTCTTGGGTTTTCTAAGTCATGGCACTATATCTCCCTCAGCATCATGTGCTTTTAAAGCTTGTTTTCTTCCTGTGTTTTTTCCTCTGGTTTTCAATCAACATTCTTTCCATGATTAACAGCTTTAACTGATAGGGCCAAAAGGTGGGTTTACTTCAATTCAGTATGACATTAAAGGACCCACTTTTATGTCATAGACCTAAACTGAAGACCAACATTTCCTCAGTTTTTGCTAGACCACCTAGAATAGGCATATGCACTGACTGACTGACAGCTAATGTTGAAAAGCGCATGCGCGAGTAGGAACTGTTAATTCAGCCGTATTTCATAGAGAGAACTTAAGGTGGCGCTACTACACCATCTGTGTTAGTTTAGCCATATTTCACATTCCAGTCCGTGAACTAAATTTAGAACCATTCGGCGGAGGACCTCTTTTCCCTGGACAAGTATTCTTTTTGGGATCTAAATGCGTATTTAAATGAGCTCAATTGGGACACGGTTGCGTCGCTTCAGCGCTGTAGGTCCACCATCCACTGTGGTGCAGCTCAGTGTTTTACTGGAGCCTTCGAACAGAAATGTGTTGAACGTTGTTGAGGTAATATTTATCATAGTCTCTTCTTTATGTTTGAAGAATATTTCTGTGACCCAGCCTTTTGTTTTCTTCTATATATTTAACAAACAGAAAGTCATCTTGTCTGTCCCTTTGAATACATGGACACATCTAACGAGTAAATTACATCTGCACCGCTTTTGTTTAACTTTACACTAAAACGAACAGAATCTCTGGATTTTTTAAGCCAGAACACCAGAGCAAGGTGATACTCAAAATAAATGAGGCTGTGAATTTATTACAGCACCAATTTATCAGTCAGACCCTTATAGAAATGTAAGTCAGTAATAATTCCAGTGATGCCCTGGGAAAGCCCAAAATACATACCCTTGTCATTGGAAGGTCTGGAGAAGCTTTGGTACTTCATATCAATGCCTTTCTTTACAATCATAACAAATAATAATAACAAACTATAAAGATAGTTTATCTTGTCAGCTGCTGACAAAACTGAAGCACCGTGTTGAGATGATATTAAATTTACCAAAAAGCAACAAGATAAATGTTATAATGTTAAGTTTTTGAACATTTCTAAAACCAAGTGATGTATACTTGATAAAGGAACAGGGCATCGCTGGAACTAGATATTTATTACTAACTTGCATTTCTATAAGGGTCTGACTGATAAAACGGTGCTGTAATAAATTCACAGCCTCATTTATTTTGAATAACACCTTGCTCTGGTGTTCTGTCATTAATAATCTGGAGTTTCCGTTCGTTTTAGTGTAAAGTTAAACAAAAAAGCTGTGCAGATGTAATCAGAAAGTCAATAACTGTGTTCGTGTATTCGTGTCGTTATAGGGACAGACAAGATTACTTTTTCCTTGTTAAATATATAGTAGAAAACAAAAGGCTGGGTACAAGAAATATTCTCCAAACATAAAGAAGGGACTACGATAAATATGACCTCTATAACGTTCAACATATTTCTGCTCGAGGCTCCAGTAAAACACTGAGCTGCTCTGCAGTGAATGGTGGAGCTACAGCGCTGAAGCAGCAACACTCTGACCCACTGAACATGCATTTTTTAGGTCCCAAAAAGAATACTTGTCTGGGGAAAATAGGACCTCTGGTCAGTGCCGAACAGTTCCAAATTTCAGTCTTTCCAGTGAACCGGCGCGCATTTCTACACGTTTAAAGGGGAACCAGCAATACGTCATCAACGGGTAGGTGTCGCTGTGGCTAAATACAGCGCCAGAGCCAAAGATGATATTCTTTGTTTACCGTGGACTCAGGCCAGAGTGAGATATGATACTGTTGCCTAGTTCAGAGGCATCCTGCTGAGCTTGTGAACGGCGGAGAAATGAGCCGCGACTCTGACCAATGCGCTTAGTATCACGTCTAACAGCGCCAGAAACACAGAAAAATGGAGTGTACTCCTGTTTTATTTCACATCTATTTGTATGAAACGTCGTAAATGACCTAGCTCCGTCGCGCGATAAAGCTGTATTTGAAGCTCTGAGCTCTTTCTTGAATGACTGAACCTCGACACACCCATGAACGACGTCGCGGTTCAGTTGCGAACGAACTTTTATGGTTCGCGAACCAGTTTATTATGTGGTGGAAACGCTGGATGTTTCCAAATTAAGTTCGCGAAGAGTCATTGGTGGAAAAGCGCTAGAACTGGAATGTAAAATATGGCTGAATTAACAACAGACGGTGTAGTGGCGCCACCTCAAGTTCTCTCTGTGAAATACGGAATTAACGGTTCCTACTCACGCATGCGCATTTCGACATTAGGTGTCAGTCAGCTCAAATGCCTCTTCTAGGCCGGCCCGGCAGGCGGTTCAGGATAAATAAAAATTCATATAATTTAATGTAACAAAATTATATCTTAAGCCGTCTGTAATTATTTATGTTGCTTAAGTTGGCACAATGTTCTATCTAAGACTAAGGCACAGCTGATGTTTAAAAATTATATACTTAAAGAAATTATCATCATCGCTGTCCAATTAAAAGCATGCTCATTTCTCAAAATAGCAACTTTACAGGAGAGGAAAACCTCCTTAACTTTCAAGTCTATCTAAAATATTTTATTCAGAGTAATTTTGGAATTTTTGGAGCATTTTTATTGGTTCATTCATAATGACGTTCTACCAAAATGTGAAGGGCAGCTGCTGGGTTAAATAAAAATCCACAAATATGGAGATACTTTTAATTGGACAGCAATGATATACAAGATTTCAGTCTGATGTATGAATCTTAAAATTACGGTAAAAAAAACCCTTAAAATTCCAAGAAAGTAAGAGACATTAATAAATGGAATTTTATGGTGGAACCTCTGCCATCTGTAGCTGAGTCAAAGAAAGCACAATTTGCTTCACATTTCTTCCCCCTCATTATTCTGCGTTATGTTAGTCAACAAGGGTTTCTGCAGTTGATAAAATGAAACTGGTAATCAGTATTCTTCTCCAAATAGGTTAAGGCTTTTGATATTATTACATTACAGTTTGATAATATTCTCTGGTGCTTCAAATGCCTTAGAAGAAGCATATACTAACCTTCACCCTCTGAGATTGGTACTAGTGTATAAACAGGAAAAAATAACTGGTAGGAATTGCCCACAAGGGAGAAAATTGGGTTTAAAAAATAATAATGATAAATAATAATAATGATTTCATGACAGTAATATGCAAAACAATCACCTTTATTAAAAACCATAAAATATGTATGCAGTACATATTATAGGGTGCCATATAAATAATATTTAATATATTGATTATTATACAAATTAGGGATATTTGGATCCAAGTCAAGAAGCATTTCATAAATTGCTCCGTCTTTGCTCTCACCATTGTCCTTGGTGCTGATCAATAAATGCCTTAAATCCCATAAAATAACAATGTTGACGGAGCATGTTTTATCTTCTCCTCTTTCTTAGTGACTGACACATTGCTGAGTTCCAGGTCTCTCCCTCTAGTACAAAATTGACTGCTCCCTCTTTACACAAACACACATACACAGGTCCAAAAACCTTGTAATTACAGCTGACCTCAGAACTATGCTGATGGATTAAGGAAATCAGTCAATGTTTCTAAAGGTTGCAGAGAGAGGGAATCTGGTTTGGTGGGTGAATTACCACTGGTCTGTAGGGATTTAACCATATTTTTTTCTAGGCATTAGCATCTTTTTTAAAATACAAAAGGTATTTTTGGTAAGGTCATTTGGATTTGTGCATTTCATGCTGAGATAAAGCACACACATTCAAAAACATATTTACTAAATATATATATATGGATTTTTTTTGTATTATAAACATTTTCAAATACTCGAGGCGCACTTTTAATAACTAAATTAATTCAGATATCTATCTTTATCATAGCTTTGCGGATGTCTAAAAATAATGGACAGAAACTAGACATTTTATAGAGTTGTATAAGAGAAATATCTTTCCATTATGCAGGAAAATGCAGTACACCTCATTAATTATTGGAAATATGTTAACATAGCATTCATAGTAAAGTCCACATCCTTGGAATAATATATAGATTATGGAGGCACTGAAGGCTCAGAAGGTCTACTTTCCCATTTCTGTAACTGTTATATGCTTATTTGGATTTGGTTGCTCAGTGGCCAGAATATAACAAAAGAGAGGTCTACAGTTACTCTTGTCACACTTTAGTTCACTGAATATATCAGTAGATTTAAGCACTTCTAATATGTGAATTTAGCCACACACATTGCACACAAATGGCTTTTATAATCTCAGTGCTCTGGAGCAGCTGCACCTGTCAACATATCCAATGTCAATGATTGGCAAGTGAAAGACACCCCATTCTTGAGTTGTGGTGTAGCAGTACTGCATTTCTCTCAAGTAATCAAGCTCTATCCAATACCTTTGGGATGAGCTGGAGCACAGTACATCAGTATCTGTCCCCACTAATGTTTTTGTAGCTGAATGCAACCAAATCCTCACAGCAAATGTCCCAAAAGCTAGTGTTCTCAGAAGAGCAGATGCTTAACTGCAGATTAAATGCTAATTTTTGGGTCATACTAAGTAATTCTCACCCAAATGTCAAGCCTACTCAGGTAGAGAAGAGGTTAGGGAGATTAGTATTGGATGGGCTTTATTTTTAGCTTGTCATCCATTTCACAGTGAAGTCCTGATTTGTAACATGCAGCACAGCAATTTTAAACAGGTCTGTGGCAACAAAAAAAGACACAGAGTCCCTGTAAGTCAGTATCTTTATATTCCAGACAAATCTGATTGCAGTAATTCAACAAATTCATCTAACACACTATGTCCCTGTGCTGTAAGCCCTTGTGTTAAAACAGAGACTTAAATATCTCTAGACCAAATAAAGGGTTCTGAATTTGAGCCCAGTTGCTACAATGATTATGCCATTCCTGGTGAGTGTTTTAAAACTACTCTATTATTACAAACAGTAACATTTAGATCAATTTTCCTTCCAGTAACATTCAGTAACATAAACACACATAGAGCAGCTAAAAATATCATATCAAAATTGCATTGAATTTGCATTGAAATGCTAGTAGAAATGTGCGTCCAGAGTTGAGTTACATGGGCTGACATTGAACTGTCATGCAGCAGTGTTGATACACAGTTTTGTGCATATATAGCACCTTCAATATGATTCTCACAGTTAGTATTAGCGTCTAATACTGAGATGCACAGCTCCAACCTTGACAAACTAAAAATATGTTAAAGTTTTCCCAAATAGAGAAGCCCTTCATGAATGAAGTCAGTGCAACAGAACAGAGTAAACAGAAATGTATGGGATGGTGGTCAGAGTTTGTGAACAGGAAATGTATTGTTCTAAACCCCATGCTGTTCACATTCTCTTTGTGAACTATTAAAACCCTTTTCACATGATGTAAGAGTAGTTTTTCCTTCTTGTGCCTAAATTCTAAACAAAAGTACAGTCATTTGCTCATGTGGTTGGATGGTGTCGCCTTCGTCTTCTTGTCAACCCAATTTCTTCATCCTGTGCAAAATATTAATACGGAATGTTAAACATAAACAACAGTTAGAACTACACTTCTGTGCAGATGACCTTGAGTTATACCAGCCATGTTTTTGTAGTTACTTACAGTTTGAAGATTAAAGGGGGCATATTCTACCATATTCTTTGTGACATATAATCAGAACTTTTATTTCTCCATGTTCACATAATCACAGATCTGGTGCAGTGACTGGAGATGCTTAGACAGAGCCATAATATAAGGATGGTAGGAGTTCCAGGTCCCCAAATTAATGTGCACATATACTGAAAAAGTGATGTTTTCCATATGTCCCCTTTAAATTAGAATCTATTACTTAACTATTGTGCCCCACAAACATGAAAGGACATCTTACGGTATCAGCAGTATCTGCCATCCCTTCATCATCTGTGCGCTCGTCTTCCTCAGTGTGCTCATGTTCACTGCTGGGGTTGGACAGTTCAAAGTCAGACATTACTACATCCTCATCGTAGTCTGTCTGGTACTCAGACTCCTCTGTGAGAGACACAGGTCACAGAAAGAGAGCTTGATGTGTGTGGAGCAGGAAAAAACATGGCCTGTGAATGTAGGTGTGAGCTAAATCTATTTCTCACCATCCACAATGGCCTGCTTCACCGGCTCTATCCGGGACACTATCTCGGCCAGGTCTGTGAAGGAGGCATTGGGACAGGTCACCACCTGCATGGTGTCACAAACTTTTGATTAGTTCAAAAAGAAAAGCTTGTCATTGCTATAAGAAAGTAAATCTTCACAAAAACATTCAAGTGCTAGGCCAGAAAACAATGTAAAATGTAAGGATGCACAATAATTCAATATTAATATATGTTTCAAGATCAAATATTTTAATAACTATATGATATGATTTTTATACACATTTTCAATATATCAATGTATATTTACAGCATCTGTCACTGTCGGCTTTTATATTGTAATATTAATTTAGGCCACATCATCCAGTTCTACCTCAAAGTCATGACATAAGACTTTTTTACTGAATAGACAAGTTAAATATTTAATTTACTATTAAATGACTTTATAAACAAACACACACACACACACACATATATAAATTGTATACTCTTATATAGTCTTCCTGCCTCCTAGACTGAATGATCCGTTACATCTTAAAATGTATCATGTAATGAGGTTATCCTCCACTCACATTATTGCTCTTGCTCTTATGGAACTCTTCTTGATGTCGATCTTTCAGCATCTTCTCCACTACTCCGCTTCGGCACCATACATCAAACACAGTCTTTCCATGCTGGTAACCCACATCCTGTAATAAACATGAAACATAACATCACAGAGGTTCCAAAGGTAATGCCCATCATTCTGACCTGACTGAAAAAAGTGAGGGCCACTCACAGCGATCTCATCAAACTTGCCAAAGTCCAGCGTTCCAAAGCGGTCAATGGAAGGCCGGATGTACTCGCAGTAGTCACTGTCTTTGACTGACTCCAGCTGCCGAACACAGCACACGTAGGCCAGTCTTGTCTGGATCTCTGCCATGTTCAGCACCTGTGTGGTCAGTCAGTCCCGTTACAAATTTCTCCACTTATACAGACAAATTCTGCTACCCTTCATCACCTGCTTAGAAGCACCCTTCTACTGGTAGGCCATAACAACACTCATTATTACATACGTAAATGAAAAGCTTTTAACTAGCAGATGACTTAGCAGCTAGCAAATAATCCAGGTGTGTCTATGTAAAGGGTTTCTTCAGGTAGGGTAGCAAACAATAGGCTAGCAAGCATAGTCCAGTCATATCATGTTTAGTACATGTATGGTCAGTCAATCAGACATCTGGTGAAATCATCTTAAATCTATTCCATTTATTTAATGTCTAAATATGAGATTACTGTCGTTATATTATGAGAATATTCACCATATTGTTTTTAAACTACTCTACATGTCTAATTTCTCTGGCAGATAATTTTACTTGTTTCAAGAATTCATATAATGTTGTTTTTTTTAAATATACTTGAAAAAATAGCAAATAATTTTCTCTAAACATAATCACCATAACAACTGTCAAATCAGTTACAATATATTTTAATATTCCTTCATCTGTCTCATAACAAGAAGAATTAGATATACTGAGTGAATGTTGTATTTTACTCATCGAGAATTATCCACCTCATTCTGTATTTTGCTTTATCATCTGCTGCCTTTGGTACCATCTCAGACTTTAACAGATGAGGCAATGAAGTGCAGCTCACTTCTAAGAGCAGGGATGCAGATCATCAGTCATCAGTGCGCTGTAGAGCTTTATCAGCCCGACTGTTTGATGTTCAGATATGAAAGAACCATGATCCTGTGTCAGATTCGCCCACTGACTGCTCTTTTTTTTTTACCCATCAGCACTTCTCACTGATACAAACCTTTGTTACAAACTGCATTATTAATTCCATGTGTCCTGTTCAGCTCTCTAACCTTCACTTTCTCAGCCAGAGGGTTCAGCCGTTTCCATAGCAGCCACCAGCCGGACAGAGAGTCTCCATAGTTGGTGAGGTTGGTCTCATCCAGGCTGCCCACGTCAATGGCAATCACCACTTTAGCACCCATTGAGCGAGCCACATCAGCTGGAGACATTGAGAAAAGGGCACATCAGGGGAGGTTTAATATGTAAGTAATAAGATCTCCCCCTCCAAGGCTTTTGATCTGTCACTGTAGCACTTTGTGGATGGCTTCAGTAATATCACTAGCCTTATTGCTTTTATTTATTCCTGTAATTAATTAACTTGTCCAGTCCACACATATGGTGCATATTTGAATTTAGTTATATTTAAATATAACTAGTAATACAATGCATTTAATGAACAATCTTAAATCCTGTGTAGACAATATTAACATGAAACATAAACACTGCAGTATTCTACTTGCACTACTTTCAGTATGAAATCTGCTTGCATAATTTTCCTTTTATTTAACCAACAAATCCATAAAAGCAATTATTTATGCTTTATAATAGGATCTATAGAACAGTGTGCAATATATTTCATAAATATACTAGACAAGTTTGAACTGCTTCAAGGACAGAAAAAATGTAACGTGGAAATGCTGGGAACAAAGATCCAACCAAAAATGTAATCACTCTGAACTATACCCAGATAGCATGCAGACGTAGGCTACTTTTAGCAAATAGATGACATTGCTAGCCCACTCTTGGCACTGGTAAATTAATGGAAGCTGGAAATGTCCCAGTTTAAATCCTGCTTATTTATCCCATGCCCTAAAGCAGATGTGGGCCACTTCTGGCAGACATAAGGCAGATTAAAAAAATGTTCATATGGTCCACGTCTCACAACAGACCTGGGCTATTTTTGGCAGAGACAGGGACGTATGGCTGAGATGCAGCCCATGATGGCTGTAAACACACTCGCTATTAGGCCCTCTCCTGTGTCATTCCATGCTGTATGTAGCCAGAATCTGGTGTGTATTTTGTTGTACAGGACCCTCATTTGGCAACTGGAAATGGACAACCCACGAGGCATCAATCCATGTAGCCAGTGAACCAAATGAAAATGAGGGATGTGGGCATGATGTAGGTCAGAGAAATCTGGGTTCCAGGATAGAAGATGTATTGGAAATCTATAAGCATTTCATTTTCATTCTGTGTAGCCCACTAGCTTATATTTAGTCCCAAATTTGTATGGATTTTAAATCACACAAATTCTGTATATTGTATGACATATATGTCCTTTTTGTTCAGAGTCAATAGATTTATAGCTTTTAAAGTTGTTTGTAGTTTTACGTATTCCCTGCTAAGAACATGCAACATTGATTTTGGGCTCATTTTTAATCATGATCACTATTTGTCATATATATTATATTATGTTCATTATGTATTTTAGGGCAAAAACTGTAAAATCTGGTGTGTGTTGAATACCCTAATAATTATACACAAAAACTTCAGATTAAAAAATTTTCCAAGCCTACAGTTTTATGACAGTATGAGATACATACATTATTCAGCACACGAGGAACACAATATGCGGTGTTTTCATTTTGTTAAGGAAAGGCAAAAAGGAAAATACTGACTATTATTTGCCACCAAATCATTATAGGAACAGACACCTGTAAACTTAAAATGGTAAAGACCTTATATGGTCTTACCTATTTATATGTACCCCTAAACCATTCATATGGGTAAAACTTTCCTCTAGGACACTGTTCATAAAGCTACATCACACCTTCACAAGTCTTTCATGAAAACCTAAATCTACATAAAAAATGAGGCTTACCAACAAGTATCAGAATAATCCTTTAAAAATGTTTATGCATGGAGGCTTGTGTCTGTTATCACGTAATACTTTTATAAATAGGTGCTGTGTAGCAAGTAGATGAGGATGAATGCACTCTTACCAGGCAGGTTATTGATGTAGCCACCATCCATGAGCAAATGTCCGTCTTTTGGGTCACAGAGGGGAGGTAAGTACCCAGATAGAGACATACTGGCTCGAACATACCTCCACAGAGAGCCTGGGTAAAGTAACGGAAACAAAAAGAACATTTAGCTTCTGTTCACAGCCCACACAGTTAAAGAAGCTAATGTATAAGTAATGGCTTACCATCAGTGTGCACTCTCATGGAGGAGGCCGTGATGTCTGTGGTGATGTTAAAGTAAGAAATCCAAAGGTCCTACAATGAAGAAAAGACACAAAAATACAGGAGACATTATTTACCACTAACAGTGGATTTTTGAAATGAACTGTGAAATGTGTGAAATTCCACAGTCTTTTGCTCAGGCAGAAAGCAAGCAGGGACAAGCAGGGACAAGCAGGTAGGGATGTTAACCAAAGGCAAGCCATGACTAGACCTTTATAATGTAATTAATGTTCTCATCATTATTGCAGGTACAGAGAGCTCTTTCACAGTGAACAAAACAAGAGATTAAAACACAGCCACTCTGCAGTGGAAGGGATCTGCTATGGTAATATTCACATTTGGGCTTACGTATGTGCCATCCCAAATACATAGATCACTGTTATGTTATTTTAATGTATTATTAAGATAGAGGTTATTGTTTCTAGTCCAGTGCCACATTTTTGCTGTTTATGATTCTTTTACAGTCTGTGTCCAGGACGACCAAAAAATAGGGCAGGTCAAAAGAGGGAACAAAAACAGGACAGGACACTATAAAAATACAAATATGTGCCAAACGCTGTGGAGAAAAACAAGCTCTTACATTCTGAGGGATTGTTGCTGAAATTATATCAATGTACAAGATCAACACACTAGCTTCATCAATGCAAATCAATTTTCCAATTTTAGGAAGAGTCCTGTTCTTTTTATGAAAGATATTCTGTGCCTATATTAATTATATTGTGGCAAATAAATAAGCCTCAATCTAAAACAAAAATGACCAGAAATGCAGCTTTCCTAAACTCCCTCAAGTGAACAACAGGTATAAATCAATATATTATGGTAAGACACATGCACAGAACATATGCAACTTTATGGTCCCAGTTTCTGCTGTCAGCGTCCATTTTTTTAGCTCTACTGACCATACAGGAGCACATTGTAGTACTACAATTACACACTGTAATCCATCTGTTGCTGTGCATACTCTTTCTGCCCCCTCTCACCCTGTATTTCAGGACCCCCACAGAAAAGGTAATGACTTGGCACGGCAGTGACATTGATGTGGTGGTGGTGGTGGTGTGCTTATGGGTGTTGTACTAATACTAGTGGATCAGACACAGCAGTGCTTCCGAGACTGAGAGAATGGACAGTGAGTGTTTGACTAATGTATATGGATATGGTTGAAATGTTGCAGTGGCTACTGGCATAACATTGAACATCAAAGATAAACAGATCTGGTATTAAACCTGCTTTTTCCTTTCTTAGAGCAAAGAACTAAGCTTAACCTCGATGTTGGTTATTTCAGTAAGGAAAAAAAAATCCCACCTCAATCTGTTTGTCCTTGAACACGCCACCAATGCTGGAGTTGAAAGAAGCTCCTGTGAACATGGAGGTGACTGGGTACGTCAGGTCCAGGATCCGCTTAAACATTGATCCAAACTCCTAGGAAACACATCAAATCAAGTTCATTTTATTGTCCAAGTAGGATCTACAGGCACACACAAGCTTTTAGAAAATCATATTTACTAACTTCAAAATTAGTTATATCCACTGCCTGCCAGCTAAATTTTTTTTTACTTTTTACAAGGTTTGAGTACCCCACCTTTTCTTTATATGGTGTTAGAAATTTATAGTAGAGGGACCAATAAATATGCTCCAAATTTACTTCTTTTTCACACCGACTTTCTTTAAAGGTTTATAATGTTTTTTTTCTTATCTGGTAAATTTGTTCAGACAGCAGCTATATATACTGCCACGCCTAAATTCATAGGTTAGCAGTATATAATTTGATTATGAAGTGGTGTTACCCCAGGGGATGGCTTGGGAATGCTTGAATAGACCAAATAAATTGCAGAGTGGCAGCTTGTGAGCGAGGCTGAACACTGGCCAGCATGCTTATGGCAAAGCAAAGTGAATTATCAGAGTTCAAATAAGGCATCATAGTAGGTACCAGATGGATGGGACATTGCATTTCCAAAATTATGTGGGCGTTTAACATATCTTCATCCACAATGTCACTTGTGTACTAGTAATATATGAAAAATATGTCATAGAAGGCAATACCACCCACAGTGACCAAAAGGAACCAGTATTGTATAACCACCTTTAAACTGGTGAAGTTCAGCAACTTGATGTGGAAGAAATCTGGAAGGATGTTGAGACATTATTAGTGTATAGCCACCCACAGCTCCCTGGTATTTGCAGGTACAAGGTCTCGGATGTGAATGGACCTTTCCACCGCATCCCATAAATGCTTGATTGGGCTCAAATGCAGGCGCACCATTCCTCAGAACTCTCCAGAATGTTTCTTGAATCAATTCTGAACAACTTGGGCCAAATGCCATGGGGTATAATCTTGATGAAAGATCCCATCATTGCAGGGGTACATGAAGTCTATGAAGGGCTGAAAATGTCACCAAGCGGTGAAATGTAGGGGTGAATGACACGTTTATGCAGACAATTGGACCCAACCCATACCATGAGAACACAGCCCACACCCATAAAGAACAACTGTCAGACTGCACAGTGTCTGGCTTACAACTGAGGTCCATTCTTCATGGGGTCTGTGCCACACATAAATCCTACTGTCAGCACAAAACAATTGGTACCATGAGTCATCAACTCATGCCACAGGCTGCCTATCCGTTGGGGTCCAATTAATAACCTCACAAGCTCAGGTGAGGCATTGTGTCATGTGTTGTGGTGTTAAAAGAGGCACTCTGGTTAGTCGTCTGCTCCCATATCCCATGGAAGCTAAAGAAAGCTGCACTGACCTGTGGGATATGCATGGGGGGCCTGCATTGAATGTGGATGTGACTTCTGCCAGAGCTGCTTGTCGGTTCTCATAAACAATTCTAGTTAGACGCTGCTTGTCACGATCATTAAGCACCCGTGGGCGGCCACTGTATTGTCCACTGTGTTGGCAATTCTTTCTGTGAAGTATTCCCTTTACACAAGTGAAACTGTAGATCATGGAATATTAAATGCCATTCGGAATGCACTTCAGAAATGGAACGTCCCATCGGTCTGCCACACAGTATCATCCCACATTCGAACTCTGATAATGTATGTCACCTTGCTATAAGCACGCTGCCCAGTGTTCAGCTGTATTCACAAGATAACACCTCACAAATTATAGGTGTGGCTGTTCCCAAGCGGTCCCCTGAGATAACACCACTTCACAATCAATTTACATACTGCTGTCCCATGACTTTTGACAGGTCAGTGTACTAATTGAGTATAACTGATCAACTGAACTAGGTTTGAGGCTGGTATGATGGGATCTCACCATGGCCCACTCCCGTGCCCGGACTTTCATGCGGCTGTAGCTTCTCTCCTCAGCAAACAGCGCACCCATCAGGGAGCCAATGGAAGTACCACCCACCAGATCCACGGGGATGCCTGCCTCACACAGAGCCCGAATGACGCCCACTTGAGAACAGCCCCTGTGCAGAGGAGTGCAGTGCTAAATTATTTGTTTAAAGAAACAGGGGTAAAAAGTCCAACTTGGCAATTCAACGGCATTCATTCGAGTGATAGAACTCTCTTTTATTTGGATACATTTGGGATGATTTATAGTGTTGTTAGTAATCCAGAACTAATCACACAACATCATTACCTGACCTTACTACCGTTGTTGGTTTCATGCTTTGAAATCCCCACAGGAAATGTTCCCATGTCTTATCTAATGCCTTAGAGGAAGAATAGAGGCTGTTACATAAGCAAATGGGGACAAAGAGCCTAATAATACTTGTGCTTTTAGAAGAAATGTTGGAGAAGCAAGTATCCACATTCTTGAGTGATGGACCTCTTTTGAGGTAAAGAGTAATTTAAATTGTAAATGCACTACTTAAATATGTATTTCTATGAATATTGTTCCAGCTGTGGATGTGACTAGGATATCAAATTACTATAAACATGAAAACAGGGATCGCTCAATGTGATAATGAGGATGAGAAGTTAGCATAAACAATAAAATTTAAGTTATGCAGGGATGTTTTTTTCCACCCACCTTTCACAAGCTCCAGAGTCTGATAAGAGGCACAGACAAAGAGCAACAAACAGAAACACTATCAACAAAAGATGCATACACACCCTCACAGAAAGACAGATATGCTTAGGATGCAAAGGCCATAAGTTAAACCTACATGAAGAGATCATTTATAAAGTAACTGGCAATAGGCTATAAAATAATAATGAAATGTTACATCTACTGAAGGATAAATGCAGAGTTGAAAGAAAAAAACACACACACATGAAGGATTACACTGGTGACAAACTACCAGAAAGACAGAAAATCAATAAAATTAATCAACATGCTACTAACATGAGCATGAGCATGCATTTTTATTTATGAAACTCTAAATTCCAGAAACAAATTCTGGTGGCGTGTGTGTGCAGAATTGAGCATGAGTGAGTGGAGAAGGCAGAGGGTGCTGATTGGGGCAATGAGAAAGGACAGAGAGAAAAAGACAGAAACAAAGATTAAAAAACACTGCCAGACTGATAGATAAATGAGTGCAAGATAGAGAGAGAATGAAAAAGATGACAGAGATTGAGAGACAAAGATGAGATTGAGAGAGGACAGGGAAAAAGAAAGACAGATAGATATAAGAGATAGATGCAGAAAGAAAAGAAGAAAAGAAGGTATACCTTGCACCCCCTCCTCCCAGTACAAGTGCAATGGCATTGCCGGTCAGTACTCTAGCAAGGCGAGAGAAGTCCGAGTGGCGGTCAGGAGGCTTCTCAAAAACACGTTGATACAGCTCTCTCTGAGGAGAAAGACCAAAATATTTACATGATTTCATTCGCGTAATATCTATAACATGTTTCTGATTAATCTGAAGTGTCCCTGAGCAAAGCACATAATCCACAACTGCCCCCCGAGCACTGGGGATGGCTGCCCACCACTCCAGTTGTGCGTATGCTCACTGCCCCTAGTGCACTTATGCACTTATTTCATTCTAAATTGTACATAAAGGCACATTTTCAGGTTTAATCTTTGCATAACATCAAAACAACCAACAATGCCTACACAGATTGTTTTATAGGTGGAATATGGACTTCTTTAATTGATTCAGAACACTACATTTTAAGGTTGTGTTACTAACTTGGCCATGTGGAAGCTGTAGTTTAACCTACCAAACTCTCCCGATGAGTAGATTAGGTGCTGTTTCAAAACGTTTTGCTGATAATAAAATATCTTGCATAATGCTCACTTTATCTCAGATATTCTCACTCTCTGAGACGTGTCTGAAATTTCACTGGAACTATGATGCTAATCTTGCTAACACAAAATTTTTTTGTGTATTCTCACAGTTTATGATGTTTTGTAATTTATAAAAATGGACTGAAACACCATTTAAAATGGCTTATCAACACCTCTGTGAGCCCGCTGAAAATGAATGTTTGTCTTATTGGTCACATTAGCACTGTGTGTAAACTGTGTGTCTGGAGCCTGTCTCTCAGTGCTTAGTGTTCAGCATTAGTGGAGATGTTTCTATATTATTTCAGAGTTTGGCAGGGGTACCAGTTTGGGCAAGCTCCTGCGGCTAAAGACCCTGCGAGGGCAGGAAAGATGCAGGTGTCTGGAGATCCAGCTGCGCATGTTGAGCCACTCTGCTGTCCCACTGGGCGGGGGTCCATCCTCTCGGTGCAGAAGAACCAGCTGCTTCTGCGCTCTCACTGCACTACCCTCCAGTATCCGTTCCAACTACACACACACACACACACACACACACCATAAAAAAACTGAATATGTCAAGTACTGTATATGATTTATTCAAAGAACACAGTTCCATTGCTCCAATGGACGCTGCCCACAGGACACTGTTGGCTAGATATTTTTGGATGAAAACTGTTCTCAATCCAGCAGTGGCATTACGGTGTTTAGAAACTACTACACTACTGTCTGATCCACCCATACCAGAGCAACACACAACATCACACCACCACCACGTTAGTGTCAGTGTAGAGCTGAGAATGATCCACCACCCAAATAATACCTGCTCTCGGGAGGACCATCTTGACCTTTGAAGAACACATTGAAAGGGGGTTAAAATGTATGCAGAGCAATAAATTGACTACAGTCTGTAACTGTAACACCTCAAAGTGCTACTGTGTGGTAACTGTGGTTGATAAAAAAGACAATGAGTGTTGAAAGTTGTCGATTATATCTAGAGGTTTGCCCAATGTTTGCAACGTGGATTACTGTTAAAACAACTTTTAGATGCTGTATTCCTATACTACACAGCACTAAAGTCCAACAAGCCTCACACAATGTGTTTACTGAAATCTGATCTTGATCACCTTCCTTACACAAATTACAGTAAAATCAACACCCTGATGAGAAATTACAATAATGAGAATAAGCCCTCTGGTAATCAACTCTCTGAACCCTAGAGCTGAGGTGTCTAAGAAGTTCAGTACAAGCTGTTTCTGCTTGATTTTATTTAAAGGAACACTTTGGTACTGTTTAACCTCATTTCTACTTGCTGTTTCTGAAGCAAATAGTCCATTACTAGTGATAATAATTTAGACAGATTTCTTCATATTCAAAGACCAGCAAAAGGCAGAAATAAAATACACTACACAGCCAAAGGTGTATGGGCATCTGGCCATCACACATACCCCATTCCAAAGCACAATTATATGGAACAACTTTAAACCTCTGGGGTCAAAGAAAGCGCTGGCGCATCAAATACGAACATTTGCAATGTTTCTATTAATATATTAGCGATAACACAGCACAGAAATACAGTTCAAACACTATGAATGTGCAGAAACTGCTCTTTCGATTGCATGTTAATAAGCTTGAGACACGCCTCCCCTGCCTCTTGCCGTGTCTAACTGGTGGATTCGCTTGTTTTTAGGACTCTGGTAAAACTATTTCAGTCACGAAAACAATTCATCCACACGAGTAAAAGATGTTTTCACAAGAGATATAAAGATTTTCTAAAATCGGATTTAAGTTTTTCAGGGTTAGAGACTCTCTTCATAAAATTATCTCTTCATAAAATGCTTTAGGTGCTCTCGTCTTAACGAGAGAGCTGAGATTGTTCTGAACATTCTGATATAAAACATGTGGGCAATATATTATAATACAAGTACTTTAAAAGCGAATTTCAGAAAATTTAGAAAATGTCCTTAAACCCCAAAGGGTTAATAAGGGTTAATATCCTCCAATTATCTGGCTTCCAGATTTTCAGAGTGTATCTGAGGGAATCTGTGCTAATTTAGTCAAAAAGTGTATTTGATGTTGGGCAACAAGGACTGCATCCTCATTAGTACAGTGTGCATTACAACATCCCAAAGCCAATATCATGGATTTGTAGATACATGGTATTGCAGTTCCTTCACACAAAACGTGTCAATCCATGTCTTTCTGGGCCTCACTTTGTGCACAGGGGCTGTAATGTTGAAACAGGAGAGGGCCTTCCACAAACTGTTGCCCTAAAGTTTGAAGCATGTGTATACAATGTTTTTTATGCTGAGTTATTAACATAGATCTAAGAGCCCCAGCCTAAACCCTGACAAACAACACAAGTGCATTATCTTTGGTTCCCAGTCTTATTTTCCAGCAGGTTAGCATTTTCCTCAAATCTGTCCAATCCAAATACATCTATCAGCCTGCCAGACAATGAAGCTTGCTGTTCCAGAGATTACTGAAGGCATGCTCTACACTACTCCACATGCTGCATGGTGTTGCACAGTGATCATAAGCTTGTATACAGATGCTTAGCCATGGAAACTAATTTAATGATTACTAATTTTAATTTTACATGACCATATATTTGATTTATGCATCCTTCAGCAATTGGTATTTTTGAGATACCTGAACCATCTGAATTAAGATAAAAAAATATTCTTGGCCATTTACTGTACACTCATATAGAAGTCAGTGGGCAAATGGTTATTATTTTGTACATGAAAACTAACTGCCTATACACTATACATGCAGCAGATTAACTTTAACATAAATAACGTGTGAGTGTGTGTACCTCTCCCACAGTGGGCTCCTGCTCCCCGAGCCCCACAATGAGGATACAGTCAGCCTGCCGGATACAGCGCTGGGTCCAAGGGGTCAACGTACTATCTGACTGATACAAGACAATACGGTGGATGTCCTCCTGCTGTCCCAGCCAACTGGACAAGCGATACTCATGGACACTGGATATGAGACATAAAATCAGAAATCAGAAAAAATGTATTGTGCAGGTACTTTATTGTTTACTAAAGATACAAAGAATGTAAGGGTACAGTTTAAAGGTTTGTATCTTTACACAACTGGTTTAAAGTCCAGCTGTGTTCCCTAAAGGTACATTACATTCTCTTGTATAAAATCAACGCATTTAAATATCTACAATTAATATAGAATGTAGAATTAGGTTCCATAACTAAAGGTACCATGTATCTTTGAGGGTGCCACCAGAGTGATATAAGTGACATTACAGTTGGCATTCAGCAAAAAAGCTCATTTACATAATTAGCATAACCCAAAATGTCATTGTTATTTGGAGTCTGATGCTCTAGTTTTGCAAAAACGTGGCCAAGTTAATGTAGCACGTATGAAACATTAGACAATAAAATTAGATTCCAAAGTGGCCAAAGTCCAAATAATAAAATAAATTAATAAAAAAAAAAAAAGAAATAAAGACATTCAACAGTTTTGTGGACTACACCACATAGATATACAAAACACACAAAAGCCACTCCTAAAAAACTCATCCTAAGGATAGTGAACGGTGCTCTAACACTCTAAAGAATACAGTTGCACAGATCCACAGCCCAGGGATGTGTGCTTCTACACCTCTAGCTGACGCTTGGCACTGAGCACGGTGATCTTGGTTTCATGTTAAGCTGCTCTAGAGCATCCCATTTCAAGCTTGGGGATTATGTTAGGTGTGTGTGCATAGCTGAATGTTTCTGCTGTGGGCACAACTTAAAAGTAGCTGAATTCAATGTAAAAATGTGTCACAAAATTTCAAACTTACAGTGTAGGTATTAGTATATCATACCATCAGGCAAGTGCTAATTGTGGAATGCAGTTTTACAGATTATTTACAATACCATGTCTTGGCTGATGGACCACATGTGGATTTAGCAGAAGTCATGGAAATATAATAAACCAAACATACGATAAAACATCTCCAAAGAAATAATACAGCTCACCTGTCCAGTGCTGCAGCCCCCAGGCGCTGTTTAATGATGTCACTGGTCAGGAGTAAAGTGGGACCTAAGACAGGGAAAACATCGTGAAAGTGGGGAAGGTGAACTTGCTTAGCTCAGCACTGTCGTCATTAATCATTGGGCACAGCCATTAATCAGAGCTACAGTGTCCTTTTGTGAAAGCAGAGGAGCTACTCTCCTCACCAATGGCACTGAGAGCGTGCTGCAGCTCCAAGGTAAAGGCGGTCATGGGCACCTCATCCGACACAGGCAGGATAGACACAGTGGACAGGTTAGAGGCTGGGTTTCCTGCATCCCACTTACTGCCTGGAGTGTGCAGACCCAGTCCATGGACTACAAAAAACGGAAGCAGAGGTATTAAGAGCACTGACCACACACTCCAGTCCTGGATTTAAAAGTACTAAAGCACAGACTGAATACAATTAAATGGATTAATGTTTTAAATTATCTACGTAAGTCATATACTAATTATACGACTGTTGATTTTCTAAGTTATGAATAAATACAGCATGCAACTTTACAACCAAGGTTTTATTTCTTGAAGCATTTTTGTGTACTTTCTGTGTACTTCCCACACCTGATAAAGGTCCACTAACTTGCTGCATATTTCCAAGGATCTTTTGGCCAAGCAGATGAATAAGCCTTGTCACAACCTATGAAAGAGCAAGAAGAAAAACCCTGAATATTAGAATAGATTTATTATTAAACATTTGAATACTTGGAAAAAAATGTAGAATTAGAATCAGAAGGATGACCAAAGGATAATTATATTTATAATCATTCATATATTATTCATGTCATGTAAAGTAGGCTCATAGCTCCCAACAGATAAAACAGCAGACGTGTCATATTACCTGGGGATATTTTCTTTTGATGGAGTTCAAAGCCCCCTCAGGAAGTTTGGCGAGCTCTGAGTCTCTGACGGCGTGTACTGTAGTGGCTCGGTTCATGTGGGTCAGAGCCTCCACCTGGGGGAAGATTGGCAGATACACAGTATGTTTTCAAATCAAAGATAATGACCAGCAATAAGGGCTTCGTTAAATATTTATTATTTACTTTGTCACTTAAATATAAAAAATTAAATGTAAACATTACTATGGTGCCAATGAAGATTAACATGTTTAAAGCCCGTTAAACTCTATTCGGGCCAAACTTACGGTCAGTGCAAATACATATTTTCTTGCTTAATGAGGTGTCACTCACCACGCCAATGAGATCTCCTCTGCCGTACTCTCCAGCCAGCTCCTTCTTTCCATCCTCCCTCATAATAACAGAGCGCAGACGACCACTCAGCACGATGAAGGTGCTGTCTGACTTTTCACGCTGCCTGAGAAACAGAGAGAAAGTGGCAAAAAAACAAAGGGAAAGTAAAGACACAAACCAATAATATTGCTTAAACTCAGAATACACACTGATATTTTAAAAGAAGTGTGGTACATGTTTTGCTAATTGACAATAGTTTACTGCTTTACAAGAAACATGTTTACCTTACCCAAATAGAACTGGCTTGATCCAAATTATTTGTATAATACATTCAAAAACACACTGAATCCTCAATCTATTTACAGGCTTTATATAGTGCAGAATATACTAGTGTTATATGTACAGGACAAAAAGTGCAGAAAATGCTTTAGTGGCTGAAACATAATAGATATTGATTTAAAGTGTGTGTGTATGTGTGTGTGTGTGAGTGTGAGAGAGAGATTGAGAGAGAGAGAGAGAGAGAGAGAGAGAGAGAGAGAGATGTATCACCTGTAGACGGCTCTTCCTGCCTCCACTGCCATCCAGTCGAGAGCAAAGTCAATCTGTCTGACAAATGAGGAAACTCTGCGCACCACTGTGTGAGCTACGGTCAAAACCACACTCGGCTCTGCACGCATGATCCTGCATGTGAGACATTAAACGTGTGGCCTATCATTCCACCCAAAAGAAATCAATCTGATCCAGTAAACCAAAACTATTTCATGGAAATATTCCTGGAGTAAATCGGTTTAAAATGCAGTAGCACAAAATTCACACAGAGTTTCTCTTTCTGAGAATAAAGCAAATATTCCTTCATCTTAACAGCGCAGCAACAATATCCTGATCTCAGCCATCAGTCATCTGATGGAGTTTATTTTAACAGCTCAGTTGGGGTCAGAATACCCACCAGGACTACTCTGTAAATAACCAGAGGTCCCAAACAATAGGGGGCCATCAGCTGGTATGGGTTTATTATAAGTTGGTCAGTCCGCTACATTTTATAGCATCTCTCTCTCCGCAGCAACATATTAACTAGGACATTCTTGTCTCTGTGTGACTCTGTGCTGAGCTGCCAGTGAGCAATGTGGGTGAAACGGGAGGAGTGATAAGCCCCTGCTATGAAAACAATTCAGATTTTTCCCACAATAATGGCCATACCAAAATAAAACTGCCAGCACTACCACTGCCATCTTACACAAAATACATTATAAAAGCTTTATAATATAAATACATTAAAGAAAATTACAGACAAAAATTTGAATATCATGTGAAAGCAGAAACACTGTATAAGACAAGTACACACAAATACAAACAGAACACAGCATGTATAAAGAGATGAAGATAAGGGTGGGTGGTTGGGTATTTGTGTCAGTACAAATCCATTTGTCAGCAGCAACCTTTGAGGACTCTTAAAAACAAAAACAAAATCAATATCTCCCACTGGTAACGGATGACATTTTTCTCATATGAATTATATGAGTCCTGTAAGACAACCGCTGACATTCTGTTTAAGATAAACTGGCTGCAGGTACAAGAAAAGCAGGGGGTTTGGATTGAGACGGTTGCCATGGAGAAATCCTTAAATACCTTCAAGGGTATTTCACAAACACACGGAGGGAGAGTGACAGAGTGTCAAACTGAAGCCAAGTGATGAGCATAAGACACAAATGCACAGAACCTTTAAAACTTACTGCCAGCTACAGCCCTCTCCTGCCAAAAAAGGTGTTAACTTACACTCTGAAGCAATAAGTGGTATTTAGGAAAGCTGTTACATAAAAATACAGTGAACAGTTTTGTGGTTCTCTGCATTCCAGTGACCACCCTTCATTTACTTTATTTCAAGTCAAACTGGCCATCGACTACAAGTTATGAGTGGGGAAAATATCTAATGCCATTTTTTAGGTTGTCAAACCGTCGTTCAGTTGTGGTTACTCTCATGTGCACACCATGTGTTTACTGTGGTTGCCTGTAATGGGTCTAACTTTTATATAAAAGATAAATTCATGTTTTATACAATGTTCTTAATAATGTAATCTTTGTGTGACTTATAAATTGCAATTACATTATAAAAGCAATTACTCTATCTAGCCTTACCAGCTACATTTTTTCAATCCCATAGTGCTGTGTGTTTTTACACTTAAATGATGAAATATATAAATACTGTTTATCGAGTAGAGAATTTTGCTGGTCTACCAGGTTTTGCAGGGTTGCATAACCCTCAATTCAACATTTTAATAGCTCTGATAGTAAACACCTTATAAAATTCTGTCCACTTTTTTTGAAATCACCCCTTTTTAAGTGTATCTTCTCTTAATAAACGTCCTTGTACTTACAGTCGTGTTGAAAATGTTTTGGCTCACACTGATTAAATTCCACATTATGTTAAATATATGTAAACATAAGCACATATCGTTTAAAGAGACCACAATGCTGTACGATTTACTTTTAAAACTGTATTTTTTGCCAAAAAAAAAAATTTTGATAAATTTATTCAGTACGAGTATGTGTTTATCCATTTTCACTTAGGAATCCAACAAAAGACATCATTTTTTCTTGTGCTTGTCAAACGTTTGCATTCACTTGTATTTCTGGAAAAATGTTAAAAATGTATTTATTTGCAGCTTTGCACAGTTCTGTATATTTTCATTTGTGTGTATGTGTGTGTGGTCACATACTCATAGAAGTGTGTTTTAGAGATGGAGAGGAAGCTGCAGTCACGGTGGGCTCGCACACTGAAAATGAGCGGCTCCCCTGTGAGCACAGCCAGGTGGCCCACCAACTCTCCAGGGTGAGTCACGAACAGACACATGTCTTCGTCTCTGTCGATCATCCGCTGGTACACATGCAGAGTGCCAGAGATTACAAACTGCATGCTCACGTCCTGCAGACAACACACACAGGAGAGCAGCATAACCATAACCATAACCATAACATAAATAAAGGATCTTTATTAGGAAAGAGGTTTCAAAGCAGTAGGTCACAAAAAAAAGAAGAAAATAAATAAATAAATAATAATAGTTTCCCATTAGACAATACATCAAGTACCTGAAGTCTGCTTCTTTAGTTCAGTACAGTGCTTGCAAAATAGCTGAAAACTAACACTGATACAGAAATAAACCGTGGATACACTCAAACTGTAATCAACAATGTTGTTTAAATTGGCTGGATTTGACTCCATGTACCATCTTCAATACTGCATCAAAACCTGTCACCTTCTGAAAAAATATGAGTAAGTGAGCTTCTTGAACAATTCATGCAGTGTGGCAGAGCACATTATTCTAATAAAAGAGGCCACGGCCATTAGGTAATACCATGAAGGAGTGTACTTGGTCTCAATACTTGTGACCCAAGGTTACCAACAGTACACTGTGCAGGACATCACACTGCCTATGCTGGCTTGCCTTCCCAAAATGCATCCCTATGTTAGTGATGCACACCCAGCAACCCATATGACATGGGGGGGGGGAAGAGATATAAGTTATCAGACCAGGTCAACTTTTTCCATTGTTAGAATCATAATCCCTTTATTTGCCACTGTGCTTGGTTCTCCTCATTTAACCCAATCCATGCAGTGAAATACACATTTACACACACTAGTGAACACTAGGTGGCAGGGAGTACACATGCCTGGAGCAGTGAGCAGCTGTTGGGGATTAGGTGCCTTGTTTAAAGGCACTTCAGTCAAACCCCACATCAAGAGCTGTCTCTTTACTTGCTGCCCTGTATATCTCCCATCCCTTGACATGTGCCATTGTAAGAAGAGAATCAAATGTTGCTCGTGTCACTTTTCAGAGGTTTAAATCTTGGCTGACTGGTGCAGATATAGAACTGTGTCAGATCCGTTTCCCTGCAGAGTATAAATAAGCTTTCTTGTTAAATATTTTTTTAAAATCACTGATTCAAAACAGTAATTAACAATGAAACTGTGTTAAAATAGGTTTGAGTTTGTGTATTATGATAAGACCGGAGTTTGTGTATTATGATCCCTCGCGTGACAATAAAACCCACTTTCAGCCACTGTTTTTATCTATGTGTCATAACTGTGTGCATTTTTATAGATACACATTCAGTGTCAGAAACCACATGAAGTCTAATTAAGATCACTTAACAACTTGACAGTTTGATAATTATTTAAACAGACAGTTTGCACAACTGGTGTATCAGCTTTCATTATTTCTTAGCTGAGTCACTGCACAAGATTGGTGCCAAACGGACATGCTAATTTTAAAAATTTCTTGCCAAGAAATCACACAATTTTTACTCCACACTTTCAATAGCACACAGTGCCAAAAAATTGAATAATTCAAAGTCTATGAAATTGAGCTCATGGTGGAGGTAGAATATTTTAGCCTAGCACTATTAGAGATCAAAGTTACATCTTTAAATATCAGTTTTCAACAGTAAATTACATGTCTATTAGCTATGACTGTTGACAAAATATGAATACATTTCCCTAACTGATTTGTATGAATGAGGGCATGTTATTATGGACGGGTCCTCCCAAAAAAGAGAAAACAAACAATGAGTGATTTAACAACACAACAATGTGTAAAAAGGTTTTGATCTTGACTTCAGTGCAAATCCATATATGTAATGTTTGAACATCAAGTATGTCTTGGACAATAAATAAAATTTGAGGCACTGTTGCATACGTTTAAGTTATCCTTTAAAATTGAATCCACATTTACATACAGGTGGCTAATCAGCAGTAATAGCACCTTGATATTGCCCAGTGTTTAGAAATGTGCAGTTAAAGTGATTAAGATCTGTTAAGCTGCTGGTTTTAGTGCTATAACCCACCTGGTCTCCTTGGTTTGCAACCACACATCCAGCTTTCACCTGCCTCAATGTAACTCTGCCTTCTAGAAGGCTGGGGTCCTGCAGAACAGCAAATCAATCAATTAATCTGTCAAACATTTGTTGCCATAAATGTCTTAGGGATTTTGCATTATTATGATTATTTCATCCACAACAAAACCTTGCCTGCAGCGGGATGAGTTTTAGCAGGTCTTTCTTGGCAGCTTGGAAGATGGCGTTGACTTTACTGTGGTGAACGTGGCCGTAGTGCCCTCCAGTGTCTGAATAGTGGTAAACAGCAGGATTGTTCTGCATAATCATCATCTTCTTCAGAATTGACTTCAGAGTAGAATCAGAGCAAGAAAAAAAACTATAAGATATCTGAAGCATTGAATGCTTTTAAAACACCCTAAAAAACTCCTTCATGGACGAGATACTGCCTGGCCTGTATAACAGTCCCAAAAGAACATTTTATTGAGTCAGGTAGGTTTATCAATATTTTGAAATTAATGTTATTGCATACAAAAACCTCATTTAAATTCACAGATTTCCAGATGTTAATTCATAAGGAGGTAATGTGATCATTTCAAGAGGTCATTTGTAATGTGATTAATTTTATGATGTTAATTATGAAACAACAATTATTTAACACATAATGAATGTATATACTACAAACAGACTACAGAAAAGTTAGATTTAATTGTTTCATTTGAGCAAATTCCACTGACTTCATGCCAAGAGTAAATTGAAAAGAATGATTCATTCATGAACAAACAATCATGCTCTATATTCTGAACACCAGCTTCAAAAGAGGCATCAGTTTTTTGTGAAGTCATTTCCAAAAATGTAATTTAATTCATTCATTCATTGTCTGTAACCGCTTATCCAGTTCAGAGGCCTCCCCACACCAAAATAATGATCAGATGCCCTCCTCATTTCAAGAATATACCCATGCCAGCAAGCTCCGAGAGTAAAGCCCATTTCCAGGTTGGTTTGTTAGGCAGTCCAGCAAAAACGTTCTTTACTTTAACTGTAACTTTACATGTAGAGGACACTTGAGTTTTTCAAATAAATGTAAAAAATAAATTAATTAATACATAAGACTGTACCTTATGAGGGTTTGAGGGAATTTCATTTTTGGGCACTCGTTCAAAGGCAGAGTTGAGGTCCCCTGAACCTGCTGTTAAAACAAACAGAAACATGCTGAATATTTAAAAACAATAAATACAATGTATGCTATATGTCCTAAGGTTCATAGACATCCCTTATAATTAGTGAATTCAGTTACTTTAGTGTATAATATTAATTAATTCATTGTCTGTAAGTACAGTTCAGGGCCACGGTGGGGCTGGAGCCTACCAGAATCACTGGGAGCAAGGCAGGAACAAACCCTGTAGGGGGCGCTAGTCCTTCACTGTGCTCACACATTCACTCACTCCTACAGACGCTTTTGAGTCGCCAATTATGTGTGACTAGACCGTGGGAGGAAACCAGAGCACCCGGAGGAAATCCACACAGATACGGGGAGAACACACCAAATTCCTCATAGACAGTCATCCAGAGTGGGATCCTGGAGCTGTGTGACTGCGACACTACTTGCTGTGCCAGTGTATAACATTATAGAACCTTTATAGGAAAGCAAAAAATAGGAAAATCTGGATTCAGCTGCACAAGATCCTTAGGTCACAATGCCATATATGGGCTAGAGAAGTATGAAGCTCCACAGTATTGGAGTATGAAGCATTGGAACCATGTTCTTTCGAGTAGCAGAGTGCCATCAAATGCCTGTGGGATGATTTTCTAACAGCTGAATATCAACAATTCCTCAAAGAAATCCTCCAATATCAAGGCTGAAGCCTTCCCAGAAAAGTACAGATGGTTACTGCAGCAAAGGGAGACTAACTGCATATTAATACTTTTAAAAAAAAAGAAATATTAGATAATCAGGTGTCCCCTAAGGTTTGGCCAGATGTGTTTTGAAACAGACCTGAAACAGAGCTGTCTGTTGGAGTGGACATAGAGCGGGACTTCCTGAAGGAGGCCGAGGGACTTTGTGTTGGACTGGACTTTCCACTATCTACACAAACAATCAAAATAACACCAGGCATGTAAACGTCTCATTATTACCAATTGGTCTTCATCAGAGCTGTTGTACACTGCTCTAAAGACTGGAAACGATCACGTCAACCAATTTTATTGAAGGAGACACAAAATAATGTAAAGTTGATAGTTCTTCATAACTTCGTTAGGTTCAAATAGTGTGAAAAATAATCAAGTCTGAAAGTCCAGTGTTGATTATAAGACTGTAATCTAACAGTCCTAGATTGTTGTAAAGTGACAGACCTGAATCACCTTGTCTCTCCACACCACTCTGAGCAGCATGTTCCTCTGGTTGAGATGTTTTGCGGTGACCTCTGCCTGGACCAGCATCTGCAAGTACACTGGCCACCGTGTCCAGAGCAACGGCCTGACTCTCCTGAAAACCAGTACACAGATGACCTACAGTTATTAAAAGAGAATTAGCAATTTTCACCAACAGTTCCACTTAACTTTATGAGACAGCCATTACTAACACTTAGTGGTACTGATGAACCTAAGGTTAAACATGGCTATGGGGACCCACTGTATGGAGCATAGCCTGAGGTGAAATTTAATCCTTCTCTAATTTGTACTCAAATTAATCTTTTCAAATTACTTTCTTAAATATTGTTTGTTAGCTTTTGGTTTTAAAATGATTTTTTGCTCCTATAAAATATCAACATATTGAACATTTAAACCATTTTAGAGAGTTATTGTTACATTACATTATAATAATAATAACAGTTACATAAATTAATTACATGGTTACATTCTGCGACTTACATTCTGCAATAATATGTTGCTGTCTGTTATTTGTATAGTTAGGTTTTGTCAAACAATTAATATAACATTAAGTATTAACATGCTTTTATTGCCAGGAATATCTCACTTGGCAATATGTCACTTCTATTATGTGTGATCTGTGGCTCTGACCGGGTTGAAGAGCTCAGTGGTGAGTCCCAGGTAGTTGTGCAGGGCAAGGAAGGTCACTCTTTGTAGTCGCACCATGATGATCTGTACATACATACACTGAATGTAAGTATCAGACAGTATGAAGTCTAGCAAAAATAGAGTGAAATGCAGTCTAATCAAAACCTGCTCAAATAATATGTTGTCTATTAAATTTAATAATAATAATAATAATAATAATAATAATAATATTTTGTAAACTGCACAAGGGTTTTTTTCTAGTTGGATGCACTGCATTTTGTTTAGAAGTAAGTGCATGTTCTTTACTTTTCAAAATATATACAAAGAACAACATACTAAAACAGCATTACTAATAGAAAACAGCAGATAAAGATCAGAAATTGCTATGTGGTATTGACCTGAATGTTACTAAAAATGGCCACAACACCAGGAAGATGGTACCTGAATAACGCGGACCAGAGTTTCAGGATATTTCTCAAACACAGATTGGAAGGCAGTGGCTGGTAGGCGGAGAACAGTGGTCGGAGCAGCAGCTCTGGCTGATACAGTTTTATATGGAGCTGGATATCCCTGCAGACAATAAAGGCATGAGGTGTGATCTTAGGCACTGAATCTTCAATCAATCATATTTCTTCATTTACTGTGTTTAGAACAAACCTGTGTTATCTAATCTAGGGTAAAAGGAGGAGATGTGACAGATCTTACCGTGATAACATCCAGGATACTGAGCAAACTGTGAACACTGTCCCCAGGTAATACATGCTTTACCACCAGTTCTGTGCCATCCTGAGAACAGAGGAGCAAATCAGCAATCAATAAACCAATTTCTTATAAACCACTTTCTGTTTTCACTGGTTATGTGCCATCATTAATATATATTTCTGACCCCAGAGTCAGTCTGTATTTTTTAACATGCAACTCCTGATTTTCACTGTGTTTTGATCTTTTTTTCTGTGGCCCTCTATTTGCATACATAATGGCTTCCATTATAGTACAAATGCTCACAATAACATCAGACACACAACCTCAGTATAAAGTTGGACTGTTTATCTTTAATTTGATCATCTAACCTGTTTTGTAGATTACGTTTCAGGTAAACAGAGATATCGGGAGGTGCTACAACAAACAGACTTTGAACAGAGAATAATGAGGTTCTGAAAATGAGTTAAAGACCCCTGTCATAAATGATATGTTTCTTACACCCTCATGAATGCAGAGATCCAGACGGCCACTCTGCACTACAAAGATGCTGTCATCTATATCTCCGGGACGAAAGAGACCCTCTCCCTGCTGCAGCTCCACAAACACCATGTGGCGACATAGCTCCAGAAACAGAGGCTTCTCAAAGTGACCCAACACCCTGACCACAGGAGAACACAACACACAACGTCACATTTTCAACACACTATTTACAATCACACACATTCCAATAAACCTTTCTCTATACCAATATATCTAAGCACATTGATATTGTGACCCACACATTTAAAGGGAACTGCAACTGGATTATGCTCATCACCAGTTGTAATTTTACTGAGATATTTACAAATAGGGCGGCACGGTGGCCTGGAGGTTGTGGGTTTGATTCCCGCTCCGGGTGACTGTCTGTGAGGAGTTGGTGTGTTCTCCCTGTGTCGCGTGGGTTTTCTCCGGGTGCTCCGGTTTCCTCCCACAGCTCAAAAACACACGTTGGTAGGTGGATTGGCGACTCAAAAGTGTCCGTAGGTGTGAGTGTGTGTATGAATGAATGTGTGTGTGTGTCTGTGTTGCCCTGTGAAGGACTGGTGCCACCTCCAGGCTGTATTCCTGCATTGTGCCCAATGATTCCAGGTAGGCCCCGACCCTGAACTGGATAAGCACTTACAGATAATGAATGAATGAATGAATGAATGAATGAATGAACGAATGTTAATAAATATGGGTGCACATGGACATTCTACTTTGCACTGGCCCCATCTGCATCTCTTTAACACTCCTGTACTGTGCTTTTATATGTGGGTGTGACCTAACAAAGCTTTATTGGTGTGTGACTGGCTGCTGGCTTCAGAGTTCGAATTACATGAGGAGAGTTTGTTTGCAGACAAAACACAGTGCCTGCTAATTTACTGGGTGTAATTTAGCTTGTATTAAAAGTAGGATTACTGACCCATATAATATTGTGATAACTGATTATAGATTAAATGTTCAATCTCCATCAAATTCATAGTCTGCTACTTCTTCCATCTACTTTCTAATCTATTAAAACTGTTTTGGCCCAAAAGATAGTTACAACTCCTTAAATGTTTAAACACTGATAATTCCCAAAGGAAGCACTTTTGTCAGTTATTTCTTCAGTTTGGCAAAGAAATATGGAAAATATTAGCAACATTATATATTTAAAAACATGAGTTCATGTAAACACACATGACATGCAATGTTATATTCGGCAAATGTGTGGATTGTAAAAGCCTAAAGGAACATACCTAACATTCTTCAGCATGTACAGGACTTCTGAGGGCAGGTGAGAGTTTTGCACATCAAACTCTGTCAAATCAGCCTCCAGGACAGAGGGTGGTGGCTCTTTGGGCTGCACAGTGGGCGGCTCCCTCCGAATACGCAGAATCCTGATAGGTTAAGACAAACAAAAAGTGGCATTAATAATTCTGCCAATGTGAATAATCATGGAATTGTTACAATATGAATGTATGACATACTTGCGAGCTATTGACAAGACTTTAGGTCTCTTTCTGGTGCGCTTTTGAGATACTGGACCTGAAGTGACTGGAGATGATAAAGTCTGCACCTGAATGTTTAAAGCACATAACTATGCTGTTTACATGTGACCATGATGACAGACAACAGACCTTCACAGCTTAATATACACACACTTGTATAAGAGTTCCCCAAGGCTTCCCAGAGGTGTCTTAATTTCATGGCCTAAATAAAGAAACTCCACTTCTGTTTCATTACTTAATTTTATTTTCAGTGCAAAGAACATTCCTTTGGTTATTAATTTAACATATCTTACACATAACACTGATATACATGGGTGTTTTTAAAAATGCTGTGTTGTCCAAAACTAGGTTTAGTCCCCGTCTAGGAAACTACACACTTATGATTAACTGCTATATACCATACATAACAAATCAAATCTGAGACCACATACAACTTATCTTAGGTTAAAAACATACAGAATCAAAACTGAAGTGCTTGAAATATAACTAGAAATAAAGCTAAAATTGAATTTCCAATTATAGATATATTTATGTTTCCACCCATTCCTATTCTCAAAAGGTTTCTCTGATGTTATATCCCATCCTACTCACACAAAATGTACCCACTCTTTTATATTGGCTTGTATACTACTGACAAAGTTATTATTTACAGAAAACCATACCTTTCTCATTATTTTTCTGCCATAAAACATTACTTTATCCCTCTTTCTGAAGCGATAGTGTGGAGCTCCAACCTGTTGTTCTCCTGAGAAAAGCCAAGTTAATTACACTGAATCAAATAATTAATTTGAACAAAATATTTAACGTGTTGTGTGGATTTGAAAAGTTGATATAAAAGAAGGGTCTACATACTTGCTTTGTGTCTTTTGTAGAAGAAAAATATTACAATGCTGATCAGTGAGACTGCAACTGTTACTCCAATCAGCACACCTGTCCACTGAAAGAGTAAACATTAGTCTCACTTCTGTATTTACTCTACAGGTCCTATTGGTTCTAGATCCTTGTAATAATTAGTGAGCTCAGCTACTTTACCCTGCACCTATTGCTATTATTGCTATGGCTTCTACTGTAAACAAAAACTGTGTATAATGTCCACAAAAAGCATTTAGAAACAAATGGAACTCTTAAGCAAGTCTGAAGATCACCTTGCTTAATGCCAAAGGACAGCTAGAGAGGTATAAAGCACCCCTGGCACTGGCTATGAACCAATAAACTGCATTCTCAGGAGTGAAAAACACCACCCAATATCTTCCAGACGTGCTGGAGAGGCTTTTATGATTTATAACTAATCATTCAAGATCAGTACCTGACCTCACTAATGCTCTTGTGGCTAAATTCTATCAAATTCTCATAGAAATGTTTCAGCATCTACAATTGTATGAATGTTTACTTGTATTCTAAGTTATTTGGTGTGTTTTTCTCTTTGGCAAAATTGACACGGGAAGTGGAAATGGAAAATGAACTTTCTTTCATTTTCAAATATAGTAAAAAAAAAATAAAGAACCATCCAATCAAGAAAGATCTTCACACTCACGTCAGTGTGGTGTTTCCTGTAAATGACATCTTCTTGTAAATGACGTGAGGGGTAAGGAACTTTCTTGATTTGTTCATTTCAAAAAGAATGGTCCTCCTATAGCATACCTCCAGACTTTGAGCTTTTTACAACTTTTATTTTTTAAAAGAAATGGATATAATATACCATAGTGGTGTGCAGCTGGTCCTCCATGAAGTGCTGCACCCGTGCTCTGAGATCACCTCCATAAGGCAGCATTGTCTGCAGATCCAGACAACCACAATTGCTCAGACCCACTTAGAAAGTCAAACATTTCTTTACAGTAGTAGTGATAAGAACCAGGGGTCGTAATGTTTACAATGCCATTTTACTTATTATTTACCACCAGTGACCATTCCCTTGTCCTCTGAGATTGAATGACGGTTAATCTAAAAATTCTACCTTTCCTTGGATGAGTGTTTTGCCTAAGAATGTCTTTTTCTACAATGACATTTATTTTTTTAATCAAATTTATTTTTTTAAGACAAAACCCCATTTTACACATTCACAGAACAACATCTGAGTTTATAGGCAGTGAATTTAAAACCATTTAATTTAGGCTAATAGTTTTCCTTGAAGAAAAGTGTAAGAGGGATTGACCTGTTCAGATGTCTGGTTCCTATCAAAATCACTGTAAACAACCCTGATTCTAAAAATATTTTAGAGTATTTAAAGTATAAAGTTTCTAAAATAAGTGCATTGTATTTTAAACTCAAAATGATGCTACATACATCTAAAAAACTTAAATTCTACAGCACTTTAAAGCCATTAAACACATATCTATATAAAAGTTCTTACTGGGAATATACTGCAACTATCTTCATCTTCTATTCCATCCATTGTTTTTCTAATGAAGAGAATAAGGTTAATCTCAGTGAGTACACTGGAGCACATACTTCACATTTCTGATTAATAGGCTTATCTCCCTTTTTGTGTCGTTGTGACCAGTTCATGGAAGTAAAGGCTACATTCGGTGCAGAAAGAAAGTCCAAGAAGCTGGGAATATGGTCAGAGATTTAACACAACAATCAACTTTGCATCTCACAATGTAGATTTACAGCAGAATTTAGGACACGTGCAACCCGTTCTCATGAACTGAGAAAAGCATTCCATTCATCAACTGTAATCCAAACCCGATGTGGATAAATCACATATATTACTGATATTGTTTTAAAGTGAAAGGACATTTACACAACCTCTGCTGCTAACTAAACAAAATTAAATCTAAATGTTAAAAGTGATTAAAACATGCAAAATTTAACACTACCATGTTAGTACTTAGTAACAATTCATTCATTATCTGTAACTCTTATCCAGTTCAGGGTCGCGGTGGGTCCAGAGCCTACCTGGAATCATTGGGCGCAAGGCGGGAATACACCCTGGAGGGGGCGCCAGTCCTTCACAGGGCAACACACACACACACACACACACACACACACACAGACGGACGGACACTTTTGAGTCGCCAATCCACCTACCAACGTGTGTTTTTGGGCTGTGGGAGGAAACCAGAGCACCCGGAGGAAACCCACGCGACACAGCAACTCACCAATTCCTCACAGACAGTCACCCGAGCGGGAATCGAACCCACAACCTCCAGGTCTCTGGAGCTGTGTGACTGCGCCACCGTGCCGCCCTACTTAGTAACACTAAAGAGCCAATAGTATTTCTGTACTTGTGTTAGAATTTTTCACTCACTGCTGTTTGCACTTTTAGATCTGTGATATGTTTGGCTTTTCTTGAATCATTATCCTTAATAATCATAATAGCCAGCCTTATCTCAGCTCAGTAACATGAGTGAAATAAGCAGTCAAAACCATGACTGAATATTTTAATATTTCAAGTCAGGCAGGGTTTCTTAAGTTAAAAACAGAACTGCAGGTGTGTGTGTGTGTGGGGGGGGGGGGTGTTTTGTTTCTGCTTTAACTGATGACAGGCACATTGACATTTGATGACATTTTTTTTGTCTTGTCTTAAGATAGCAATTCCTTACAACAACTGAACTGCTTAACCATTCCTAATGAGTCAATTAAAATCAATTAAATTCTGAGCCAATACACCTGGAATTGTACTCTGTTGTAAAATCACACATCATAAATCATTACTAAGTCACAGAATGCAGCAACATTACATATATATGAACAAAGAGTAACACACCCAAAAAATATATATAGTACTTGGCTATGGGAGCCAGACTGTTGTAAACAAATGCATCTGACAGAGCTCCACACCTGCAGTTAAAGAAGCAGAGCAGAAGTGCACTGTAACCGGACCCCCGCCCTACAGCAATCTCGCCTTCGCACTCGTTCAACTGGAGGTCAAAGGCTCCAGAAAGCACCAACAAAACTCCACAGTAAACTGCAACAGCAGAGAGGGAAAGCCCCTGTGCAATTTCATGAATGTGTATAATGTCAGGGGGAAGAAGTCTGGGTCAGAATTAAGATTTCCTCTGACTACTCTTAGTGCTGCTGTTTACACACAGACCTCGCCGCTCAGAGTAAACAGACACAGAAAACCAGACACCAACTCCAAAATAAGATTCTTTCTCCAACGAATGAACGGTAATACCAGAATAGCGCGCTGGAATCACTTAAGGAAACGCATTGCTTACTTTGCTGAATTGTTCCCTCGTCCCCCTCCTCTCTCCTCTCCTTTTGTCCACAACAAACTTGACTTGTTCAATCAACACATTCGCTCATATTCCCTCTTAGAAACCCTCCGCCAGTGTTCCGTGCTCGGATTAGTCCGTGTTGCGCTGCTCGGCCAATCAGGAGCGAGCTCTTTTAAACGCCCACTGAGTGATTTTGCAAACGGACCTTTCTGGTGGTACACGCGGTTCAAGGTGAGTGTGAAATTTAATAAACGTTTACCATTTCTTATATTATCGGACTTGTTTTACTCGGAATTTTATGACCACAGATTCCACGTTTGGTTTTCGGGAGGCGAACGTAAATATATCCCGTCTTATTACCGGGGGTTTAAGTAAAATGAAGTCGGCTTGCTCCTCAGATTTCCCTTTCCACCTTAAACGGTAGTAGAGCAGGAACGTCTGAATTATTTTAAGGTGGAAAAGTAATTTCGAAAAAGAAGCTGTAGGATAAGACGCAGACTGCAGATTGGAGAGCATTTATTAGATGTTTTTCCGTTACTTGTTGTGGAATGATAGCAGTTTAGTCGAGGAAAAATGTTAGCTAATACTAATATTGTATCCTTAAAGACCACCTCCAGTGTGTAACCTCTCTAACATGGCCATTTTGATGTACTAGAAGACGGTTCGTGAGTGAAATAAGCAGTCAGGTTCATGGCGGAGCGTTTTAAGACATTCTGAAATTGGTGTGTTAAGTCTGCCAGGATTTCTTGCATCATAAACCTAAAGAACCAATCCCATCAACGTGTGAGGCAAGGTTTACTGCACAAGCTTGAGCTGGTGGTGAGAATGGGAGGGTTGTGTGAAGATGGTGTGGACCAGTTGTGTATTGAATGATTTGTAAACTGAAGTCGAAGCGTAAAGTTTATACTGTCTTCTGGCTGTATTTTTGTCATATTGTAGCTCAATAGTGTGGAGGTTACATCACACTTTGATATAACTTCCTACATAACATTTTCCTGTGTTGATTGAGTTTAATTAGCTGTGTTTTGATGACAAATTATGCAGAGGCTGTTCTAAACATTTCTCTGATTTGAAAATAAGATACAGATTCATCCTCCAGAACCTTGACTAAGGGTACAGGTGTGCCACCATTTCAGTCAGTCATTTATAGATTGATTGATTTTCTCTAACCTCTAGTCCAGTTCAGGGTGTGTCCGTGATGTGTCCCGAGCCTATGCAGAATCACTGGGGACAAGGAAGGAATACTCCCTGGATGGGGTTAAAGTCCATCACAGGGCACCACACACTCGCATATTCACTCACACCTAGGTAGAATAACATACCAAACTCCTCACAGAGACCTGAGAAGGTGCTCAAACCCACATCCCCAGGACCCTGGAACTGTCTTAAAGCAACACTACCTGTGGTGCCCCATGCTGTTAGTCATAATAAGCCTATTTTTTGAAAAATGTATTTACATTTTTGTAATGTAAATACATTTTTTTAACAGTCAAGACCTTTAGTCTCATTCAGCAGCATTAAAGCAAACCTATACCCTGTATTTTTACAAGCTGAGTCACTTTATTCAGATTCTAACTAAAACTGAAGCATTTAACTACTGTTTCTGTCCAGGCTGACCTAGAGGTGATGGGGCTGTTATCAGCACTGACCCGTGGCATGGTCCGGGGGGCTGACCGCACTGCTGAGATGACAAGCAAACGTGGGCCTCGGACGTTTTACAAAAGCAGGGGGGCCATGCCAGCCGGAGTGGTGACGTCCAGCAGGAAATTCATCCGTGTGCAGGAAATGATTCCTGAGACTGTAGTGCCAAACCTTGAAGGATTTAACCTGAAACCCTATGTGTCCTACAAGGCTCCATCAGGGACGGAGCAGACCATGACGGCAGAGGAACTGTTTGCTCAGGTGGTGGCACCACAGATTGAGAGGGACATTGAAGCTGGCACATTTGACAAGGACAATCTGGAAAAATATGGATTAGAGAAAACACAGGATGGAAAGTTGTTTAAATTATATCCCAAGAATTTCATGCGTTGAATGTACATTTATTTAAACTTTTTTACTGTTGTGTGGACTGCACAAACTGCTTGAAATTCTTAAGACTTCTGCAGATGACTGTAGAGGTGTCAAGAGAACAGGTTGTTACATTCAACTCTATTCCGACTCCTATAGCATATGCTGTACCATTCGGCTTGTTAATATCTTCAGTCAGTAGTTTTCCATAAGAAATAAAACATGCATTTATAGCACACTTATTGCTATTTCTGTTTAATGTGTATGTCTAACTTATGTATATTACACTCAACTGTATAAGAAACAAATAGAAGAATTTGAGCTTTATTTAAATATTCATGTCAAACATGGGCAAATAGCCTATTTTTTTTTTTTACTATTTTAAAATAAGTCTGAACTTTTGTAATGAGCAGATTTATTATGCATCAGATGCTATGTGCTTTAACATAAGAGGAACATAATACAGTCTACAAAAGTTTGACAAATTTACATAACATTACACTAGCTAATGAGCAGCATAATATAGCTAATCTAAGCATGTTTGTTTTTCTAATAGAAGTATTCCATAATACAACTCAGACCAGACACTCTCAACTTGCATCTTTATACCATGCATTGTTGTGGTGATCCCTATTATTTGGCAGGGATGGGTCAAGAAGGACAGGGAACTCTGATACTGCAATAAGCTTTTCCATCATTCTCTACCAGAATGTTCATAAATTTAACACGATTCAGATTTGCACTCTGAGTGGACAGTCCAGTCTCATTTAATTTGCATCAAATTCAGCTTGACTTGACTGAATTCAATGCACCAGACAAATCTTGCACCACATGGCTGCATTTATGTTCTTCTGGTATTTGGCACAAGACTTGTGCTTATAAATGCATTCAGCGAGCTTGTAAGCATTAACAAATGTGTCATCCAAGTAAAACAAAGTATTTCTAATTATAAAATATTTACATTTCCTCCTCCTTTCGGCTGCCCCTGTAAGGGGTCCCCCCAGTGGGTCAACCGCGATCCGCACCGCAGATCTGGCACAGTTTTTACGTCGTATCCCTTCAAGCAACCTTCCCTATTTATCCATGCTTTGGGACCCTGACAGCAACACTACCTGCCATGCCACTGTGCTGCCCGAAATACTTAGATTTTCTAATAATCCGAAAATAAATGTTCTTAATTATTAAAAAAAAAAAAAAGATTAGTTTTTGGGGGCAAGCAGGCCGAGATGACTAACTGCTATTTTGTAGGACGTTTACATACAATACTTTGTCAAATGGACTTTAGCAACTAAGTATAAATATGCATTCAGCATTATTTGCCCAAACACATCCTCTGAACTTAATGGTCTGGACAGAACATCCAGAAGTAACAGACATCTCTCTTTGAAAATGAACAGGATCTGTTCAATTGCAGTGTCACACCGGACCAGAGTAAACACAGTGTAATGCTCTGAGGTTGTGTACCAGGAAGCTGAAAGGCACAACGATTATAGGAACATGAAATGCAACACTGATTTACCATAGTTTTTACTTGTATTTGGCCTAAAATATGTTTCCCCACATTTAACATTATCAACATGACATACACCTGTTGACTCATCCGTTGGTTTGAATAGGAAATATAACCATTTTATTAGATTTGTATACATTGCACATCTGGATCCTATCGCTACTCCTGATGATCTACAGTGAAACATTCCACAACAAAAACATGATTGTTTCATATCTGAATAATGCAGATATTTGGATTCCTATTTACTATGATGCATATTATTTTTAAAAAACAGACCCGTTTCCTTAAAAGGAATACAATAAGTTTTAAACCTAATCCCCATTATATTCCAAAATAAAAATACCAGTTTACACTTCAGAATACATGCCAGCAGATTTGTGTCAGTTGGCCTGTGCTATAAAGGCTGCAAAGCAACATAACATTCTCATCAATTGATAATCATCAGACAATTCTTTTGAATATTCCATCTATTTATTACACCTGTCTGTTTTATAAAACCTTAGCTGGTATCAGTATGTCAGCTGGTATCTGGTACGTCGTCCAGAGTGACTGCTTAGGATGAGGGAGCAGGCTCGGCCTCTTTTGATTCTGTCTCAGTCTCCTTTGGATTCCAGTCCCATCTCCACACATGCAGCATGTGGTCATAGAAAGAGCATGTGGCCAGCAGGTAGGACATGGAAGCTGGGTTGTCCCCCAGGCTGGGGAGAGGAGCTGCTGATGGCAGGGTGGTCTTGACTGGAGGAGGAGAATGGTCAGGGATGTATCGTCCACTGTCATCCTCGAGTGAGGTGTCAAAGCTGGCAGTTGGAGACTCATACTGAATCCGAAGGTGGCCTCCTGGCTCTAAGACCTCCACACTTGCTGGAGCTGCTTCCAGAGGGGATAAGGGTGGAGGGCTACTCAGAGGAAGCCAAGACCAATCTGCTCCATAGGCTAAGGAGTTGTGCAGGATGTAAGAAGCCAGGATGGGACAGGACCCTTCATTTCCATCTACTGAACGAAGCAAATCGAACAAAATAAATCTGCTGCTAATTTTGTTTCAGAGAATATATTGATTCCGATAACGTCATGATATTCCAGAGAATTCTGATTCAGAGTTATACAAGTTTATACAAAGCATTAAAATCATAAAAATGTTATTCTACTTTGGGAAATACATTTCAGTCTAAATAACATTGAAATAATGACACGGAACCTAATCTCGGCTATGACTAAATTAAATAAAAATGCACTGTAAATGCAAATGTGTATTTTCAATAGTAATATGAGCTGGGCATTTACATTCACATTTCAGATTACACTGCAATTTTATAAAAATTACATTTTGATATTAATTATGAGATTGAGTCTTTATAGTCTCAATATAAATCACAGCAGCTGAAAGCTCAGCCAAATTCTATGACACACTTGGGTCTCTTATGTGCTGAAAAAGCTGTCATTCTAAGATTCAGTTCATTGGTTTCTTTCAAATATGCATTGTAACCTTGTTCACACTGAAAGATTTTTTGGACCAAACATCTCATGTTGCCAGAACTTTCTATGAGAGTCCATTACTCATTGGCATTACTCAGCACTCCAGAGAAAAACTTCAAATGTAAATGTAGATTTTGGCCAAACCATTATTTAAAAGTCTTTTTAGAATAAATGGAAAAGTAGGCAGAACATACACCAGGCTGCTGCATGTTTTGGCTCACCCATAGCTCGCTGGCAGTGAAGAATATGGAAGTCGTTGTGCATACATGCTGCCAGAAGCAAGTGTTCTTGGGTGGGATGCCACTTGAGCCTCCACACTCCTCCACCCATTGCAGTCTCACTGAGGGGCTGCCGCATGTTCCTCTCGTCCCACAACAGCACGTTTTCATCATAACTGCACATATCAGTACATACAGCTTATACAATAATACAGTCGTAGACAAGGCTAATCTTCCATTACAGTGAGACCAGATTTGACTTACCTTCCAGTAGCTAAAATGTGCTCTCGGTGAGGGTTGCTGTGTATGCTGCAAACTCCCATAGAATGCCTGTTGTTAGAAAAATTACATAAATACACAAAATATAGGCAACTGCCATTCCAACATGGAATAGGGTCCTGTAATCCAACAAATAAAAATGTGAAAACTACAGTCAGTGGTCCCCTCAATTCACAAATTTATAGCTTCTTGTTAAAAGAAGAGATGATGTAACACAGTGGTAAATATTAACCCTGTCCCAAATTTAAAAAAAAAAAAGTTGCAATAAATAAATACATAAATAAAATTTTCAATATTTGAAATGTCTTTGTGCTATTTTCAAATATAGTGAAACCAGTCGATTTCTAGCTTTATGATGCAAGACGAGATCTGAGTTACGAGTGAGTGAGCTTACGCCACTCGTCAAATGTAGCCCAGCGAGCATTCAGTTCACCTGCTTGTCTTGCTGTGCAAACATCTCTGTCCTATCTCTATTTTTTGTAGCATTGTGTGCAGTGAGGAAGTTAAATGACAGAGCAAAAAAAGAGAAATTCCCCCAACCTCCTCCGCCAGTGTCTTTGTCTAATCTTCAATGTAAATACACTTAACAGAACCAGTTTAATCTTACATTCTCTCTTATTATGTATTATTATATTTTATACATTATTTGTTATTTATAAAGTACATATATAAAGAATGGATTAATAGCATTTAATTCATTTTAAGGAAAAAATTTAATTTGATAAAGGAGCAAACTGACTTACGAGCTCTGTCACAGAACAAATTAAACTCGTAAGTCAAGGTATTACTTTAAATACAAACCGGATTCCAAAAAAGTTGGGACACTAAACATATTGTGAATAAAAACTGAATGCAATGATGTGGAGATGGCAAATGTCAATAATTTATTCGTAATAGAACATAGATGACAGATCAAAAGTTTAATCTGAGTAAATGTAACATTTTAAAGGAAAAATATGTTGATTCAAAATTTCAGTGTCAACAAATCCCAAAAAGGTTGGGACAAGTAGCAATAAGTGGCTGGAAAAAGGAAATTGAGCATATAACGAACAGCTGGAAGACCAATAAACACTAATTAGGTCAATTGACAACATGATTGGGTATAAAAAAAGTGTCAGTGTCTCTCTGAAGATGGTAAGAGGATCACCAAGTCCACCATTGTTGCGCAGAAAGATAGTGCAGCAATACCAGAATGGTGTTACCCAGCGTAAAATAGCAAAGACTTTTAAGTTATCGTCATCAACCGTGCATAACATCATCAAAAGATTCAGAGAATCTGGAACAATTGCTGTGCGTAAGGGTCAAGGCCATAAAACTCTCCTGGATGCTCGTGATCTCCGGGCCCTTAAACGTCACTGCACCTCAAACAGGAATGCCACTGTCAAGGAAATAACAGAATGGGCTCAGGAATACTTCCAGAAAGCATTGTCAGTGAACACAATCCACCGTGCCATCCGCTGTTGCCAGCTGAAACTCTACAGTGCAAAGAGGAAGCCATTTCTAAGCAAGCTCCACAAGCTCAGACGTTTGCACTGGGCCAGGGGTCTTTTAAAATGGAGTGTGGCAAAATGGAAGACTGTTCTGTGGTCAGTTGAGTCACGATTTGAAGTTCTTTATGGAACACTGGGACGCCATGTCATCCGGACCAGAGAGGACAAGGATAACCCAAGTTGTTATCAACGCTCCGTTCAGAAGCCTGCATCACTGATGGTATGGGGTTGCATGAGTGCTTGTGGCATGGGCAGCTTGCATGTCTGGAAAGGCACCATTAATGCAGAGAACTATGTTCAGGTTCTAGAACAACATATGCTCCCATCTAGACGTCATCTCTTTCAGGGAAGACCCTGCATTTTTCAACAAGATAATGCCAGACCACATTCTGCAGCAATCACTACATCATGGCTACGTAGGAGAAGGATCCGGGTACTGAAATGGCCAGCCTGCAGTCCAGATCTTTCACTTATAGAGAACATTTGGCGCATCATAAAGAGGAAGGTGCAACAAAGAAGGCCCAAGACGATTGAACACTTAGAGGCCTGTATTAGACATGAATGGGAGAGCATTCCTATTTCTAAACTTGAGAAACTGGTCTCCTCTGTTGAGTGTTGTAAGAAGAAGGGGGGATGCCACAGTGGTAAAAAAATAGCCTTGTCCCAACTTTTTTTGGGATTTGTTGACGCCATGAAATTTTGAAACAACATTTTTCCCTTAAAATGATACATTCTCTCAGTTTAAACTTTTGATCTGTGATTTGTGTTCTATTCTGAATAAAATATTAGATGTTGGCACCTCCACATCATTGCATTCAGTTTTTATTCACAATTTGTTTGGTGTCCCAACTTTTTTGGAATCCGGTTTGTATATTGTTTAAATGATTTGCACATCACTGAGTTTTTATTTTTATTTTAATTTTGCCCAGTGGAAAAAGTTTTCAGCAAATGAGGTCTTTAACAGCTAAGAAATAAAAGGACAAGAAATAATGCACATACACCATGATGAAGTACTGACAAAACAGATGATGGAATGGCAATGACTCACAATCCGACTAAAGATCTGAGTCTTGTGGGTTTTTTTTTTTTTGCTTTGTTTTTAATTGGGTGTTTTATTATAGTTTGACTTGAGCCAGCTGCTCACCTTTTACTGGTGAAAGTGGGGGAGGAAGGACCCAGTCTCAGATCCCAGCCTTTAAGTTTGCCGTCATCACCACCTGACACAGCCATGAACACCAATGTCATCACAAACACAATGGTCAAATAAAGACACACTTAAGGGCAAGCATAACTGATTAAAATGATACAACTGTGTATTTCTTTCCTTTAGATCAGCGTCACTTCAACATTTTATATTCATTAGAATAAGGTGTATTAGAAATAAAAGGCACTATTGTGAACCAGTGTTTTAAACACATTGATTAACATATACACATAACTTCTGCGTTTTATATGTTATGCATTTTCAAAATATACAACATTTTAAACAGTGTTTGATTGATGGCCAAATTTCTGTTTCGTTTATCTGCCAAGACATATCCAAGTTGAACACCTCTGTAATCTGACACCTCATGCAAATTCAAAATTCAACTTTTGCCAGATAGGGTTAAATTCAGGCAAAGTTTAAACTAAGAGATGTCCTTGGGGTTTTTCCATGAAGCAGAATTTCTCTGTTTACTAGATGGTGTAAGTAGCCTGTCCAATAGAAAAAAAGCTGACAAAATAAATGATTTTTTATTACACATATATAACACTTTTCTAGACTCCCAAAAGCACCTTAACAACTACCAATCCACCTAGAGGTTGTGATGGCAGCAAATCAGAACCTCAGTACACTCACCATATAGGCTTATGTTATCTGCTGAACAGAGAAACCTTGCTTTGTGCAACACACCCTCCCCAACCCTGATAACATGGGTTTGTCTACACTGCCATGGCTATAAACATGGAATCACACACACAGTCCTGATTGGCGAGTTGCTTATTTTTTTCAAACATACAACTGATTTATATCACTTTAACGCCACATATGATGAAAGATGAGACACAAATATGAAAAATGAGGTTAAATTGCATGTTATATTTATATGATAATACACTGCAAAAAGGATGACAGGGTCCCATTTCTAAAAACTACGTCTCACCTGAAAAAACCAGCTGTGTGTCCCAGTAACTGAAAGCTGAGATCCAGGCCTCAAAATCATGAGCTTTCCACTGGGAGACGACATTCAAGCTGGAATCCCCAAGAGACAGCACACTCAACGAGCCTGTTGAGTCACTAGACACCACACGTATGTCACTGCTGGAAACAAAGAGAGAAAAGCTTATTACAGGCTCAGTAGTGTAGTGTAAAAATCTGGTGCAACAATCTAATATGCAAAACCAGTAGTGCCATAAAATATGAAATGGATGGGCATTTTCACAACAAACACACAACACATGAATTGCTGCATATCACACCTTTCAAGTATAAGACACTGTAGAAGCAGCAGTAGAACCATGCTTTACAAAGTTATCTCTACTCTGAGTCAACATTTGCTTTTCTGTAATCAATGTAAATATTTCATGTGAAAAGAAGGCACAAAGACACAAAACATCAGCATCTTTGGAGGATTTCAGGTGTCAGAAATGTGGTAGGGCTTAGTTAAGTATGTTAACAGACCTCTATGAGTTTCCCAACACCTGACACCTAATATTCAATACAAATATCAGAACCATGAGGATTGTATTATGTAGCCATAATGCATATATATATTTTTATAATCTGAGTTTCTTACCTTTCACCTCTCCCTGTTGACCAGTCAAGAGACAATGCTAACCTGTCTGGGCCCAATTTTGTGCTCAGCACATGCTCCAAACTGTTACTTTGCTGCTCAGAATGTTAGGAAGACAAATAGCAGTCAATAGATGGGTGAATAACAACAAGCCCCTATACTACATTTACAAAGTATATGTCAAATACCTGTCCATCAATGAGTCTGTGTAACTGTATCTCTCCATTAGCTGTGGCCATCCCCAGGATGGGACGCTCAGACACTGGTATATGACACCTGATGGTAATTAAACAGCAAAAAAGCAACTTAAAGTATTTAAAGGAGCAATCGTCATGTTATTTTCTCATGTGATTTTTCTTCACATTATAAAACAGCAACAGCACATGATTCTTCACCTCATGCCAGTTCTGTTTTAGAAAGAAAATAATAATAATAAATAACCACTTTCTTAAAATATTTGTAAAACTGACTTATTGTACCTTTAAAGTAAATGTAAATTTAATCCCATATCAGATGTATTTACCATTTGAGATCTAGTATAGCTGGTGTATCGAATCTCTGAATTTCAGTTAGTGGTGGGGTGAAATCTCCCTGAGAAAGAAACTGGAACAGGTACAGACGGCCAGTTCGGTTTGGAGTTGTGGACTCTTCTCCTGCCTTCAGAAGACAGAGCAAACAGCTTAAGTACACAGAACAATTACACAGCATAACCCAAACACTAAAGTCATTACAACTGTGGAATTAAACTACTGAGTGAAACTGACCAGATGGAATTTATTGCAGTTTAAAAATTGAGCAAACTACACACAAAGACTTTAATTTCTTTAAGAACTAAATTTATTGGTAATAATAATATACACACACAAAAAAACAAACAAAAAAAAACAGACATTTATAAAATTTGAACATGTTCCCAAACTGGACGGCATGGTAGCACAGCGGGTAGTGTCACAGTTTCAGGGTTCTGGCACTCCGGGTTGTGGGTTCGAGCCCTGCTCCAGGTTACTGTCTGTGAGGAGTTTGGTGTGTTCTCCCTGTGTCCGCATGGGTTTGCTCCGGGTGCTCCAGATTCCTCCCACATTTGTAGGTGGATTGTCAACTCAAAAGTATCTGTGAGTGAATGTATGAGTGTGGTGCTCCCTCCAGGGCATGTAGATGAGCTATGTACCAAGCACCTCTCCCTGATGACATTAATTCATAATTTCTTGGTGCGTTGGTCTTCTTGTCACCTGCCCATTGCTTTTGCATATATTGCTCCTATAATTGTCCCCGCCCACTTCAGTGCTTTATGCAGAGTTTAAGCAGTGTAAATAACCTTTTTTTAAAATGCTCTATATAGTAGGATTCTTGTAAATGCATTGGCAATGCCTAGAAATCAAGTGTTATATATATATATATATATATATATATATATATATATATATATATATATATTCAAGACTTTGTTATGCCTCTTCTATGCTGTTCTTCAGTAGTCAGAATCACCCCAGGACCTCCAAAGGGCAGCTATGATATTTGAGGATCATTTTCAGCACTACAGTGACGTAGTGTGTGTTGTGCTGGTACGTGTGGATCAGACACAGCAGTGCTGCTGGAGTTTTTAAACACTAGTTCACTCACTTTCCACTCACTGTAGCTATTGTATTATACAGAAATTTTGAAAAAGCCATGGGTTTTACTTTTGAACTCACGTCGTCTTTCTGTAGCTGGTAAGTTCCACAGGCCAAAATGTGACTCCACTGAGCGACAGGGCACCATTCCACACTGTCCGCACTCAGCTCCGTGTTAAACACCTGGAGGCTCCGGGTCCGAGACTCACAGCCCATCTCCACACACTCAGCATAATACACACCCTCAACACACTTCAATAACACACTCCCAGACCTCAGAAATGGAAAAAGATCACCAAACCGAACTGGGGGAGCGGATTAAAAATGTAACTATCTCGACTTCAGCTGCCCAGATAATGACATTGCATACCGCGACTTTTTACTAAATACAGAAAATAAAAACCTGTGCAATTTATAAAATATGATGTATACAGTCAACCTAGAAGTTGGCACGTCCACACTTTCTCAAAGACTTTTATTTTGTAAAATGCCGCTTCAAGCAGGAAGTGCGTGTTGCGCGTTAAGCGAAAAAGGAGTCCCTGAAATTTAGTCTGTTTATTTATTTGTGTCTCTGTGGTTTGTGTGCTGTTTTTGAAATGGACCAAACTGTCTCTCAGTCCAGAACCCTTCTCTGTACCTGGACAGACCAGAAGGACCGCTCACAATATGTCTGTTTCACGCATAAAAAGGCTGAAGGAATAGGTATTGGGTGAGTAGATGCTGCGACTCAAACAAGTGCAGACTCTGAACACACATACTTTAATATACACTGGAGAGAAATATGATATTATCATCAGTTTTGATATGTTCCTCAGGCTGAGTAATGGCGAAGAGGTTTGGAAAGCAGATCTGTCAGAGGAAAGCTTGTCTCAGTTTGTAAGTTCCCAAATGTTGATATACATGATCATTTCATTTTGCCAGTTATGTATACAAGGTCTTATTGAATGCACACATACTAAACAAACAAAACATACAGTGCTCAGGATATTCAAGGTAATTAGTTGAAAGCAGGGCAGAGTGTCATAGATGTAAAGCTTTGAACTTGCTTTGCAAATAAATAATAAATAAACTTTTAAATTAATGTTAAAAGCCAGTACTTTCACTTATAATAGTATGTAATAGTAAATAAGATCAACTAATGGTCTTGTTTGAATCAAAACCCTTTCATAATGCAGGAATTTCATTTTAATATGGTGTTCTCCAGATTCTTAATTACGTGATAGTAAAAACAAACTAAAAATGAACTTTTGTGGAGTTATATAGCATTTATTTAATCCAACAAATACTTTGAATTTCAGCTAAATATCATGATGCATATCATATATATTGAAAATATTTTGCTGTTATACACTGATCAGGCATAATATTACCACTGCTTTGTTTCTACCCTCACTGTCCACTGACTGTATATGGAACTTTGTAGTTCTTCACTCTAGCCTGTCTGTTTCTCTGTCCTATTTTTCCATGGTTGGAACAACCAAAGAGCATTGTGATTATTTTGGGTGGTGGAAATTTTTGGTAAATGCACAATTTTCAGTCCAGCAGTGACCCGGGGGGTTTAAAACTCCAGCCGCACTGGACTGTCTGATCCACTCATAGCAGCACAACACACACTAACACATGACCACCATGCTGGTGTCTCTGAAACGGTGAGAATGAGTCACCAGCCAAATAACACCTGCTCTGTGGGGTCCTGAACATTGAAGCACAAATGGGTTAAAGTATGCAGATCCACACCAGATGGGCTACAGTCAGTAACTGCATAAATAGAAAGTTCACCTGTATGTTCAGCACAGCTGAAAGAGTGGACAGTGAATAGAGAAGCAAAGCACTGGGTGTAATACTACGACTGTTCATTGAATGTCTGCTATGTTGCCCACCCTCAGTGCAGAGAATAATCCTTTATTTGTTCCTTTATAGAAGAAGAAGTTGTCATTGAAATCTACAGAGGATTATGCTCTGAAACTTAAGTAAGACTGCTTTATTTATCAAAACAAGCAGGAATGCATTAGTGTTAGTGATGTATTACTGAGCTGTTTTATGCTGATCTTGTTTTTTTTTTTTTCCTTTTTTTTTTTCTTGATGTCCTGGGACAGAGGAGCATGTAAAAGTGGCAGTGCCTACGTGTCCTTGCAGGAAGACAGTGCTGTGCTTCACCTGGGATCAGATTCAGCAGAACTGAGCCTGTCATTCTCTAAACTCACAGATCATGAGGGAAGGACAGAGCTTAAAGACTTGCTATTTAAAATGGCAGACAGCTTAACACAGCTGGAATCTGCAGGTAAACAAGCGCTTGCCATGTTTATTGTCCTTATATTATCTTCTGAAAACAAAGCTCTTACGTCTGATATTTTTGTTTCTTAATAGATTCCACACCTACATTACTCCCGGTTAAAAGTCTGCACAAAAAGAATACTGGTATGTGGTGACATCATCTGGTACTGGTTTAGACTTTTACACTTAAAGATCAGCATAAAGCAAACTGTCCTCTGTTTTAAGAGAGACAGTTTGATGTGGTATGTAGCAACGGTTAAAAGTTGGAATTGGACTATTCACACATCAGTTCATGCAGTCCACAACAGAAAACTATACTGCAAAACAACCTGTTTAAAAGCCAATATTTTCGTGATGCTTTTATATATATATGTCAACCTATTCAATGGGTGACACTGCTCCCCTCCAGATAGAAGACTGGGGTTTGAGTCCCAGCTTGGGCAACAGCACCAGGCTATGTCAATAAAATAGATTTTTCCCACATCTGATAAATATTGCCAAGTGCCCTAAGTGTAAAATCAAGTTTCTGGGTGAAAATCACTTTACGACAAAAAGGTTAATGTAAGATTTATTAGAAATTCCATGATATTGAAAAAACTAAACTATTTTACAAGCAGTTCTTTATGTGTATGTTTAAATTGTATTAACTTTTAAATATTGTGAAGTATAGCCTTTATAGTTACAAACATCCTGATTTGGTCTATGGAAATCCTATAGTAGGTTTCAGCATGGACTGCTACATCATGTCAGCCAATGAGATCAGGGGTTGTTTACAAAAATCAGCCTTAAAGATATAATTTCAAAGAAGCTATATGGATGGGCAGGAAAATGTTATAAATGTCATGTTAAAAATGAATTATAATGAATGGAGATTATTTTGGGTTCAACAATAAAATACAACACCAATTCCAATGAAGTTGGGACGTTGTGTAAAACCTAAATAAAAACAGAATACGATGATTTGCAAATTTGAAAAACCTTTTCAACCTATATTCAATTGAATACACTACAAAGACAAGATATTTTATGTTCAAACGAATAAAATTCTTTTTTTTTTTTTGCAAATATTCACTCATTTCAAATTTGAGGCCTGCAACACGTTCCCAAAAAGTTGGGACAGGGGTCTGTTTACCACTATATTACATCACCTTTCCTTTTAACAACACTTAATAAGCATTTGGGAACTGAGGACACTAATTGTTGAAGCTTTGTAGGTGGAATTCTTTCCCATTCTTGCTTGATATACACATGCTCAACAATCCAGGTTGCCGCTTACTTACAGAGATTTCTGCAGGGCTCAAATTCAAAATGAGTGCATATTTGCAATAAAGCAATAAGGTTTATCAGTTTGAACATTAAATATCTTTTCATTGTAGGGTATTCAACTGAATAGAGGTTGAAAAGAATTTGCAAATCATCATATTCTGTTTTTATTTATGTTTTACCTCTATGTCTTTGGAATTGGGGTTGTACAAAAATGATAACAGCAGCTTTCTGGTTTAGGTTTTGAACCTAGGAATCAGAACAATGGGCCAACGGTAACTGTAAGAAAACGCCTTCCAGGGGATTCACTCATCAATCCAGGAACAAGAAGGTGACTCTGACAAAAATATTCACAAAATACATTTTTCACTAATTACATTTACCTGAAATGCACAGCCACATACAGAGGCCTCTCTCACAATTAGACTAGATACATGGCCCTTTCTCATTGTCTGCTTTGTTGATTTTTGCAGGAAGAGGCCTGCTACAGGAGTGGATTTTTACGATGAAGATGAAGCATAAAGGGATAACAGCTGAATCTACTGAGATTCATATATGTACAACATGAATGTTCCAGTTTTTAACCCACCAACACTATCACTACAGTTTCTACAATCACATATTTAAACAAGCAATAACATTAATACTATGGACTGTTTTTATTAACTATATCATTTGGGATATTCTAATGAATTATGAATCAAGCATGATTTTTAAATATACAGTGAAATAATAAATATTATTATTTAAAACCTTCTCAAGCAGTATCTTTATATGATAATGGGCTAGGTCTACAGATGTAGAGTGTAACTCACTTTTACAGCACTGCCCTGAACTTAAGTTTGAGGGGGAGTAGTTTCCTGACCTCCTCCAAAAAGTACATAGAGCAGTTTCTGCAGTGCTGAGTCCAAGGTAACAAACACAAAGGCTCTGTTCTCTGTATTACAAGTCAGTGAAACATCCATGAACAGAAAGCCATTTGGTGTGGTGAACTGTAGATCTGTGTTTTCAGCTCAACCCTGTGGGATGAGTTGGAGTGGTGTTTGTTTTTTTCCAAAACTGACCAACAAAGCTCTTAAATGGCATCAAATCTCAGGGCAATGTCTCAATCTTTGTATAAAGTAGAAATGTTGGATGAGCAGATGTGTACATGTTCCAGATAATGAATCAAATAAGTTCCAAATAACTCAGACCAGCACAATTCAACAGTTTATTTTCTTTTCTTTTCCAGTTCATATTAAAAACACCTCATCACAAGAACAGAGAAACAGAATAACCAGAAACAAGCTTAGAAGTCATGTCAGTCTGTTAAGAGGGGTTCATTTGGGAATGAATTGAAATAAAATGTTCAGTGCATGAAAAAACAAAGCAATTGATTATATCCAAGTACTTACGTAAAGCTTTATCACATGTAAATAAATGAAATCGTCTCTTAACCCAACTTTCAAACCAATTCACCGCACATTCCTCTGATATGGAATCAAGCATTTAATTTGATGCTGGTGTCTTTAACCCTAATATCAACATCAGTTCATATTTTATATCCAACATACACCACTTTTAGTTTCCGTTAAATAAGAACCATTAATCAACAGATTTTAATGTTCAACTTCTATTTACAACAAAATATTCTCTGTCGTAAAGAAATGTGAAACTCATATTTAGTTTGTAAATTTAAAAATATGCTTTGTTTTGCCTTTGGTCATTTCACATGAAAAATAAAAGACAAGGTTGATCTAGGATTCCTTTCTTCCTAATATGCTCAGAAAATAGAGAACATCATGTTCAAAATCTTGCTGCCTTTTGTCTGATCACAAACCATCATTAGAATCTGAAATCAAAAGCACTTTGAGCCACACATTGAACAGAATTGAAGACTCTCAATAAGCAATAGCACAGATCAAAGAGAAATTACAGCAAACACAATCCTGGACACATCAGTACATCGATTCACATGATTTTGAGCCATTTCAGGAAAAACACATCTCTTCTTCACTTTTTAGGACAAGTTACAATAAACCGGCTAAAAATAACTACAGAGAATAATTATCAAAATCAAATCATATTCATGTCCCATTAGGGCTCGCAAAAAAGCACAAGAAAAAACCTGTACGCTCCTGATAAAGTCCTGAAATCTATGTTTTTGTTGTTGTGTTTTTTTGTTTTTTTAATAACAGTGAATCAAAAGTTCACCTTTGGCTTCACAGTGATGGCGAAACAGTTATTTGAACATTTACTGTATGTACACTGACATCTCGCATAGGAACTTGCATTTGCCCAATGCTTTAAATAAAATGTAACCTAAGAGTGAAGATAGCAGAAGTTACTGTAGTCCATGATTACAGAATCTGAATGACCCAAATCAACGTAAAATTATAGAAAGTGCTCCATTCATCAATTCAATAGGGGACAAAACCCAAGTTTCAAGAGGAGGTACCAGTCTGTGCAAACATTTTCATGCCATTTACATTCATTACAAGGTCAGTCGTTTTAAACATGGTGTCCTCAGGGCTGGTTCTGACCAATTACAACTAAAGGCCATTGTATCATGATCATCTCAAGTCTTTTTTTGTCTTTTTTTTTGTTTGTTTTTTGAGATTTCATACCTAAACCCGGCTCCTCAGAAGGTGCATTTGTACATAAGCATTCTTCAACAATTCAAACAGATCACATATATCTTTGAAAAATCTTCTCAGTAGGGAAAATAAATCATTCGTCCACCTACAGACAGAAAAATATAGGACATACCACAGGCTTGACTCTATAGCATGCTCTCAAGGCAGGTTTGACATTTTAACAAAGATTAGGTCCAACTTTACAAAAAGACATGTTGATACATCAGTGTTTCAACAGAGAAAATTAATAAAAGAAATAAATCCAGTCATAAAAATAACATATGGTACAAAGGCGGAACCCAAAAATGGTCATACCTTGTAAGGGATGATATGTTATCTCATGACATCAACAGCTGTAAAGCACTAGTTCAGAACAGCAAGAACATGTAAATAATTCCAGAATCTCTTCAGTCCTTTTTCTTCAAATGTCGAAAATCCTCAAATCTGAACGTCCATTCATTAAATACATTCTCTTTTCATCCTATCCAGCAGGCTTCAGTTTAAAATCCAAACACAACTCACCCTTTTTTTAAGCGTTCTTTATAGCAGAGGGCAGGCTGTATGCAGGGCTTTCTCTGAGTCTTATACAGTGCCCCATATCAGTTTATTTTGCTCTGATATCTTATTGTAACTCCCAGGCACTGTATATTTGAGCCTTGCACTCATCTTTGTACTGGCGGTGTTCAGCAGGGCGCAATCCTAGGTCTGCTGTAGCAGTGCATAACTAGAAAAATTGCACATCTCTTCATAAGGCCAGTTAGATGGATCTTTTCCACAGAAGGAGACACTCAGGAATGTCTCTCGCTGGTCAGGCTTAAGTCTTTTCTCAAGGCGTTTTTTTTTTGTCTTCTTTCTCTTTTCTTGTATGAATTGCTGCTTCAGCAGAGGGTATCTGTGTTAAAGGATAACTGCACCTGCACATGAAAGAAGAAAAAAGTACATTATTTATCATTCAGTTTGATAAATATGTAACAACACAATGTAACATACTGTATAGCTGCTAGCATGTTAGCTTATTGCTGTAGTGTTGGTTTGGGCTAACAGTAGCATGTAACGTGCGTTAGACTGCGATGATATATAGTTCATGCTTTGTTTACAAAATTTTACTTTTGTAATGTTGGTTGTTCTAATTATTATAAAATGCAAACATTACAATTAGACACATTTTCAGCCACTCCTTATTTGCATTGGAAACAGACCACACGGCTTGGTTGAGGCAAATTTACAAGGATAATTTACATCTCTGGTGGTGGATGATAACTTATGGTGCTCCAAAACTCTGGAAAAGCGTTCTTAAAAATATTCGGAAAGCAATCTCACTGTGTGTCTTTAAATCCAGACAAAAGACATATTAGTTTAGGTAGCATATGCTAAAAACACTGTGGTTTCATTTCTCATGTGAGTAATGGTCCAGTTAGAGTATATGATTAACTTTCCAATTTGTAATTTGTATTCCTTTGTAAGTACTTTGAGATTTTGTAACTAAAATAAAAGTGATATATATATAAATAAATATATATGAATAATGATGTGTTATTACTGTTATATAAATTTATTTTAACTCCCACATAAATGGCATTTGACTGATCCTCTTTACATTTATATCTATTACAAGTCTTAATTTAATTATGACCTACAGTACAAAACAAAACCATTAAAATGAGTAGCTCCATGTTCCCAGCATGTTCCCACCCTTTCTTCTTCAAAACTGATGAGGCCTTCGTCATCATCACTCTCCAGTTCTTCTGGCTCCTCACTGACCAAAGCACTCAGTTCTGTGTTGGCTGGCCGGGGCCGCAGGATGCTCAGCAGACGCTGCAGTGGTGACTGACCACCATTAGAGGGAGAACTCTCCTGCTGCTCCAGATTATCACTTTGCTTTTTGGCAAAGTTTACAAAAACCTGAGAAAAGAAAGAAAGGATGAAAAAGACGCTTTTGTCATGAACAATGTACAGATGCAACTACATGTAAACCTAAGCAAATCTAAAATAACTTGTTTCCATTTGGGTTCAGTCTATTTCTTCTCATCATTCATGAGATTGTGGTAGTTATGTGCTAAAAACTTTGTACCGCACTCACGTTGTCGAGAGTAGTTTGGCTGACTGAGTAATCCTCTATGCTCAGCACCTCCACCACCTGCTCCATCTTACTGAAAACCTGAGCCAGGGAAATGCGCTCTGACTTCAGCTGGTACTGGATTTTAGTGTGGTGTCTCTCCTGAGGCGGGAGGGGAAAAAAGTACACAATATTGCTACAAAAACTATAATAAGCAGCCAATAAAAAGCTAAAAATTTGCAGTATGATTTTAATACATTACAAAATAATTAAATTCATCTTAAAATCCGAGATGGCAGCATGAATTTTTAAGATAATCAGGCAAGATTCTAAATCATTAAAAAATGCAAACAGGAGTTACGTGCACAATAGCAAAATGCAGAATGTAACAATATACTAATATTTGTATTATTTTCTTTATTTAAAAATAGTCAAAGTTATATTATTTTGGCAAAATATATGTGTATATTTTACCTTTAATCACAACCAAAAAATAGTTGTAAAATAGTTAAAAAGAAATGGTGTAAAATGTTATTAGGTTAATAACTCAAACCTTCAAAATGGCCTCTGGGAAATTCCTGTTAAAAAAGCGTATCACTTCCTTCACACTAGCCGTTGTCTTAGTGCGGACTGTGATCATGTATCCATCTCCAAACCTGAGGAAATGAGATAAATGATCAGTCAGACAGAAAATCATGAAGATCTTTGATGTGGAAACATGAGAAAACAGAAAAAAGCCCCCTCACCTGTTCTTGAGATGCTGAATGCTGCCCAGACACTTAAACCTGCCATTAACCATGATCCCCAGTCTAGTGCACAGTGCCTCACATTCCTCCATACTGAGAAAAACAAGCAGTTAAAAGGTTAAAAGAAGTAAAATTCAGACATCAATTTGTTGACTGTGTGAAGTCATTAAGTAAATTGTAACATCAGTGCTTATTTTTCACTGATATGCTTTTTTCAGCCTAGCATTATGCTTATTCTGATTTAGGGAATTCATACAGCATTACAAAATACTGAATAATCAGGACAAACTGAAATTTCTAATCACATTCATGTCAGAATAAGAATGTTATGTGACAGTTTCTCAGAAATAAAAAACAACATTCTAAATCAGGAACTACAATAGTGTGTAAAACTGTAAAACTTTAACAGAGTTACGCAGTCCATGTTCTCTCATGCATTATCTTCTTCTGACGGTTGACTGTTGGCTTGGTGCGTCAGGGCACAAAGCCTATAGCTATTCAACATTATCATACAAAAATACTTCAACATGTAACACAATCCTCTGTGCTTACTGATTTGCTTATGTATATTGTCATATAATGTCAACTAAACATACACAAACACAAATAGAAGGTGCTAGCTTATGGCTAGCATGTATGTAGCATTATTGTATTTTTACTGCCTAATTACCTTGCAATTCAAATAACACTGTGACATTTACAAGAAAGTCTTTAGACAAAATGTTAGTTTGGGTGTTGTCTGTTAATCATATATTGCAAGGAAATCATGCCGAAAGAATTTATTTAAACTCGGGGCTTATTCAAATAGTCAGTAACCTGTGAGATGTCAGCACCACTGATCGTCCCGTCTTGATGATGTCAAGAATTAAATTCCAGAGAAAGCGTCTGGCTTTGGGGTCCATGCCTGTCGTGGGCTCATCCTGCAGACGTAGCATTATTACAGTTAGAATTCGCTTAATTTATTTCATACATCTAGCCATTTAAAACACAAAAACAGATGAAGGCTAATGAGCTCTAACCAGGAATATCAGAGAAGGATATCCAATGAGAGCGATGGCTGTGGAGAGTTTGCGTTTGTTTCCTCCACTATAAGTGCCTGCAGGCTTATCAGCATATTTTGTTAACTCCAGCTTCTCCAGAGCCCACTGCACCACCTAAAAGAGGGAGAGGAGAAAGGGGGGGGGGTGAGAGGAGGACAGAGAAAGAGATAGAGAAAAAGAGCAGGAAAAAAAGCATGAAGAGGAGGGAGGAAGAGACAAAAGCAAGACAATGAGAGATAAAAGAAAACACGGAGAAAGAGACAATGAGAGATAGGGAGAGGAAAAGGGTACAGACAAATGGGATGAGAAAGTACGGGAGTGAATTGTGTAAAGAAAGGAAAAAATTAAAGAGTGATGAACAGAAGCAGAGGGAATGTAAAATGAGATGGAGTTACAGGGAGTGGGAGTAGTTGTGAAAATGGCACCATTATGCCTAAGCTTAAAGTAGCTTAAGGGCTGTTAACAGTAATAGCAAGACTGCTGAGTGCTGAAAGCACAGTGGCCTGCACTCAAAAAATGAATCAAGGGCATTACTTGACTGCTGAACCTAAGCTATGTCCACATTAAATGTGACTGATGTTGATTTGATTTTGAGATAACAAAGTTTTGAAGTGAATGGAAACGTGTAGCATAATTCAATTAGGTCCTGTTTATATTTTGTGTGCACCACTTGACCTATGTTCAAGCCTCAACCTACGGCTAGAAAAGCATTGTTGTCCTTCCTCTCTGATTTCAAAAAGGCAGAATTTGAATTAGAATGGAGTAGAAGAAAGCTGACAGCTGCAGTTACAGAGCTTCACAGTAGCGCTCCAATGGTGTTTTGGCAGATCCCTTTAACCATGACAACACAATAGATGTATCTTCATATATTTTAGTGTATAAACAAGAGATGATTTTGCATGTGTTTATGTGTGTATGTGTGTGCGTTTACCCGCTCCTGATCCTTCCAGGGTATCCCTCTGAGGCGTGTGTAAAGCTCCAGGTGCTCTCGCGCTGTCAGATCTTCAAAAAGAGCATCAAACTGAGGACAATAGCCAATACTCTGTTGCACTCGCAACAACTCCCTTAGAATACTGCAGAGAGAGAGAGAGAGAGAGAGAGAAAGAGAGAGAGTTCATATAAGGTATATATATATATATATATATGATGTATTTCACTCCCATGTACACCTCAATATAAAATCAGTATTTCACACACAGACAATTAAAACTCTGATATCCGAAATGTTGAAAGGTTGTTCAGATATTTCTTACCTGTGTCCTCCGATAAAACCCTCTCCTCCTGTGGTACTTTCATCTCCAGTCAGCATTTTGAAGGTGGTAGTCTTTCCTGCCCCATTGACCCCAAGGAGCCCAAAACATTCGCCAGGACGGACACCCAGACACAAGCGGTCCACTGCTAGGATACGCCCCATCTTACGAGACTTATACACCTACAAATTTAAATAAAAAGAGACAGTATTGGATTATTTTTAATATATATATTTTTTTATTTAATAATTGATGAAAGTAATTCTGCTTAATAAATATCACAGTTAACATAGCTATAAACATCAGATGTAGGAGTTTATTATCGCACTTTAGTGAGGTTTTCAATCTTCAGCATATCATTATCAGCGTCTCCTCTCAGCACTCTTCGTCTTTCTCGTGCTACATCCACATCATCATCTTCTATTGGCTGACTGTTCACGGGCATTCTCCTACAAGGGAAATGAAAACACTCAGAGGAGCAGGACACTGATTTCATTCTGTTTATCTTCAGCCTCAAAAACATGAGTTTCACTGTTTCACAAAGTATCAAATATGAAATAATATAATCAATACCTCAGCTTGAGAAACTACAAATGTTAAATTCTATATTTTATACATACACTTACATTATGTGTATACGCACATATATAAAAGTTCCACTCCTGGCCTTTTACAACGACATGTTTAGCTAATTTTTAAATGAAAATTTCTTTTTACTTTCTAAAAAGAAAAAGCATAACGTTTATCTACAAACACAGAAGCATATCATATTTCATTGCTAATAATTTTTCAGAATTTACAAAATAATGGCAGTCGCACTTTTAAAAATAAAGGTGCTACAAGAGTACTTTGAGAAATGCCATAGAAGAACTGTGCTTGTTTAAGAGATGTGTGAGTGTGAAGGTTTAAAAGGTTTAAAAACATTAATTGATGCAAAGGTTCTTTATCCATTTAAAAGTTATCAGCAAAAATGTTTTATTATGGAACAAAATTGTTTCTTCTATGGCATTACTTAAAGATCCCTTAAGATATATCCCTATCTTATATATGTTTATCATTAGAAGTGCTCCAATGCAAGAGGGGTTTCACTTCAATAACGTAAATATTCTTCTACATGCAAACTAATTAACTATGGGTTTTAAGATGACAAATGTTTTCCTTTTTGTACAATAACACTGTGGCAAACAGTCATAGTCTTAAAATTCAAGTTTTAAGGTTAACCTCAGTGTCTCTTACGACGCATTACCATACCATACTCAAATTCTGGTATAGTGAAGTAACACACACACATTCACACACACACATACATACATACACACCCACACACTCACTGTGGTTTTCTGAGGAAGTTGTACTGGCACAGAATAGTGATGAGAAAGCCCACAAATCCCTCTATGGTCATTGCTACCAGTCCACGGGTCACAATATCCCACTCAAACGGAGACTTCACCTTATCAAACTGACCTGCGGTACAGAGAAATACAGGCATTAGAGGGCAGCAAAAATAGATAAGAACACTCCATGTCCAGGTCTTCATGAACTTACCTATCTTAGCATAGTACTCATTAATGTATTCATTGTAGGCCATCTCCATTAGTCCGTGACCCAGGTTATAATTAGGAAAGATAAGGAAACACGACTTCAGATAACTGTTCACCAGCTTCAGATCCTAAGAGAGGAATAATAGACACTCCAGTTAATAACAAATGCTTCTTTCATTCCAGCCAGATCAATTATGACAGTTATTATCTTCCTGTGTAGTACCTTGTCATGTTCAAACAGCTGCAGGAGGAAAGTAGCCACGGTGGCTGTGATTCCTATGAAGAGGTTTATGACGATGAGGAAAACATAGGCTGTACTCGGCACCTCGAACCAGAACGAAGCCGGATACATGATGGGGGTTATAGACCAGCTGGAGAAATGTTACAGTAACAAACACGCTTGTCAAGATCATATCAAAATATTTATATATTTGTCTATGGCCTGCATTGGACTGATGACTTCAGTTCAATTGGAAACAAACAGGTAAAGTCCTAGAAAACTGTATATTTGTGTTATTTGTCCAGAATATCTTGACTTGAAGACATTTAAGTGCGTCAAAATGTCCATGTAAACAGAGATTAGGCATTTTTCTTGTTTCTTTGTCATCTGGATTATGATTCATTAGTGTGTGTAATGTGTGTGTGTGTGTACCCATAAAGTAGGAACAGAGAGAGCACTGCCGGGAAGTTTTTGGGGGACGTGTAGGCAGGAAGGTCGAACACGAATAGAATGAGAATGCAGCATGTGGCTGGAACCAGGTAATTGAGCTAGAGAGGGAGAGGGAGAGGGAGAGAGAGTTTAGATTCAGCAGCAGTCTGCACACAGCCCTCAGGCTATTATTGTGTGAAGAGCAACACATTTCAGTCCTCCACAATGACCTCACCATGTCCCATATATAGTTGGCCAGCCAGTAGATGACGGGGTCACAGCCACTGACAAACTGCAGGTGCTTGGCCTTGGTGGACTTTTCAGCCACCAGAAAGACCACAAAGCTGGCTGGGACAAAAGACATGGCCACAATAATGAAGATAGCAATGACCACATCAGTGCCCTGGAGTCTTGAGGAGAGAGAAAGAGGACACATTAGAAGGGGGCTGAGACAGAGAAGGAGAGAAAGATAAAGAGAGAGAGAGAGAGAGAGTGTGTGCACGTATGTGCGTGTGTGTTTATGTCTGTAGTGATTTATCAATTTGTTTTTTTAATTTAATGTGTTTATTATTTTATTTCTTTATTGTTCAAGTTATTATTACTATTTTCATTTATTTATTTTAATGCATTGGTAACACTAACTTGTCAATAAAATGAGAGAGTGCATGAGAGAGAAGAAAGGGAGCGAGAGAGAAAGAGAGAGAGAAATATATGAAAATGGGAATTCTTACAGGTAGTCTAGAGAAAGGCTGGCACTTGTCCTATTCATGGGGTGATTGGTCACTGTGATACCTGAACACAAACACATAAATGCTAATGAATAAACAACATCAAACAACTTTATAATTCATCTGCTAAAAGAATAATCTATTGACTTTCATCTGTAGTCTATGACTGTTTTATTTAAATTAGAATCATGATAGAATTGAATGGGCAGATGCTTAACTCTGGGGGAAAAACAAATGCACATTAAAAACCTTATACATATTCTTTAAACAGTGAAATAAGTACATTTCTTTAGAACAATATACATTAAGCAACTGTTTAAAGAAAATGATACCATAAAGTGGACCTCAGTCCTAACCTGGGCTGACTGATGGCTCTATCTAGATCTGTGAATTATTTGTAATGCATTAATGAGAATAAATTATTATATTCATGATTTTTTTTCTTAATACAGTCACAGAGAAAGACTATGTATTTAATCTTGTACATATAGCAAAAGTCTCTATTATTTGTGATAATCAAAATGATTGTTTACCCTGGGTGGCCAATTCACTAGAGAGAGCAAGAGGGACATGAATGGTTTTCTTTATTTGCATGGATGAAGAAGTGTATGGTAATTCCTCCTACAGCCAGCTGTAAAAGCATCAACAAGAAGCGCCACTATGCGACGACACACAAGGTTTGAGGTTTGGACATATGCTGAGAGAAAATTCAGCAAAGGAACCTCACTGAATTTTAATCATGTACGCCTGGTCTAATGGTCCCTGTTATATGTGCATTTAGACTCTACAAGCTACCAGCTTTGGTACAGAGAATTACTGTTAACAACAATTGATTTAATGCTTGAACATGCAGCTACGCTGTAAAATGTCCCCCTGACCATTAGGCTTGTTGTCATAGCTAACAATATCTTTAGGCATTATAAAAAATATTATATATTACACATTACTGGATTAAATTATTGGATTTTATTATTACATTTATTGCAAAATTTAAAAATGCCAGCTGAAATGTGTGGAAATATTATGATGAGCAAAACTACAGAGATTATCCTCACTTTGCTGCTAAAGAAATTACTATTGAAGGTTTTGTTCCAACAATGGCATAGCTACAAGTGTGAAAAAGAAAAGCCTATATCTGAAGTTTGTAGAAGTTGACATTTCAACATCATTTGACATTTGCTTTCATATGATAGATAAGAGGTATCAGATATGACATTAGCTGTGCAAAGCTATTGTAACAGTGTCTCTTTGGGCTTGGAATCTCACCATAAGCTGCAGGGTTGCCCTTGCTGAGGGGCAGGTTGGCTCTGAGGATGGCATTGTTGAGCACATTAAGGTAGGTTGGCATGCTGTGGTAACCTTTGTTATTGTAGAGCACCTTGAGAGAAGAAGAGAAAGCTTAAACCCTGAGGATCACAAACATGACCTTCACAGAATATCTGAGCAGAGAAAGGTGCTGTTTCTGACCTGAGCTGATCGCCGCACTGCTATTTTGCGCACCATGGGTGGTGTCTTTCTTCCAAAAGATGCTGGGACTGATTTTAGGATGTTTCCAACAGTGATGCCTCCATATCTTAATTATAAAAATATAATTAACATCTTTTGTGTAAAAATCCAGGATATGTTTGAAATTTGGGGTTTTGCACTGGGGCTACATGGTTAATGCAGCTAAAAAGCATTGGTAGCTTATATAAATCAGGACTGGGCAAATGATGTACATGTATAATTAATATGCTGCACTAAGCTGGTTTATGATATTTAGTCCTGTCCTGGCTTATACAAGGTCACCCAGCATGGTCATGCTAGTTAACTAGCATAGCAGCATATTCAGTGAATTTGGTAGCAAGTCTAGGCTTGTTTTCTAGAAGCAGTTATAAAAAATGAGCAAAAAATCAGGTTCAAGTTTAAAGATATCTGATAATGTTAATTTTTTTAAGCAATGCAACATTAATTTAGCCATTTTTAATAAATAACAGTATGTCACCCACGCCCCATCATTGAGACTTGCAGCAAACGTGTTGATTTAAGCAGTACACAACACTGACTCTTGGTGGATAAAAAAGATTCTGTCAATTTTTTTTGTGTATAGTTAAAAGTCACCTGTGCAATCTCAGGCGGTCAGAGGTGTAAAGCAGGTATTCAGACACATTGCGTCCAGTTATGTCCACTAGGATGTCCCCAGTAACCACCTTCATGAGGGGTGGTCGCCCCCCTACACCGCTGGGGCAGGAGAAGCCTGTGCCTTGCATGGAGCAAATACAGCGTACCGGCTCATGGATGGACAGAGGCAGTGGAGGTGGAGAGGTCACCATTTCTGTGCACAGTAGGAAAAATATATTATTACTTGTGGTAATAATAAACACAAATTATTTATTTACATTTATTCATTAAAATGTGATCATACAAAAACACTAGAAATATAAAATCTGTTTCAAATAAAATTACATTTACAAACCATCTGCATCTAAAAACTATCAAACCTATGAACTTTTTCACCAGATGTAATAGATCTAAGGAGATGGCACTGAGCCTCTGTTCAGCAAAGTGGTCAGGGTGAGCTAAAATGCCTCAAGAGATAAGTATAGATGTCAGCTCTATGCCATTAAGGACTTTAAATATCATAAGCCACACGTTATAGTCAATGTGGAATTTAACAGTGAGATCATCCATGCAGGGAATTTAGTTTTTTTTACAGAAATTGCCCTGCTACTTAAAACAAACATTTTCTTGTAGTTTAATGGGTCTACTGGTATCACAACAATTATAAATTCAATATGGTTGTTTTTGCAGTGTAATGTCCATATGAAAACCTGGATTGTATGGACTGTGTATTGAACAGTGTCATGAAACTAACAAAATCTATGTAGTATTTCAGCTTTTTAATTTTCACAAAATTCTATGTTATTAAAGAATATCGTGGTCTCTTTACAGTTAGAAATAAAGTTACAAACTCCTGAAATTACAAATATGACTGTAAAGTAAAATAAGCTATAATTTCTTTTTTTCTCTTCTATTCATGTATGTGATTTCACATTTTTTGTGGACATAAAGTGTCATTTAGTTCTAAAAATAAAATGTATTATTAATAGTATTATTGCTGTGGTTAGTCCCACCATGGACAGTAGTGGGTGGGGTGACTGTGTAGTTCCAGAGGCCATCCTCAAAATGCTCAGGGTCATCAGAGGGGGCAGGGGATGGAGGAGGGGGAACAAAGTTTGACAGGGGAACGCCTTGGGTGAAGGAGTCCAGGCACATGGAGTCAAAGTAGCGTGCGGCCAGTGTTTTGGAGTTGTTGGCATAGGGGTTGAGGGTCTGGGCCAGCTGGTCCAGTGTGCTGTTAAACGGTGTTTTCAGGACGCAGGTAGCACCCACGCCTGAGGGCAGTCGCAGGGTGTTGATTATTTTCTGAGGACTGGCATCCGGTGACATCTTGCTCCTGAAGGGAAACAAGTGGCACAGATACATACAACTGTATTTTCAGTTTGTTTTGATTTTTTCTCTCCAGTCTCTACAGATTCTGCCACTCACACAATGATACCCAGCTGGAAGGGGAAAGACAAGCTTATGTTCCTTCAGGTCCATGTGAAACCAGCAAAAATACATTTTCAAACTACTAGACAGCTTCACATCACTCAGAAGTACATTTTACACAAAATCAAAAACTGATATAAAATATTGTATATCACCTGTACTGGACCCGGTCCTCATTGGCATAGGGGATGAAGTTTCCTCTGGGCTGAGTGTAGTTATGATACTGAGATGGTGACAATATTAGAGGAGGTAGGTCACCTACAAAAAAGAAAAAAACAGAGAAGTGACTGTGAGATACAGAAAACAAAAAATAAGATATGGCCCTCTGAGACTAGGCTTAATCTTTGTGTAGAATACAGAACATTAAAGCAGAGTGGCTGACCTATCTCAGGCACGGACAGAGCGACGGTCATAGCAACACAAACGAAGAAAGCAGGAAGCAAGATCTGGGAGAAAAGGCCTTTGGTGTTCCTCTTGGCACAGTGGAACCTCTTGACAATAAGGCCATGAAACTGCCGCAGTCTGAGCCACCAGCCCTCCAGCTTAAAGCTACCCTGACCCTCCAGCACAGTCGGCTCAGGAGAACATGAAGTTTCATCTGGATAAACACAAATTGGGTGAGGATGGTCAATATTTTCAGATTTGTGCTTCATAATCTTGCCTTAAATATTCTCAAGTCCCATAGACGTGTTGAACAAATTCTGGTATTTTTTCACATTCCTGTGTATTTTTCAGTACAAAATTGTCATTTTGGCCTGGCAAGTTATCATTTTAGAAAAGAGAGAGGTGTAAAGAAGAACAAAATAATATATTGTTAATATACACACCTTTGAGGCTGGCAGAATCAGGGTCTTGGGTGTTATTAAACAAAGGGCAGTATTCTCCATAAAATTCAGAGTATGGTCCCCCCTCATCACCTCGCACTGAGCCCAAAGATGAGTCAGACTGCAGCGATGTCTGACTGGGGCTCAGTCTGGAGCACATCACCAGATTACTCAACTCCACCTCCGGCCGAGTCACTGCACCCACCACAGCTACATCTGCTTGTGGACCACCCAAAGATGAAGGCTTACCCGCAGAGGAGCCTCCTGGAGAGCCCTTCATATCTGAGAGAGAGGGAGAAAGAGAGTGAGAAAGATCAGAAGCTTGAAATTAAAACCAGACAGATTACATCTGGAATAAATTGTAGTCTGAACCTAACAGAATGTCCTGTCCAAGTCTGTCCCAGTGCACACTGCCAAGTTTAGAATTCAAATCAAACTAAAACCCAATAAATCTTTCTTCCACCAAAGCCAACTTAATAGAGGTTTATTAAAGTCCATGCCACGTTTCTAAGGATGGTACCCGTTCAGATAACACAGGGTATATATCTAAGATATCATTCTTTGTTAAAGCAGAGTCCAACAAAACTTCATTTAACACAAGACTGTTTTTAGTTTCTTTATAATAAATTTTAGGCGTTGTCAAGTTTTCCAAGAGAGCATTATCTAGGCGTCCACTCTCTCACCTGCATCACTGTTCTCCACGGACAAGTCCTCCTCTGACACTTTGAGGAAAACCTCTTCCAGTGTTGTGTCCATCACCCCAAAGCTGGTGAGGGCCAGACTGTCCAGACTTTGCTCCAGAGCCTGAGAGAAGATTACGTATATATTATATAGTAGTATAACATGTATAGTAGAAAGTTACAAAAATTGAAAAAACGGTCTACTCAGGTGTCAGTTCAGTGCCATCTGAACTCTAAATCTAACAATTTACTTATGCACAGTTCAAAAGTATAAGGGAATCATCAATATAAAATTCATAAATATCTTACCTTCTTAAATACGTAAGTATTTTGCTTGGTTTACAAAATTTATTTTAACTTTAATTTTAATGTTACTGTTAGCATTAAAATGAAGAATTTGTCCTAAAACTGAACTCCTTTTAAAGCGACTTGTATGTTTTTGTTGTGTGGGTACCTGAAAGAGTCTCTCAAAGCACCCCTTCTTGACAGCCTCGGAGGGCAGGATGTACGACAGCTCTGTGTTGGAGTCAGACACCAGCAGACAAGAAGCCACATATTGTTGAATAAACTGTGTAACTCTGCTCTCTGAGCATGGAGACAGAGAGGAGGAAGGTGGGACATTCGACTGATCTGAAATGCACAATTAAAATCAAAGTGGTGAAAAAAGAAAGACAGAGTCGAATACATAGCAGAGACACAATGTTTGTGCAGATTTGATTTTTCATCTGATGTGAGTTGATAAAAAAATGAAATAAACAATAAATACAATTAATAGAAATTAAGAAATATAATAAATAATGTTCAGTGTATAACTGTCCACTGCCCAATCAGAAAATGTAATAATATAAGATTTGACTCCATATTTTAATCAGGACCAAATATTATGGGTGTTGGGGGGCATAGTACACTGAGGATCCTTTCCCCTGAAATGACTCTGCATGCATCCACAAACACTCTCTCAGTCCTCACCGGCAGCATTGGAGTCAATCTGCTTCTTGACAAGTGTGAGCTTGTAGCCATCTCCATAGGTGCTCTTGAGGAAGAGTGGAGAGCCACAGCATTTCAGCTTCCCATGAGAGATGATGGCAATGCGGTCACCCAGCAGATCAGCTTCATCCATGTGGTGAGTGGAAAGGAGGATGGTCCGACCTGCTCATGTACACAAACACACACACACACACACACAAGCAAAGCAACACACAAGCTCTTATTCACAATGATCTATTCAGTTACTGTGCACATTCATGTTTACCATACACAATACTGGCACTATTTGGCTGCTAGGAAGATAATCCATGCACTGCAAAGAAAACTGGACTAACAACCTTATTGAGCACAAAACTGTCAGCATCAGATCAATGCTATTTAAATCAAATGATTCTACACTGTTGTTGAGGTTTCTGTGTAATTTTCGGTTAAAATAAACCATCAATATCCAAGTACAAACATGTATCTCTAGTTTTGGGGATTTTTAATTTACTACATCATTTGAACACAGTGGCTGTCCTTCACATTGTGTAAAAATTTCATGATGAATTAACCTATAGAAATGGTCCAACATTACTTCTTGTTCTATTGAAAATTAAGACGCTATTTTCCTTGTCTTGTAAATTTACTGTTTTGTTGTTTGTTTTTTACTTTAAAAAATTAATAAACAAAAGTTTAAATTTAAGTTAACCAGAAGCTGAATAATTGAAGGAGGATCTCTGACTTTAACACAGAATGCATGTCCAAACTTTATTAGAACACGACTGTAATAGAGCAAAACCAGTATCCTTAAATATTTTGTTGCTATGAAAACCAATCAGAAGAGTTATTATTAACAAATTTTCTTAAATTAATTATTTAACAATGATGTATGTTGTCATATATATAGATATAGGGAAGAGTCTACTGCTTCATATGGTTCACTTCCCATCACATGCTTACTGCTTTAATACATTTCAAATTAACAGATTTAAAAACATTCAGTGAATTCAGGGATGAAATTATGCTCTTTTTCTGACCCTGTTTGTATTTGAGGATGAGGTCCCAGATTGCACGCCGAGCATATGGGTCCACTCCTGCAGTGGGTTCATCCAGAATGACAGCTCGAGAGCCGCCCACAAACGCAATGGCCACCGACAGCTTCCTCTTCATGCCTCCAGACAGAGTCTGCACCAAGCTGTGACGCTTATTAGATAACTCCAGATCTTCTATCATTCTAGAGTTTAATCAACAATGAAACAGACGCCATAGACACAATATAACTTAAAACTTGAGTGTTTTTTATTCTTTGAAGTGTCACACATGCAATGTAACCCAGAATATATATGTAAACACAAACATCTGCAACATATGTCCCAGACTTTATCATGCTGGCATCTCTGGGTAAAGTTCAAGTCAGCATGTGTGAACAGAACTGCTAACGTTCAGGAGTTTCTGCTGCACATGCTGTACAGGCACCGGCCCATGCCTAAAGCACGCGGCTATTTCTGTTGTACTATTAATAATCATGTCATAAACGTTCAAGGACTGTTTAATCAGTGTATGTTTTTGGTTTCATCCTAGTAAATGTCTCAGTGTTAAAGCTGTTAGAGGCGATAATGGGGCCCTGATATTAATAACCACAGGTGAGACATCACAATAGTCTCTTACATAAGATGCCTGTGTCTCATTGTGGCAGGGTAATAATACATTGTCTATACATGTGATAAAAGATACAATATAACTCTGTCTGAACACTGATGTTATAAAGAACCAGATTCTTCATTCACAGGTCACTTATATCTTTTGTGGTTTTAGGTAAAATAATATTCATAATGTATTTTTATTGTAATAATTTTTTATCCTTTGTTTTCCTGCTGCTTTAAAACTGTCTAGAAAATGTTTGTATGTATGTGTGTATGTATGATATATGTAAATGTTTTCTGTTCTGATTGGAAGCCCTGCATTAATTAAATTAAGTTAATTAAATTAAGCCAAACTTAAATGTACAGATAACCTGTTAATTGGAGACTAATTCATCCACTCTTTTGGATATTCAGATTCTTTGAATTAGAAATGGACTTCAAGTAATCTGCTCCAAGTAATCACACTGCGGTAAGAACACTTCTTATCACTTTGGAGTGCACAGATGAGTCAAACTGCTGGTCATGGATAATCACACATAAATATTCATATGTTGCGATACCACTTCCAATAGTGCACTGAACAGTTATAAGTAGTAGATTTGATAATGTGAATATATGTGTTGTAATATGCACTGCTCTATCAGAAAATGTAAAGACAATTTGTATAGACCTTTTTAAAACATGCTCACATTCAAAATCTTGTCAGTGACAATGAAAATGTTATTCCAAAATGTATTTTCTTAGACTAACTTGTCCATCTCTTTGCGGATGTCGTCCTCAGCCATGCCCTTCAGTCGTGAGTAGAACCACAGGTGCTCCTCTACACTCAGCTTGTCGAAGAGCACATTGTGCTGGGGACACATGCCTAGGTTCTGCCGGATACGCTCCATCTCTGTGCGGATGTCGTGGCCATAAATGGTGGCCGAGCCAGAGGTAGGAGGGAACAATCCAGTGAGGATGGACCTGGACATCAATCATAACAGTGACATAACTCTCCATAAACAGCATGCTAAGCATCAGGTATCTCAAAATTGAAGGCATGCTGAAGGATATTAAAAGGAAGTTTGTCTAATTTGCTACAATAAACACTTCTGAATAAACATCTTCTGAAAAGTCTCCAGAACTAGGTTCTGGAATTTTTCTGGAATCTTTCATGGCATTGAGTATGACTAACTTAGACTCATCAAGCTATGAGAACATCAGTGTCCATAATTGCTGCCCCACAAACTAGCTGAATTCACTAATTAGAAAGGCTGTATATAAACTTTAGAGTATGATATATTTATTTTGCAATAAAAGACAATCTACAACAATATACTAACAATATCTGAATAAAATGTTATCACAGCATTTATACCCCGACATTGAACAATTCAATAGACGTCTGTGTAAAAATGCACCATTTTGAAAAGACACCTTCGTTCACTTATTTTCAGCCTCACTAGCCAAGAGCATAAAATGTGGGCACACAGTAACTCTCTCTCTCAAACACACACGCACACACACATTCACTCTCTTACATAGTAGTGGTCTTTCCTGCCCCATTGTGCCCAAGGAAAGAGACGACCTGGTTCTCATGTAGGTTTAAACTGAGCTTGTTCAGAGCCAATTTGCTGCCTGTCTTGTAGACTTTGGTGAGCTTGTCTATACAGACCACCAGAGGCAGATGACTGGGCTCCTCTTCTATTCCACGAGTTTCTTCTAAAAAGGGCACACAAAAATGATAATCAGTTACATGGCGATTTACACAGACAGTTCTGCTTTGTTGATTTACTTACCAATCATATAGTATTATTCAGCTACTGGTCAGATGATGAGCAAACATTCGTAACATTATGATTCTGACTTGAAGTGGGCAATACTGAAAACCCACACACAGTGTCATTGAGGGAAAACACCACTCTTATATAATACCAAAAGGTACTTGGGTGTGCTTATAACAAGCCCTTGTAGAGAATCTCTAACCTAATAAAGTGAGTGCATGTGTTTCAAAAAACTGGTCCTTGGGGTGTTTGCATCATTGCAGTTTATTAAAAGTCATTTTGAGATATATACTCACCCACTTAAATTGTATGAAATTAAAAAAAAAGATGTAAAGAGAAATGGCCCTTTGTTTCATATTACTCACACAGCTGCCTGCACAACAACTCGAAATAATAATAATAATAAAAAAAACATTACAATGAAAGAATTCAATACAATACAATACAATAACAATGTCCCAGCTCTAGCTCAATATGTGTTGTTAGATTTGTTTTATTGTCTTCAAAATAAACATGGATGTGTCAAAACCTATGACAGAAACCAGTGTACCTGAGCGCCTGTGCTCCATGGCACATGCCTGATCCTCCTCCATCACACTGAGCCTGGCATTGCTGCCCCATGGCCATTCCCACGTCTCTATACGCCCACTCCCCAGCCAATAGGATTTCTGCAGGGGAAAATACCATGGCCGAGGCAACCCATACATCCCTGCAGAGTCAGGACATTGTTATGGAGATTCAGAACAAGAACTGCAGACTTTAAAATCTTAAAAGCTCATTACTGCAGACATAGGCCTCCTGGGAATAAAGGTAGTGACTGGCAGTTTTTACAGAAGGTTCCCTTAGATAAGAACAGATGAAGGAAAAATTACAAAAATACACAGTGTTCTATATTTAAACTTGAGTGTGGCACTTCCATAGTCCTTCTACAGCACAACCTCTAAAGTGCTAACTGGGCTAAACCAGCAGGACTTACATGTAGGGTTTAAGGGCAACTAGATGTATTAGTGTACACACTTTACATAATGTTGGCAAATAAATTCACTGAAGAACTCAATATATTTATCAAAATAACCACATTCATGTATGTACATTCTTTTTCAAATGATATTTATTTTTATAATAGTTTAAAGTTACATTGAGGTTGGAAAGAAAGAAAAAATAGACTGGAATTAGCATTTTTGTTGGGTGGGTAGGCTAATACTAGCATGGCAGCAACTTGTCATTTCCAACTCACAGTCCACCAATTACACTGAAAATGTAATGTTATGTAACAACTCACATGTAGTAAAGTATTTGTGGGGGGGGGGGGGGGGGTGGGGGAGGGTTATGGAGAAATCAGTGGGACCGTGAGTGACTACTCTGGAATACAACAATTATGCCATAGCTCACCTGGATGTACAGCCTCTATGTACCAGGTCAGCACTCCGTACACAGTGGCATCAATGATCAGCATGACGATAGACAGCAGCAGGTTAAAGTCATCACCCTCTACCGGTGACTGGTTGATGGTGCGCCACTGGATGCCCACTCCAGCCACCTCATACAAGGCAAAGTACTTTGAGCCCAGGCCAAAAGCAGTGGTGGACATCAGAGACTGCAGATGAATAGGTTGTTGCATAGAGAACAGAAAGAAATATAGTAGCTTAGATACAGTTGCCAAGAGGAATATTACCTATTTTATCTTGAGGCAACCTGTATATTGAGGTAATAGCTACAGCTCTATGAATTTAAAGGGTTGAAGCAAGTTTCCTACCGCAATGCATTTCTCAAAAGCAGTGATCTTGTCATGAGCCACTTCCTCTCTAATAGCCACATACATGTAGGGAACATAGCTGAGAAAATATATAATCCCACCACATGCTGAAGCCAGTTTAGCTTTGGAGTAGATCACTGACACAAGGAAACTGCAAAAAACAAAGAGATTACACTACATAAACTTCAAAGAAAATGAGCTCCAAGTTGGCTGTATGAGGTTTTTAGCCATCCAGCATACTTCTGCATGTCATACAACACCAGAAACCACATTAGAAAGATTCTTTTAACATTGCTGAACAAATCTGCATGTTTATTTCCTATTTTATACTCAATACTAATTGCTGACCATTTTCAATTAGCTATTTTTTTCCAGAAGTGGATAATGCTATCAAAGCAGATGATGAGAGCATGCACATGCTTTTTCTCAGACATGAAACCAGACACTACTTCTTTTCTAACAGCTACTTATACGGCATCATTGGACAGCTAATGACACTTCAAACAGAACACAAGCCATGATGGTTTGTTAAGTTGGCTACCAGATGCTCGATCAGGATGACAATGAAATCAGTCAGATAAAACTGAGATAAAAGATAAATATTAGGTATTGTAAATGTAGCTATAATATATTACACTACCAGAACATGATGGTGGCAATGGCATAGATTGTGAGGAAGAGCCAGATGATGAAGGGGTCGCTGTGGAGCAGAACCTTGCCATACTTCAGTATGGCTGTCAGTGCAGTCACTGATATGGAGAGCTGCACAAAGCCAGTGATGAACCAGGCCACCCAATGCACAGCGTTATTCAGTCCCATCATCTTCATCACCTACGTGAGATCATAAACATCATCACCTTTTGGGAATAAAAACTTAAGTCCTTAAAAATACAAACCAGGATTTGTCGAGTTCTCTAGTGCTCTACAATTCTTGTGACACATTTTTACATAATGCATGCTGGGGATTGTATGTGATGAACTAAATTTTGAAGACAAGCTTAGGTGTGCAGTACCATGCAAAAAAAGACTCCATATTAGATGGTAATTTTAGGATAAAATGCCATATTAAGCATGTGCTGATCCTTACCTCCTTGAGCCGATGCTCCTTTTCAGCCACTATGTGCTGGATCATCATGGCCACTGAGTAGACCCAGGAGATGACCATACACAGAGGCATCATATGCTCTATCACAAACAGGAAACTGCACAGACAAGCATAGCTTAATAGTGTATTACTGCAAGTGTAATTCTGCAACATGCTGACATCACACATAGTAGCATATTACTGAAAGTGTAACTGCTACAATAACTGTCAATTACCAACACTTCCAGCATCACACTTTCACAGCCTTTTGATATAACTCTCAACACAAAAAATTCCTCTGGGGTCTGTCTGACCGAGGTAAGTGAAAAAGTGTGAAAACACACAGGAAGATGAATGCAGACAGTAACAGAGAAACCTACTCATCTCTAGTATAGCACGGATATGGAAACATCTGGACGTAATTCCCAGGCTCCACGACATCATGGCCGACAAATGTGTTAATGATCGCCCTTTCCATCATATCTAAGAAAAAAATGACAGACCAAAATTGACAATTAATATTGTATTATTATCTGAATATGATGATATCAACTCAAATTTGAGATACACTATATGGGCAAATGTTTGCTGACACCATTTGTAAATAGTGATTTTAGCTGCTTTAAGGAAGTAGCTAAAGATGGCCACTGATATTAAACTGTGCATACACTGCTTGTGTAAACACCATAAAAAACATGTTACAAAATGGACGCTCTGAAGAAGATGAATATGAGCCTTAATTTACTGTGCCCAATGCCAGGCTTAACACAGAGGGGTATAAACTCCACAGTATTGAGCTATGGAGGAGGGAAACTGTGTTCTCCAGAATGGTCCATTATCCAGTGATCCAAAAACTAATGATCCAACCAGGACCTGGCCTCACTATTGCTCTTGTGGCCCAATGCCAAAAGACTGTCACTGGAGTAAAGACTGGACCAAGTCTTTATCAAGACCATTCTATAGAAGATCAGCAGGTGTCCATATAGTGTATCAAAACTGACTCATGTCATGTTCAACCTAATTGAGTGAGGTGTGCTATTATAATGCTATCATACATCGTAAAGAAAAAGTCACAGATCTTGACTTCTAACGGTTAAATCAGTCTAGCAATGCTGTAATACAGTCATTTACAGTCATCCTCATGTTGGTTGGGTGCACTGAGGTAAAGGATATGCTCTTGTTAGCTTTTAAAGCTTTTAAATAAACTATGACGCAGAGTTGAATATTGCTGAGGCAACACTTTCCATCCGCACCTTCACAGGTGTCTCGAGCCTAGCATAACCAGGTAAGCAGTTTACCAGAATACACTCCATTCTGAATAAAACATCAAATGCCTAACACTTCTCCCATGGCAATTTAGTCCTCCGTGGACATTTCTTGAGCAGATGATTTATTGCTCTACCTTCAGTTTTGCTCAGTCTGTTGGACAAACTGCAAAAGCAATGCTCAGGAGTTGAGCTTGGATGAAAATGTACAGTTCCCTGCCAATAAAACCACCAAGCTCACAATATCTTCATCAACAATAGAGAACAAAGAGTGTAGGAGAAATCCAAAGAACATGTACATAAGCATCTGCTGGAAATAACCACATGGAAGACATTTAGAAAATGCACAGCTATGCATTTTTCTTTACTCAGTACAATGCGCTTTTAAAAGAGTTGCATGGTTAGTAATGTACAATCACTGTGGGTTCTGGACATTTAAGTGATGAACTGAATAGTGACAACAACAAACATACATTTATTGGAATTTCAATACAATGCAAAGTACAGGGGTACATTCCTAATGATTCGTGTATATGAAATATGTCTGGTTACAAAAACAGATTGTGTATAGTGTACCTTGGATCCACACAAAGCCGTAGAGGAAGTAGAACTTGCCGCCCGTGTTGGGCCCTGGACGCCAGTAAGCTCGGCGGATCTCGTTGGTTTTCTCTGTAAAGCTGGAGTTTTGCCTGATCTTATACAGTACATGGGGAGGCAGGGAGCCATCTTTATTGGTCTGGAAAATCACGCCTACACGGAGAACACAAGCCAAAGAAAAAGGTCACTACTGCGGCCTATTTGCCTCATGTTTAACAAGCTCTATGTACAACCCAGGGAGGGGCAAGAACACATCTCTTCATCAGCTGTTTACTAACTGCTGCTATGGGATTTGTAGAAAGAAAGTCTTTAGGAAATGTAATAGAGCAGTCACTCACTGGCGAAAACAGAGACGTTGTCATGATAGGCCTGGTTCAGTGTGTAGTTTACTATGCTCTCCTCATCAGGGAAGCCTTTAAAGATATCCACACTGACCTGAAGCAAGAATTAATAACTGTTTGAATAATTATGTACATACATAAATTCAAACATGAATATTCACAACAAAAGAAATACAATTAAGGGCTTCACTATAATTGAAAAAAAAAAAACTGTAAAACACTAGAATAGGTTTCTTAATGTCAACTAGTATCATAGGTAACTTTTTTCTTATTATTCTTAATTTCTTTTAGTTTCTGAAAATGTTCGTACATCTTTGAAATCATTTTAACATGTCTGCTTAACGACATCACAACCTAAATCAGACCTTGGACATGAACTGTGTCCAGCCGCAGGCGGCATTATCTATGGTGTCAAGCTGCTCCAGCAGTGTGCTGATGTTGGGCAGAGTGAAGTTCTCTTGCAGCAGACTGTCCACCAGCTCACTGTCTGAAGAGTTTAGCAGCTCAGGGTGTCTTCGCAGGTCAGAGGTGAACTACAGACATGGACACAAAAGAAGTGACATTGGGCAAATACGGTTAATTATCCAAGACAAAACTCCAATTCAGGCTAAAAGTAATGGATGCTGCTTTCACGCCAGACAATGCAGTTACACTACTTTGCTGCTCAATGTTGAGAGATTAATATCCCTTTAGTAGATGCTTGGTTTACAGCCTATAAGCTCATCTGCAGCTGCTCTAGAGATGGCCATAATAAACTACGATGAATTCACTAGGTAACTAGGTGAGGAAAGATTACAAACATTTAGATAAGTATTGTATATAGAAAAGAGCAGCAACACTGGCATATTACTGGCCCAGATTACACAAATACCACCTCAGCTAATAGGTGTACATGCAATTATTCTAGTAAAGGTGGACTACCTGTTGCAGCCAGGCAAGGTGGTTGTGCAGTTTACCCTCCTCAAGGAAAGTCCTTAACTCTGCAGAAATATTCAGCCACACTCGGGCATAATGGGTCACATTCCCCACAAATGCAAATGTCTCGTTGGCCTGAAAAAGACACAATCTGTGAGTAGGTGTTTAATTTCTGATACTATAGGTGTATTATTTCTTATTGTTCATTTCTTGATGCTTAAGACAGAGAGTGAAAAATTGCCATAGATGCATATACACTTCCATTGTCACTCTGTCCAATCATCAGGCTTGCAGACCAAATGAGCCTCTCCCCTCTCTCTGTATACTCGTTCATTCTCCCTCACTACTGAGCAACGCATTGACACATGTCCAATAAGCAGGTTTACACAGCACAGGGGGATCAATAGAGGCGTGACTATGGAGGCTTCACTATGGAGCTACAAGGTTTTGAGAGAAGTCCACACGTGCTGATAACAGGGGAAACTGCTTGACATATTGACTCCAAATCTTTAAACTGCATTTATGTCTTTAATTAAAGCCTGTTAGCGAACGGCGGCCAACGGTACACATTCAGCAAGCACTGCAGATAGAGGCTGTCGCAGAGCAATTCATTTGCATTTCTCTGATGAGCTTCTGAGATCGACTTGCCTTCTGAATGACCTTGTCCACCTGCGAGCCGATCGGAGAATAAAGGATCTTGGGATTTGTTGTCATGAGGTGCACGAGGAGCCCTAAATTGCGCTGCTCTTTGCTGGTGAAGCCAAGTGAGCTCATGTTGCCCTGCTTCAAAGCTTCAGGCTCAATGATCCTGTGGAGAAAGAAAAGTACAGATTTAGTAACCTTAAGAAAAGCAGTGGGAGCCAAATAAGTATTCAGCATTCCATACAGACACACTCTCGCTCACCCACTCACACACTCACATAACAGTTGTTAAAGGAGTGAGTGTTATTAAAATTGTAGAAACTGCAGAAATGAGGGGTTACATAAAGAAACTAAAAAATGTAAAGAAATGTCATAGGGTGGAAAAATCAGTAGTTCTAAAGGAAACTACCCACTATGTCAAGACATTTCAGATTTCCTTACAAACCAATTTAATTCAATTACTTTGTTACATTTCAGAATATTTAAATAATAAAAATGCACTGAATTCACTTCATGCTTGAAAGGCTTTTTATGCTTGAAAATAGTCTGATAACTGTAATTTGACTAAGAAAAATGCATTTACAATTCAATTTTATTATAATTCATTAGAATTTGTAAAGTTCCAAAATCAAAGCAGTTAAATCCCCACATATAAATCAATGATGTATTGTTTCACCCCAAAACACAGTTTCTCTCTTTCTCAGCTCCTATTTAAAAAACTCTAAGACAGAAGCAATTAACTATTTTTCTTTTTTTTTGTACAGATTAATAAAAAAAGGTCCTGTAAATACAGCAGTAAGAGGAACAGTGTAAATATAAAACTAATCATACCCATCCCTGCACACCTACAAACCTGTTATTCCCACATAGAATGGGCTGAAGTCCAGCCCAGAGCTGAACAAAAGCAGAGAACTGAGACTGAGGGTTTTCTGCCTCTGCCTCCTTTCCTGCAGACCCCTCTGTCCCTCCCTCCATGGGACCCTCTGTGGTGTTGGGACCCCAAGTTGTGCTGTTGGAGCTCCATGTGGCGTTGTTGGCTGTAGGTGGAGCCTGGTGGCCTGCACATGCCCCTTTAGGCAACAGCTTAGCCAGTCCTGAGAGCAGATCCACATCTCTTAGTAAACGCTCCACTTCAGCCAGGTCCTTCAGCAGAGCGCCCAGATGAGACTGAACCGGCAAAATGGAGACATTCTCCTGCTCCAAACGCAACTATACACACAAAGAGAAGGAATAAGAAAGGGAGAAATATTATAATTTAGGAGCAAAAAATGAGTGGATAGATGAATAGAATGGAAGGAATATAAGATGAGTGGATGAATAGATACATTTATTCATTCATGGTCTGTAACCGCTTATCCAGTTCAGGGTCGCAGGTTACCCAGGTTGGTTCCGGAGCCTACCCAGAATTATTGGCTACAAGGCAGGAATGCACCCTGGAGGGGGCGCCAGTCCTTCACAGGGCGATAGACCTATGGACACTTTGAGTCGCCAATCCACCTACCAACGTGTGTTTTTGGACTGTGGGAGGAAACCAGAGCACCCGGAGGAAACTCACGCAGACACAGGGAGAACACACCCAACTCCTCACAGGTCCCTGGAGCTGTGTGACTGCTTCACTACCCGCTAAACATCCAAATATGCTTACAAATCAGAACATGTGAAGGAAGCAGAAGCAGAGATGATGGAATTCGGAGAACATAAAACAGATGGATTAAATGGTAAGTTAATCAGGAATTTAAGTACAATGAACAAATGGATTGAAACACTGGATGGATGGATGGATGGATGGATGGATGAATGGATTATACATGGATGGTGTAATTGTTAAAAGGATAAATAGAAGAGTGTACAATGTGATAAAATGACTGGATGGATTGATGGATAGATGGATGTATGGATGGATGGATGGATGGATGGAGTGAAAAAAGAATGGAAATCAAGAGTAAAATATAGATTCAAAAAGAACTAAGAGATACAATAATGGATGGATGGATGCAAAAAAAATGATAATAACAGAGGCAGCAGATGGGAAGTTGGATGCAAAATATAAGACAGAAAGTGTTGACTGATCTTGTACCTTGTCTATGATCATCTGGGTGTCAATCTGATCCCTTAGCTCCTGACTGATTTCTCCAAAACGCTCCGCCCTCTGGCCCGCCTCTCCTCCACACACAGATGCCTGGTAAGCCTGTAAGACTGACTGCTGCTTGTCAGGAACCAGTAGGATCTTACTCAGCTCACTGTCCCCACCCTCACCGCAGGTCAGCACCTCTAGCACTCCTCCGGTCAGCAGAATCCCCTAAAAACAAAAGAGGAGATAATTTCATCAATAATTCATTGTTCCACGCCATTAGAAATGAATAACATTCCACCTGGAAACAGTGTTTTTATTATTCATTTTCGTATATTTGAGAATATATTGCTTATCGGGCTTAGGCAATCAGATTTAGACCCAAATAATCTGAGCCTTAACTTGCTAACCTTTAAGCCCAGGGATTTTGACCGGACATAAATGTGGCAACATATGATTCTGCAACACTCAGGCAGAAACCTGACTGACCTCCATCTCTCGTAGACCCTGAGGGTCATATTTTTGTGAAGGCCCTCCTGACTCAACAAGGCCCAGAGCCTGAGAGAGAAGCCTGAGCAGAGCCTGGCGATCCGATGCTTTAGTGGGATCTCTCAGAGCCTTCTGCAGCAGCCCACCCTCCAGACTGCGCCAGCCACCCAAGAGCTGTTCCTGTGCGTACACACACACACACACACACACACACACACATATTAAGGTTTGTGAGACAAATTTACTGACAACTTCCATTATCTACCAGTTACAATCTAACTACCAGAACATGTTTGACGTCCAAAGTCTGCTCTTTTAGATGCAAGATTAATAATCTCATAAAGATTTTCTTGTGAGATGTCTAATATTTTACAACAGGGTTATAGCTATTTATACTATTTTTTTATTAAGAAAACTGTCATCTTAAAACAGCCTGAATATTTTGTGCCGTGAATTAAACAAGGTATGGGAAACACATCAGAAATACATATATATAAAAGCAAAATACACATAATTCCATCTCCCCAGGGTTCAGTCTTAGGAGTTGTTTTCATTTCTTCCTTCTCACATCCCAGCTATATACATATATACCTTTCTCATCAATTTTCAAAGAGTAAAGCTTTTAAGAATTGTCAGACTTATCAGATACTGATTGGTTTATAGGAGTCCCATTTTCTCTTTATCGTTTATTTATTTATATTATGTTTATACTTTATTTAATTATATTATTTATACTATTCATACATACAATTTGGAAATTATATATATATATATATTACTTTGACTTTCCCTCCTCTTACGCAAGTGTTTAATCCTTAAAATATTTCATGGAAAATTAAAACACTTAAATAAATCCTGCCTTGAATATAGATGAGGCCGATAAAGAGAGTTCTCTAACTAGTTAACAGCACTGAACACACCCAAAAAATAAATAAATAAATAAATAAAACCCACACATTCATGCACACACACACACACACTCACAAAGACACACACACTTGCATCTTTGTTCTTGGTTGCGTTGTGCTTAATCCTAGTACTTGCATCTGTATTCATTAAGTTTTTTCCACATCATTTGTCCTGATGTGAGGCCGTGTGCTTGGGAATGCAGGTGTAGGACAATGTGCATGTGTTTATCTCACACTGTACCTCCAGCTGTAAAACTTTCTCTCCTGGGCTGTGATCACCATGCTGACCTTCTGCCCAACTCCCTCCTTTAGGATAGGCGCCAAAGATGAGATTATACACCTGCACCAAGTATAAACACACACAGACACACACACACACACACACACACATCCCAAATTGTTAGTGACTCCACATTCTCAATGACTTTCAATGACATTTGAAAAGAGGAAAGAGGATTAAATTAAGAGGGGTGAGCAGTAAAAAAGTCAGATGAAAGATAAGAGCAAATATTGAAAGACATGTTGACTATCAATAATTGTGTGTGTGTGTGTGTGTGTGTGTGTGTGTGTGTGTGTGAATTTTAAATAAGGTTTTGGATTTTTTCCATCAACTTAGGTAAGTACATAGAAAGAAATTCTTATCAATACATACACTGATCAAACATACCATTATCACCACCTCCTTGTTTTGACATTCCCATTCTCTTGACAATGCCCATTCTCTCAGCTCCATTGACCCTAGAGGAGTCAAAGTTTGTTGCTCTGCAAATAAAAACTGTAGTACATCGGTTGCTCTGCATACATGGTTTGCACCCTTTTCACCCTGTTCTTCAATGGTCAGGACCCCCTCAAGGAGCAGGTGCAATTTGGGTACTGGATCATTCATAGTGCTGCCGTGACACGGATGTGGTGGTAGTATGCTAATATGCGTTGTGCTGGTACGAGTGGATCAGACACAGCAGTGCTGCTGGAGTTTTTAAACACTATGTCCACTCACTGTCCACTGTATCAGACACACCTACCTCAATGGTCCAACTTGTAGATGTAAAGTCAGGGACAGTAGCTCATCTGTTGCTGCATAGTTTTTGTTGGTCATCTTAGAGTCCTCCATCAGTGGACACAGGACGCTGCCCACCATAAGCTGTTAGCTGGATATTTTTGGTTGTTGGACTATTCTTGGTCCAGCAGTAACAGAGGGGTTAAAAAAATCTGCTGTGTCTGATCCACTTGTACCAACATAAGACACATTAAAACACCACCACCACATCAATCACTGAAGTGCTGAGAATGATCCACCATGAATATCATACCTGCTCTGTGGTGGTCATCTTGTGGACTTGACCATTGAATAACGAGGCAAACAGATTATGCACAGAAACAGATGGACTACAGTTTGCAATAGTAGAACTACAAAGTCCTCCTGTGTGATCAGTGGAGCTGAGAGAATAGAGAGAGAGTGTAGAAACAAGGATGTGGTCATAATGTTCGGTGCACATATCATTACTGTCAAGGCAAAACCTTGTATCTCCAAAATGGTAACTTTAACATAACTGTAATCGTAGCTTTAATGTAAATCCATGTATGTAGATTTTCAACAGGTTAATTCTTTAAGTGTGGGTGGCCTTTTCAAATTATTCAAATTCAAATACACTGTTTTGTTCAAATAGCGAATATATGTATGCATATAAATACATTCGCAGTGACTTCACATTCTCAATGACCTTCAGTGACACTAATGCTTCAGTAAAAAGATTAAACTGAAAAAGGGTAAACAGTAAAAAAAAAAAAAAAAAGTCAGATGACAGATAAGAGCAAATATGAAAGACAGAATGAGTATATACACAAGAAAAGCATAAGCCAAGAAGCAAATATCCAAGCGGCTGAACTCTCCCCAAGTTAAAATCGCCAACACTGAACCCTGACAGGAGTTAAACTTACTGCCTCTGAGTTATATTTATTCAATGTAAGTGTGGAGGAGTTACTTTAACACTGCTGATGCTAGTCAGCAGGCACTCGTGACATCCCCAGCAGGCTTTAAGCTAATAATGTGGTGCTGATACTGCCTTCTACTGTTTACTGTCCTATTTCCAAGTCATAACACTACACTCTGATTGTTGGACTCAAGTACACAGCAAAAATTTGTTTACAGATTCTAGTCCAATTTTCTAAAGAAATCAAGGATATTTATAGGTTGTTTGCTGCCCCTTGTGGTACTAGCCACCTGCATTCTTCTAAAAAGGCTTTAGATTAGATGTAGGTATATTTTTGTGAGGATGTGATGGTACTCTGCCACAAGAACACCAGTAATACAGAGATTGGATGATGTGTTCGGGATCACAAACACCACTCCACTTCATTCTATAAGGTATCAGATGGTCAATCACACTTGGAACCACAATTCCACTTTTCCCCTCTACCCCTCACCTTCTTACCTTCGTCTATTTAAACAGTACAAGCTTAGGGTGCACAATTGAGGAGGCTTTATACACAAATATTGCTGCTGAGCAAAGACGTAATTTCACCTACAGCTTGAAAGCAAACTCTCTCCTACCGTAAGTATGTTAGCAGATGAAGGCTATATTAATATGCGAGGCACTACAGCGCTAAAGTCCACGAGCATTAGCCCAGGCCATTAGCATATTCCCATTCTGCTGTCAAGCAACAAAATCCGCACCATTACCGACTGTGTTTCTTGACAGTAGAATGGGAATATGCTAATGGTCCCGGCTAACGCACAGACTTCAAAGAGCAGAGCTGGGCAGAACGGGCCTTTGAAGTGGAGTCAGGAAACGAACCTCTTTCAGGTTGACAGGGGAGGAGAGCAGCAGGCTGGCCGTGTCATTGGTCAGAGAGAGGTTTCTGATCAGAAACTGCTGAAACAC